>NC_137156.1:41270523-41685276 GCF_951394435.1 Stenella coeruleoalba | reverse complement strand
AACTCATCTGCCAACTTGGGCCTAATCAGTTCTAACCAGCTTTTGTAGTATCGTTTTTCTCAACAGCTGTGTCATTCTTTAAGGGTTGTGCCTTACCCTCTTCCCTCCTCTCCTGTCTCAGTAATAGCTAACAGATACAGAAATTGGTACCAGAAATACCAATTTTTTGTTAAGCTTTTAACAAAAGCTTAAAATATGTGACTTTTGCTCTGGGACAGGGTGGCAGGGGGGCTGAAAAATAGTTAAGAAAGTGTTAAAGAAGGAGAAATGGTGACCTGTATATGTAGTGGCAAACAATTAGTAAAACTGTCACCTGTGATAGAAAATATACCTAGTGAACTTGTAGACTTGAGCCAAGAAATTTCCAGGCAGAATGCAGAAAATGTCAGCTGGATCTTACTATTGGTAACTGAAAACTGGGTCGCCTCTTGGTGGGTCGCAGCCAAAAGACACAACCAAGCCAAAGATCTAGAGAAGCCAGGATTCATCACTTGCAGCACGTAAGGAGAACACTGGGGATCCTTTCCAAAGCAGTGTCTCACCAAATAGCAAAATCAGGTAAGTTTTAAGCTAAGGGTGCATGCATATTCATGAAGGGGTTTGGGCAGAGAATTCAGCATAGAAATGGGGCGAAGGTCAACAGAGTCCAGGCTCTAGTTGATTGACTGTTACCAAAGTCAGAAAAGGTCATCATTCCTTAGGTTTTAGTTGATCTGGTAGTTGAGTGCTCCAGGGGGTTTGAATTCTGCAAAACAGCTCAAGAATGTGCTTCAGGCTAACCTTTACTGTTGAAACAGAACTGGGAGTCTTTACAACTGATTTATTATCTTTGCTATTGTTAAGTTATCTCCCTGGCCTGGTAATAGCTGTTTGTTTTTACCTTCTTTTGTTCCCTTAGAATCATTAACCACCAGACCTATTCGGCAAGGGCAAGCATTGTGGCCAGGCTTGGATTACAAAATGGAATGGCTTAAGTTTCTCTTATGTTAAAAAGGTTATGTTTGGTTCTCTTCCTCTGGGGGACCCCCTACCCTACCTTCTTTGTTTTTTTTTTTTAATTAATTAATTTATTTTTGGCTGTGTTGGGTCTTCATTTCTGTGCGAGGGCTTTCTCTAGTTGTGGCGAGCGGGGGAGCCACTCTTCATTGCGGTGCGCGGGCCTCTCACTGTCGTGGCCTCTCTTGTTGCGGAGCACAGGCTCCAGACGCGCAGGCTCAGTAGTTGTGGCTCACGGGCCCAGTTGATCCGAGGCATGTGGGATCTTCCCAGACCAGGGCTCAAACCCATGTCCCCTGCATTGGCAGGCGGATTCTCAACCACTGCGCCACCAGGGAAGCCCACCCTACCTTCTTAAACTGTGTTTGATAAAATTTTATAAGAAAGAGATGAGCTAAAGGAAGAACTGGTCAACTTATAAGCAGAATTTGGAGGAAATGTGAAGGGGGGGGCAGAATTTTCTGGGTTGGAAAATAAAATTATTTCTCATTCCCAGCCTCTTAGGTCAGTAAAAAATGATCAAAGTTAAGAAATGGCCTCAAAGGTGTGGCTGAATACTGTTAAGTCCTCTGAAAAAATCAAGGCAATGCCTAGTCCACCCTCTCAGCTGGACAAAAGGGCTTCTAGGAATTTTAAGGCATTACTCCCACAGCATCCTGATACAGCCCAGAGACTTTAGTCAATGGAGACTTAGTCAACAGAGAAGCATGTCCCAAGAGAATTTTGGGTGTGGCTCTTGGTGCATGAAGTAAAGTCAATCAGATACATAGAAAAACTCCAAAGTTTTTAAGGGTCTTATACCCCCCAAATCACTGCTAGTCTAGGCTCTGTGCAAAGAACTGACTATTCAACTTGTACAAAGGCCTCTAGGCTGCCTACCTAGAGAAAGCAAGCTGAGAAAATTTCTCAGCTACCATCAGTCGTTGTTTCTTCCGTTGAAGCCAAGGTGAAACCGTGCACCTCAGATTGGGACTCAGTTCGGGACTCGAACCTGGCCAAAACCCTGCTTGGGATTTGAACCCACAGTCTTTTAATTAGAATCACTCACATGGTATCTGGACTTACTGAGGCTCATGTTCTTTGTGTCTCAGCACAGAAGGAATTCAGCAAGAGGCAAAATGATAGGCAAGAAGTAGTTTTATTAATATAGGACACTTGTAAGAGATGCAAGCAGGCAGGTGAGGGAGCTCTGCCCTGAGGATTAAGTGGGCTACAATTTTATAGTCAAAGGAAAGGGGGAGGGGAAAAGACCACCTCCTTCGAATAGACGTGAGGCTTACATCACTAGTTCCTCCTTCCTTCATATCAGGCAGGAGAGTGGCAGAGGTCAAACTAGGATTATCATAGCGTTTATTCAAATCAGAGAAGGGTGGTGACATTTTTCTTCCACCTAATGGCCTGGGGCATATCTCGTGCTTTTATTTATGGCTTTATAGTTAAGCCAGGCTGCTTTGTTCCACAACGTTCCAATAGCTTTCTTGAGCAATCATTAACATACAGTGGTCTCCCAAAGTTTCCTAGGTTTCCCTCTCTATCTGTAGCCCCCTACTGGGACTTCTACAACTACCTGTATAACTATCGTATTCTACCTCTATCAAAGGAACATGATGGGAAAGGAAAGATTCCCTCAGAGTTGGGTGAGCCAAAAGCCATGGAGTATAGTGGATTGGGGAGCCATTCTGAAGGAAGAGAACGAGGTCTCATCAGAGAATATTCCCCATCCCCAGAGTAGGGGGACCTGGCTGGATTTGCCCAGCTGATTTCAGAAGTGTTCTGGACAAGTGACTTCCATATGCCAACTATTCTTCCTTATTCTTTTTCAGGGGAGTGTCTATTGTTATTCTGTCCCTGACTCACCATTGTATTTTGGGTCTGTGGGGGATAAATAACTTGTCTTTTTAGATCATAGGTATTGCATTCAAGAGCCACATTCAGACCTGATGTCGATCACAAGATCCTGGACTTTGAGCCTAATGTCGTGAATGGATGCGTCTTTTGGGGGTCCTGAAATGGTGATGAGCATATTTTGCATGGAGAGAGAACAGAAATAATTGTGGCCAGAGGACAGATTGGTAGGTTGATTTAATTGATGGCTCCAATTCTTCACCCTTCCCTATATTCACACCCTTTGTCCTGTGAATTTTCAGTTCCTTCCATAACAGAAGCAGAGTCTAATTTCTCACCCTCCTAAAGAATCTGAATTTAGCCATGTGACTTGCTTTGGCCATTGTAGTAATGTTAGCTGACTTGACATAAGTAGAGGTTAGAAAAACTGTGTTTCTGCTACTTCTCTTTTCATTTATTTATTTATTTATGGCTGCGTCAGGTCTTTATTGTGGCACAAGGGATCTTTCATTGCGGCGCGCAGGCTCTTCGTTGTGGCACATGGGCTTCTTTCTAGCTGCGGCACACAGGCTCCCCTCTAGTTGTGGCACGTGGGTTTTCTCTCTCTAGTTGTGATGTGTGGGCTCCAGGGCACGTGGACTCTGTAGTTTGTGGCATGCAGGCTCTCTAGTTGAGGCTTGCAAGCTCAGTAGTTGTGGCACGTGGGCTCAGTAGTTGTGGCACGCAGGCTTGGTTGCCCTGCAGCATGTAGGATCTTAGTTCCCTGACCAGGGATTGAACCTGCATCCCCTGCATTGTAAGACGGATTCTTTACTGCTGGACCACCAGGGAAGTCCCCTCTGCTACTTCTCTTGCTCCTCTGTGATCACCATGAAAACATGTCCAAAACATTCCCAGCTTAAGCTGCCAGAGGGACATGAATGACACATGGAGGAAACTGAGTTGCCCAGCTGAGGTTATCCTAGACAAGCCAGCCCTCAGTTGACCTGCCAATTGATGACAAACACATGAATGTACCCAACTAATAGCAGCCAAGCCTGGCCCAGATCAGCAGAATTGTCCACTTGAACCACTGACTGTGGGGAATAATCAATGGTTATTGTTTTAAGTTGCTAAGCTTTGGGATAGTTTTGTTACACAGCAATAACTAACCAATACACGGTTATTGACTATGTATGTACATTTTTAAAAGATTGGAAAAGGACTACACAAACGTTAAGAAAAATGAATTATGGTGATTTTTAGTTTTTTCTTCTATTATCCCTATAACTGTGTTTCCCAGTTATAATAAAAAGAAAGCAGAGTAACATAATGGTAAAGACTTCAGGTAATAGACTTCAGAAAAATCTTAGGTTCCTAGTATAAAACAGATTTGGATTTTACTTACACTTGCACTTTTCACTTAGACTCTGGGAGAGTTACTTAGCCTCTCTAAACCTCAATTTCTTTATCTGCTAAATGGGCATACTTCATAAAGTTGTGAAAATTAATTAAGATAAAATATATAAAGGGTATAGTATGTATCCGACACAGAATAAAAACTCAGATTTTATTATTATTTTTTAATTTTTATTGGAGTATAGTGGACTTACAATGTTATGTTAGTTTCAGGTGTACAGTGTACATTGTGTTTTTTTTCTTACAAATTTATTTATTTATTTTTGGCTGAGTTGGGTCTTTGTTGCTGCACGCGGGTTTTCTCTATTTGCGGCGAGTGGGGGCTACTCTTCATTGCAGTGCGCAGGCTTCTCATTGTGGTGGCTTCTCTTGTTGTGGAGCACAGGCTCTAGACACATGGGCTTCAGTAGTTGTGGCACACAGGCTTAGTAGCTGTGGCTCGTGGGCTCTAGAGTGCAGGCTCAGTAGTTGTGGCGCATGGGCTTAGTTGCTCCGCGGCGGCATGTGGGATCTTCCCGGACCGGGGCACGAACCCGTGTCCCCTGCATCGGCAGGCGGACTTTCAACCACTGCGCCACCAGGGAAGCCCCGGCAGGCGGATTCTTAACCACTGTGCCACCAGGGAAGCCCCAGATTTTATTATTATTAATAAAATATTTTTGAAGATTACAATGAGGTCCTATTATTTGATTAGCAGTAATTGACAAACAAATTCAATAGATACAACTCAGTTCCTACCGGTAAATCATATACATAACAAGACAAATACAAATACTAGAGCAAAGTTCTCAGACATTCCACTCCATTTGGTTTTATAGAGCCTTCATGGTATCCAATAAATGTTTGTTGAATGAATGAAAGCAAGCATGCATTCTTATTTATTTTCACATTTAGAGGGACTAGCCCAAAAGCTATGTAAGAGGAAGACCTAAGACTTATACCCGGGTCCCAAAACTTAAAGTGAAATGATCTTCCTAACTGGACAAGACCATTAAGCATCAGATCCCAAGAAACACTGGAGATGAGAGAAGGGCGAAACTGACCCAGGTTTGGAGGGTGGTCACAGAAGGCTTCCTGACAGAGATGGAATTAACATTGGATATGTAGGGGAGGGAAGATAATTTTTCCTCTACCCCTCTGAATTCTTAGCTGAGACCCCTGCAATAAAAGACAGATTAACAAGAGGAAAACAAGAAGAAGTGCACTGACTTGTATACCTCATATATACCTGGGAGGAGATACCCAGGGAAAAATGAGTAACTTCCTGATGTAGCTTAGAATTCAGGATTAAATACCATCTTAATAGGGAAGGGGGAAGGGTAGGCCTCTTAGGGGAGAGTAAATGATTTTTAAGGAAGCCAACGGGCCCTTAAGAGAATAGATGGGAGATACGACAGTTTGTGACAAAGTTTGGTGCGATGTGGACTTCTAGTCTCCTCTTTGAGGATAAACAGTCTTCTCTGGTTGATGAAACTCCTGGGGAGGGGAATCCATGACAATCCATCCTGAGAGGATCTGTCTTTAGGCAGATAAGGGGGATTCCGAGAAAGCCTCTCCCTGCATTTGCTGTTTTTCAAGTGCCTACAGCTCAAAATATACCAAAGTGTCATATTTTGAGGTGGCATATTCTGCTGCCCTTCTGATGTTAAAGGATGAAGAAGCAGGTTGAAACAAAGAAAAGAGGTGGGTGGGGAGCAGATCCTGTTAAATGTGGATTGGAGGACAGGGAAGAAGTGGAGGAGCTCTGAAGACAACAGCGTGATACTTGGACCATCTGGTAGGAGTCAGAGAAAAGCTGGAAAGGTCTCAAATGTCTGTTTGTTCCCTCCTCTGAGAAGCCTCCCTGGATCACCCCCAGACCTGGCTTGGCGCATCTCCTCTGGGACCCCACGGCCCCTGCGCTGCCCTGACACTTCTCACCTGAGCTATTGTCACTGCTTGGCGCTTCCTCCTTTGAAGTGGAAGCTCCCTAAGGATAGAGAGACATTGGCTTCCCAGTGCCTCCACCAGGGACCCGCAAAGAGGAAGTGAACGTAATGAATAGAACGGATCTAGTGGATCTGAAGTGGGGATGTGACATGATAAAGACAATATTTCGTGAAGTGGGTTTGGCGGTGGTGGGGTTCTGGGAGGATTTGAGCTGGGCAGGACCCAAGGAAGGGCCATTACCAAAACCTGGAACATTGAGGATACACCCCAGGGCCTTGGCAGTGGGAATGGGAAGGCAGAGATGGGGAGATGAGGAGCGGAGAGGCTTCAGAAGCGGTGCTGACTCAGGGCAGCCGTGGGCAGAGGGAGGCACTGTGGCACGAAGCGTGCACCGGGGTGGGGGGGGTCCTGGGCGCAAGGAAGGGGTGTTTCCCATAGACAAAACCCGTCTGGGTCTCTCCCTGTCAGGCACACATTTGAGACAAATCCCATAGCATCATGTAGCATGGAAATAGACTTTGTGATATTGCGATTTATAATAAGAAATACATATTTGGTTTTTGTCCCTGTTCCCCACACAGAGCTCCTAAAATCCTTGGAATTTCCTAAGAGATAAGAGCGATATATAAAGGTGCATTTTTTTTAAAGGTGCTTTTGTTATTCATAACAAGGCCCTTTCAGCCACACCTGAGTTTATGTTAATGAGGTGACTTTTGGAAAGCCCCTAAGGATGGGGGCTGGTTGCCAGGGGAACCAACCTTGATTAGAGAGTTGGAACTTTTGGCCCCATTCTCCCACCTCTGGAGAAGGGGAGAGGGGCTGGAGGTTGAATCAGTAACCAGTGGTCAACGATTTAATCAACCATGCCTGTGTAACGAAGCTTCCGTAAGAATCTCTGAACCATGCGGTTTGGGAGAGCGTCCTGGTTGGTGAACACCTGCCAGCTATGCCTCCACCTGCCAGGAGGGTGGCACACCCAGAACTCCATGGGGACAGAAGCTCTTGTGTTCTGGACTCTTCCAGACCTGACCCTATCTCTTCATCATCTGGTTGTTCATTTGTATCTTTTTCTTTTTAAATATTTGTTTATTTATTTGGCTGCGCTGGGTCTTAGCTGCAGCATGCTGGATCTTTGTTGCTACGTGAGGGATCCTTAGTGGCAGCATGTGGGCTCCTACTTGTGGCATGCGTGATCCAGTTCCCTGACCAGGGATCGAACCTGGGCCCCCTGCATTGGGAGCGCTGAGTCTTAACCACTGGACCACCAGGGAAGTCCCCATTTGTATCTTTTAATATCTTTTGTGATAAACTGGCAATCTAGTAAGTAGACTGTTTTCTGAGCCGCTCTAGCAAATTGATCGAACAAGAGGAAGGGGTTGTTGGAACTTCTATAGCCGGTCTGTCAGAAGCATCTGGACTTGCTATTGGCATTTGAGGTGGGGGTGGGGGTAGTCTTCAGGGACTGAGCCCTTAACTCGGGGGATCTGATGCTATCTCCAGGTAGACAAGTGCCAGATTTGAGTTAAATTGTAGGACACCCAGCTTTGCTGGGGAAAGAGAAAACAAGGAGGTCAATAAGAGAAGCAGCCGCAGCCCTCTGACCTTCATCTCATTCTGTGGAGGCGAGCCAGGCCAGGGGTAGCTGGGCCTGCTTTACAGTGTGCATTCCAGCGAAGGGCCTTCTTGCCATCACTCTGCCTTTGTATAGAGCTAGCATGGGAAAGCAGCCTTGTCAATGAAGGAACACCAGGCTGCTTGGCACCATTCAGTCTGGATTCGGGGGGCCAGCCCATTACAGGAGTTGTCTGAGGATGCCAGTAACTGGACACCTCTGGCCTATGGATGTTACTGTGTCCCCAACTGGCCAAGGAGGGGGGCAGAGAATATTTGGAAAAGCCCCCAGTCCAGCGGTCAGCTGAGCTTGGGTGTGGCTCCTCTCACTGGGAGAAGGAAGGAGGGCTACTCCTACCCAGCCCACTGTTCAGGCCAGCCAAGGTCATGTAAAAACAATCTCGTCCATTACACTACACATCACAACTGAATGCAGGGACTCCCCCACCTCCTCACCAGGATAGCATTTGGCTTTTAGCCTGCACTCAGCCCTTCTCACACTCAGCCTGCTAGTAGGCTGGCAATCAGGTTCCTGGAAATCTCATTCTTTTTTAGCAGACATGGGAACCCACATCCCTAAGCCCAGCCCAGTGCCTCCTATGCACTCTGATTCACAACGTCCACAGTTCAGAGATGCTGGACATGCCAAATTCACCCTGGTGTGGTCCTCCTGAGAATTAAGCAAGAAACTGTTCTCACTCTCGAGGAAGCCTAATCATCTGCTGGAAATGAATTGGAGAAATTGCTCTTAGTAGGGATGCTCTAAGAGAGGGTTCAAGTCAAAACATGAGAAGGCCGGTGAGCCCAGCTTCCATGCAGCCAATCATCACAAAAGTCTGTGCCGTGAACTTTGCAAAGCAGGTTCACTGCATGATGTGATGGAACAGAAAACTTTGAAGAACCGTGTTCTTAGCTAAACCTTGAAAAACTTGAGGCATTGGGCACCAGGAATGATTCCCAGACTGCAAATGAAGAGTTGGTTAAGTGGAGCTGAGAGGTATACTCATATCCATGTTTATTTCAGCAATGGATGCATGCTCACAGGTATCCATTTGGTGCCTGCCTGCATCCGTTGCCAAATCCCATACTCCAGGTGGAGGGAGATTCTGTGGCTTTCGTCTCTTAAGCTATTGACTTTTCTCAGAAAGTCCAGTTTCTGCCCATGTTATTCCATCACTTGATTTTGGTCTTGTGAGGTTGCCCCTCTTTTGATTCATTCATACAATTTGCTAGGGATCTGCTTCCAGTCATGTGCTCGATAGGGCAGACCACTGCTTTTTGTTCTTGTTAACTGGTGGGCTGAATCCCTCCTCTTCCCCCATCTTTTATAACCCAGTAGTCTGGTGTTCACCTTTTTATGGTGTTTGGCAATTGGCAACCATGTCCCATCAACTGGGTTTTGCTGATTTTCTGGACCTTGACATTTAGATACCTCTGGCAATCTCTTGTAACTCCCTTCTCTCTCTGTCTCTGTCTCACTCACACACACACACACACACAAACACACACCTGTTCTGCTTAGACTGAACTAAATAAGTGTCTTTGATCTGGGCCTTTACATCCTTGGTGTGTACAACTGGAGCAGGATATGGTTGTTTTCTTCATTTTAATTAACTAACGAATTAATTTTAATTAATTTTAATGCTATTCAGATGGTTAGGTCCTAAAAACTTGTTCAAACAATCTACTGAGTGGTTTGGGCAAAGGAAGGATTTTCTCATTTGGATGGACACCCAGTGGCCTAAAATAAACTTTCTTCAGAGGCTGTAAAACAGCAAACACATGAAGGTACGCTGCGGGGTGGGGGGTGGGGGGGAGGCACCGGGTTCGAGGCAGGGCAGGTGCCAGTTTATACTGACGCTGCACAACTGAGCTTGACACCTGAACACGCTCCTTCCCCTGGCTGCATTGCCCCAGCTCCATGGCACTACGGACTGAGGAATCTAGACCTCTTTGCAGGAGACGAAGGTACAATTTCAGAAGAACTACAAATCTTGAGAAGAATTTGATTTAACTTCCTTAATACCTGCAGAGCCCATCTGCTCCCTGCCTTATTCTGTCCCTCCTAAGTTCTCACGCCTCACAGCTCCGGGATGTATTTAGATTTCGGTTTTGGCAACTTCGTCCTGGCAGAATAGAGGGTGGAGTGGAAGGCTAGACACAGGCCAAAACCTTATGGGGCTCCCCACGCCTTCCAGGATAGAGTTCTAACGCCTTTCTTACAGGGGCAGAGGACACACAGCTGCCACCAGGGCCCACCTTTCTTCCAGCCTCCCGCGGGGAGGGGGTGAGAGGTGCGCACCGAGGCCCTGCCCACGAGAGGGCACGCTTGCGTGCCTGATGCAGCAGCGGCCATCTTTGACCCGGGCAGCCGGCTCACCCCCCGGCGTTCTCAGAGGGGTCGCGCGGTTCCCGCCGGTAGCGTGTAGGCTACCTCCACCGCCTCACCCCTTGGCAGACCTGTGCTCAAGACCAAGGGCCCCAGCCCCCACCCTTACGGCCTCCATGTAAAACCTCGAGCCAGTATCCTGGTGGCCAGTGCCAGCTCTCCAACCTTTCTACCTGGTAACTCTGGACAGGTACCTCAGTTTCCTTATCTGTAAAGTGGGAGTTTAGGGCCCCCCCTATTCCCGGTCACCAGCTATATAATACCTATTGATTGGGCATGTATGATAAATTCTCAGCATAAAGCCCGGCACAGAGTATGTTCCATAAATGTCTCCGAGATTTTCCTGCAGGAAATTGCAAGGGGCCTTGTATCCACCACCCTTTCAGCCACCACTGCTGCAGGGGCCCCCTCCCTATGACTGCAGTCAGTACGTGGGCTCTTTGAAGACCAAGTCGGAGGGCCCAGGGGATTGGCAAGATGCCCTCGGGGGAGTGAAAGAGAAGCCTGAATCTTTTAGGACTTGCATGTGACCACTTTGGAAGGGTGTCAGAAAACAGACCAGGGTGCCCAGGACTGGAAAGACTTTGTAGATTTTGGAACATTTAAACGCCCCCGTGCTTGTTATTTTTATCACCCCTGGCTGTGTCCCCATAGGGACTCCCATGCAGCACAAAACTCCTAGAATGAAAAGCCCTGTGTGTGTGCTAGCTGTGGGGGACATCGGGAAGAGGGAGCCGGGACACTGTGTCCCAGGTGGAGCCAAGCGTGGGTGGTGGCTCCCCGAACGGAGAGGGATTCAGGCCAGGCCTGTGGGGGTCCCCAGGCAGGTGCAGCTGCCCCACCAGCTCTGCAGCCAGAGCCTAGCAGTTTGGAGACCCCTGACTCTCTGTGGGGATGGGAAACTTGCCTGGAACCCAAAGAAATGAGGGTAGTTCCTGGAGAAGGGGCTGGAGAAGAGTGGGGAGGGGCCAAGGCCTTCTAGGAGGCTGGAGAAACACACCCAGCCCTCCACAGGATTCAGGAGGCCCGAGATGAGACCTGTCAGTAAAAACCAGGTGAAAGCCAGGCATGCCCAGGTTCCCCGTCCAGCCTGATGGACAGAAGGGTAGCAGAGGAGACAAAAATGATCAAGTGGGAGTGGAGGGATTGCAGTTTATTTTCAGACACACTCAGAGGGTGGGAGGTGGCCAGCTGGCTCCATCTGCACCCCCTCCCTGCATTTGGCTTCATCAAGAACTCCTCTCCCCTGACCTCCAAACCCCTAGGCTGTACAAGGTAGACGAGGCACTCCTACCCCACCCATCAGGAGAGGCTTGGGCAGGTGTGGAGTGAGGAGTGTAGAGACTGGGGGTAGAGTTCAAATATTCACAGTTCCTCTATCCGTAACCCCAGATTACACTGTGCCCAGGCCACGAGGGCGGCTCCCAACCCTGGGATTCCTAGTGGTGTTAATAGCCCTTCTCTCACTCAGAAACTTCAAGTTGAGCTCCCTACCCCCTTTCCCTGACCATAACAAAACTGCAGTCCTAAACCCTGTAGCCTGGGCGAGGAGGGGGCCTCAGCACCGCACTCACCCAAGCCCCCTGCCTGCCTTTTCTGGAGTGATGGGGGTGGGGCGAGCTTCACTTGTAGTGAGCAGGGGTGGGGTCTGGGTGTGGGAGCAAGTGGTAATAGGTGAGGGGAAGGGAGAGAATGAGGGCCTCAGGAGGCAGGCTTGGAAGGTGCTGATGGTCTGCACCCCTACTCCACCCCCACTGCACCCCCAGAATCCCTGAGAGTCCAGCTGCAAAGGCAATATGGGGCAGTGGGAGCGGGGCGGGGAGGAGAGCTGAGCCATACCTCGTCTCCACCCCCCACTGGTCCTGTTCCTGGGGGACATGATGTTTAGGAAGGGCCAGGACTGAGCTCCAGGCCCAGCATTTAAGCTCTGACCTTCCAGAACAGCTGAATCCTGGGAAAGGGTAGGGCTATTAACCCCCACACCCCAGACGTCCTGGCTTTGGGTAGAGAGGTGGGAATCGGAGGGGGGCAGTGTCCCCCCAAGGATATTATAAAAAGCTAAAACCGTTAACAACTCCTTGGGGAGAAGCGGCTCATAGCCTCTTGCTTCCCCAACTTATCATCTCCCCAAAACCCAGTAGACAGGGCTGAGGGGGTCCCAGAGAGCTAAGGGAGGGGGCCATAGCCCCTCTCTGAGAGGGGGCCCTTTAGCACCATGCAATGTTGGGGCACCCGTGCAGTCTGATGGACCCCTGGGCAGGGACCCTCCAAACCTGGAGTGCCCACTTGCTAAAGCTTCTGTGCTCTTAAGGAGGGGACCCCTGCAGGGGAGGAGATGAAGGGAGAAGACTGGGCCAAAGTCCACGCAGGGGTCTCAAGACCCCAAAGGACCCCTCCAGGAGTCATGACTTGAAAAATCTTCGTAACACAAACTGGCCCAACAAAACCACAGCCAGACCTATCAGCACATTCCGGATGGGACCGTTTCCCAAGTCCAGGGCTGCCACCTGCCAGGAGAGACAGAGTGGTCATAGGGGGGCTGGCGGCATATTCGGCTCCTGGGGACTGGGGTGGGGCTGGGAGAGGGGCGGCCCTAGCAGCAGGGAGGAGGTGGTCAATGCTTGGGCACTCACCCAGCCACCCCTCTGTGCGATCCACCGGGCAATGCAGTGATGCAACATGAAGTCGGCCACGAAGCGGGTCACCTGGCCCAGGAAGCCAGTCAGGCCGCGCTGGTAGACGTGGAGGGCCAGGCGGTAGCCAAAGCCCAGCAGAGCCACCACTCGGCCCCAGTTGATGCCGCTCTCAAACAGGCTGTGGGCCGAGGAGATACAGTCAGTGGAGACCTCTAGAGGGCCCTTCATCTGTTTGCCTCTCCCACCCCCTTGGAGACCCCTACCCCTCTCCCAGCTGGAAAGCAAAATGGCTTAGCTGTGAATGGAGGTGGTAGAGGCTGCCCCAGCCTGGCCTCAATTTGGTTAGAGCCCGTGTCTCTGTGAAAGGAGAAAGCTCAGAGGGCAGATGAATGGGATGCTGCTGCTGGGGCTGTGGCCCCAGGGCTGGGGGAGCAAAGGGGCACAGAGAGCGTGGAGGGCAGAGCGAGCAGACGGAGGCAGCAGGGAGATTACCTGTGGGCATTGCTGCTGGCCTGGCAGCCCGAGGGACAGCAGAGAGAAAAGGACAGAAGAGGAGGTTAGGACAGTCCAGTCCTGGAATCACAGCTGAGTGGGCGGTGGCCTCTCAGGACACGGGCAGGATGTTTCAGCTCCGAGCACTAATTCTGAATCTATCGGCTACTCCTGCCTTCACCCTCAGCCTCGAACCTACCCTGAGACTGACCTCTTTAACCAGATGGTGACAACAGCTAACACCTTTAAGTGCAGACACTGTTCTAAGCATATTTCCCCTATTTTACGGACCAGGAAACTGAAGGCTAGGAAGTTTCACAAAGCCGGTAAATGGCAAAGCTGAGATTTGCCCAGGCTGCTGGTTTCTTTAACCACTGCCTGTCTGACACCAGATTATAGCATCTGGAAGCCATTTCCAGGACCTGGTGGGCTGAAGCCAGAGCCAGCAACCATCTTTGGTGTGAAATGTGGTTCCAAATCAGAAGGAGAGCCGTGTCCCAGCGGGGCTGGGGAGCTCTGGGGACACCCCCACCGCGAGCCCCTCTATAGCCCTGATCTAACAGGTCAAGTCCTCGGGGCCAGAGTTAACAAGGGCTGTGTGCTTATGCAGAGATGAAGAGTCTGGGCTCAGAAAGAGAAAGACAGGGGCCCAAGGCCCCGCGTGAGTTAACAGCAGACACGGGGACAGCAAACACGTCTTCTGGTGCCGACAGAGAAGTGTGTCCCCCATCCCGTGGGCAGGGCCTGGCATGGTGGTGACAGCACAGCGGAGAGGCAGTGGCCAGAGCTACCTTGAGGCGATCTTGGTGAAATACTCATAGGCGTTCTCTGCTGTTGGCTGCAGGTGCTGCAACATGGCCTGGAACTCGGAGTCGTAGCGCCGGTTGATGTCATCCCCGATGATGGCCAGCTGGCGACCCACCTGCCCCATGGTGCTCAAGGAACGGTAGGCAGCAGGTGAGCTGGGGCGTGGGCTCATGGCGAAGGGCTCCTCCCCGAGATGCCCCAGCCTTGGGCCCCCCCTCCTTGGCGGTCCCAACCGTGTTCTCAGACACGAGGGCTGGGCCCAGGGACAAGGGGCAGGCATGTGCTGAAAAGGATGCCAGGTCCCGGATGGGGGTGGGAACCCACATGAAAAAGGAGCAGCAGTGGGAAAAACCCCCAGGCCTGTCCAGCTCCCAGGACCTGCATGGTGACCCCACGTGAGCCTCCAACTCCCTGAACATGTCCCCGTGGGCCCAGGGGGCTGCTGCTCACCTGCTAGGTTCTAGGGACAAGGTGACCATTTCTGGGTCAGTGGGCGCAGCCGCCCCCTCGGCCTCCTGCTCCTGCTGATGGCGGTAAAAGACGTAGCTGCGGAAAACCTCCTCCGTGTCCCGGGCTACCTGCTCCTCTGAGGATCAAAGCCAGGAGTCAGGGAGGAAGTGCTCTGGGGATGGTTCACTCTGCCTGTGGACAGAGGTGTCCCTCCTCTAGCCCTTAGTTACCACCTAGGGCTGACACTGAAAAGAGGATTCTTGTCACAGCTGCCTTGTGGAATAGGTGACCCCCAGTTTACGGATGGGGAAACTGAGGTGCAGTGTTTACGTAACTTGCACGAGCGTGTACAGCTGGAGAGAGCGGTGCAGCCAGGATAGAATCCCAGGCATTTGGGTCCCCGACTTTATTTTAGTTTGTCCAAGGCACCGAGCCCTTATGGCTTAGGGAACGTGGGAGACAGAATTTGAAATCGTAGCCCAGAAAAGCCACATCGGGAAATAGTGACAGACCTGGGACTGAACCCAAAGTCCAGGGAACAGCCTGTGCTGGGCCGCGAGCTGCAGGCGTCCCTGACGTTCCCCTTGGAAGAGGAAAGAGGGACAGCCATTTTACTTCCTCCCCAAAGTCGTTAACAATCCCTCTCCCTGTTAAGCGGACCTGACTCGGTGATAGGTGGATTTACTTCCTTATTTCTCCCAGGGCAGGGATAGGACAGCCACACCCCACTCTTCTTTCCTCCTCCTCGCAGATGGCAGGGTGCCCACCTCATGCACACTGCCCCGCCTCCCCCAGCCTCTGCACCCCCCACTGCTGCCCCCCTGCCTGCATTGGGTAGGGAGATGCTTTTCTCCTTTACCCAAGGTGAGGAAACTGAGGCGGGAGAGCCTGCCTTTAAATCTTGCCCGGCTTGTCCACATCTGCTCTCTCCATCCTCACAGACGGCCCTGGTGGTTATGGGAGGGGTGAGGGGGCAGAAAGACAGTTACCCGAAGTGGAGGAGGGGTCAGGTTCTTCTTCGCACCCCTGCCTGGGAGGACCTGGGCCTTGTCCGGATGCCATTTCTCAGGTCCTGGCAGGAATGGCAGTGTTAGCCTGTGGGGGTGAGTAGGAAAGCAGATGGGGACCAGAGGTTCCAACAGCACACGGAGGGAGGGGACCCCCACTCCTGAAAGACCGCACCGTCCTAAGAACTTACTGAGTATTTCACTGGCAGTTCTTCAAGGAGACTGGGAGTGAGAAAGGCCGGGCAGCCAAGATTCCCACCCAGGGGTCAGCCAGGGCCCAGGGAGGGGTGGCCGCAGCAGTGCCCGAGTGGATCTCTAGTCGCACTGGGAGGCGAGTTTCAGAAGCTGGGGTTCCTTCCACTGCTCCGGGGCCTCCTGCACCCTACGCAGCACACGCTTACTGCAGACTTGCCACCTTCCAGCCAATGACCCACGAAGCCCGTCCCCGAAGGTTCCACTTCCCCTTGGCTAGTCAGAACACACCTGTTTTCCAACTCAGGCCCGTTAGCCGCAAGCATTTCCTGAGTACCTATGGTATACTTCTACCATGTATGTTCAAGTACTCCCCAGGGAGTGTGGGACATGGAAAGAACACATTAACCTGGCAGGGTAAGCAATGTCATACCCATTTTACAGGTGGGAAAAGGGAGGCACAAAGAAGTTAGTGCCCAAGGCCACAGAGCTAGTCAAGGAGTCAGGTTGGTTATTTGAATTTCCACGAGTCAGTCCTCCACTCAGCACTCATTTCAGATTTATTTTTCAGTTTGTGGACCTTAGAGGGTGTCCTTTCCGGGGAAACTTCCCTTGTTTGCGTCCCGCCTGTGATCTTCACATTTCTGCCTAGCAGGTGGTTGAGGAAATCACATGTACCCCTTGCTCTCCTGTCTCCAGCCCCTATTTTCCTCCTTTGCCCAGTCCTGGCCACAACCCCAGTATGCTCTGTAAACCTCCACAGAGGGAGTATTTCCTGGACATAAGCTATTTCACTTTCAATTTGCACCCCCTTCACTTCCCCCCACCCCAAAGCTGCCTCCATCACCCAGGCGGGAAGCCACCCTCCTCCTCTCCCTGGGAGGGCCTGTGTCCCCTCCCCCCACCTTCCCTCTCAGGCCTGGGGCCATTTTCGAAAGTGCCTGAGGAGAAGGGTGGGGAAAGTCCGGACCACCTGTGCTCTCCACCCCTTCACTGTCTCAGGGCAGGGACAGGGAGAAGACCAACTCTCCCCTCCTCCACCCCTGGGTGCTCAGACTCCTTATGACAGACCTTTGCCTGGCAGACCCCCATCCCAGAAGCTTCTTCCTGAACAAGGTACCTTCCTCTCTCCCTTGGTCTCCGAAACCCAGTGCCCCCAGGACAGCAGGGCTGGAGGATGCTGATTGCATCTCGACTGCCTCTACCGCTACCCCTGGGGCTCAATGCTGGGGAGAAAGTGGAGCCTCAGAACCGGCCCCAGGGCCAGAGGCCTATGCCAACCTGGTTCTACCTCTGCCCCCATCCAAGTGGCCTGACTTCCTGGTAGGGAGAGTCCACTGTGCCCCACCTGCGGGGTTTGCTGGGCCCAGGATGTTTCCCGGGGCGGGGGGGAGATGCAGACCTAGCCCTGCTGAAGACCTAGTCTTAGGGCTCCTGGGACAGCAGGAAGTGCTGTGAAAGTTCTCCCCCTGCCCTTGACCTTGGCTCTGACCTCCACTCCCATCCCCCAGACTGCTAAAGAACCTGGTTCTTTAGCACCCGATTCTCTGGCACCAGGGCCAGGCCAAGAGGGAAAGCTGTCTGAGGAGCAGCCAGAGGGAGCCCCGGCCGGATCAGGCCCTGAGCAGGAGTTGGTGGAGCTGCCCAGACAAGCCTCGAGGCCTCCCCCTCCCCACCGGGTTCCCTGCGGGCTCCCTGCCTCACCCTGGGCCTGGGGCTGCCGAGAGTGGGGAGCATGGGCAGGACCCTCCCGGCTTACCTGCCCGGACCCTGGCCCAGGCCCGGGACGGCTCAGCAGGGCAGAGGCTGGAGATCCTGAGGAGCCAGTGGCTGCTCCCAGGGTCAGGTACCCAGGTCTGGCTCCCAGGAAGGGGCGTCAGTGAATTCCTGGTGTCTGGATGCAGCCTCTGCTGGTCCCAGCACGGCCCTGGGGACCCGCGAGGCTGCGGCGATCATAGAGGTGCCGGCGGTTCCCGGCTCCAATCAGCTCCCTCTAGAGGAAGTTGCTCTGTGGCCGCCGGATGCAGATGCCCCAGCCTACAGGGCTCCCAGGCGGAGAGAGCGGCTCCCACCCAGGCAGAGTGGCTCCCCCTCCCCCACTGCTTTTCCCACCGTTGATTCCCAGTCCTCATCCTTGATCTTTCCCCTGCTTCCATCAATGTCAATAAAAAAGCCAGGATGGCGAGGTTTCTTAAGCGCCACTGTGTACCCGGCACTTTAAAACCTCTTTGGAACAACCCTTGGAAGTAAGTGCAGTGGACCACACCCATCTTAGAGCTGAACAAACTGAGGCTCAGCTGGTTTAAGGAACCTTGCCCAAGGTCACTGAGCTGGGTTTATAATCAGGTCTGTAGGTGCCGTGAGGAATAATAATACAAAATTGAGATTCAACGCGCAATTAAGACCTGTACACCAAGCACCTCGGTGGTCTGCAGAGAGAAAAATCCTGAATGTGATAGGCAGGTAAACATGAAAACACAGTGGGTCTGTGCTACCATCTGGGCATGTGCCAGCTGGATACTGAGAGGAGAGAGAAGAGGGAGGACAGAGACTCTCTGGCCTCAGGGATTGAATGGTTCTCAAGGACAGAAGCTACCACAGCCAGGGAAGGACAGGCCTGGAGAGAGCTGTGTGCCTCCACCCCATTCTCAGAGTTGGGGTTCTCCAGCCACCTCTGCCTGCCCCCCACCCTGGTGTTTCCTGGAGCCTCGCCAACCCCCTCTCCCTTCAGGCTGGCTCCCCAGGCCTCCTTCCCCTGCCTCATCAACCCCTTGCACTCTCTGCCCCCAACTAAGCCCTCCTACCTTCTCCCCCCACCCCTCCCCTACCTTTGCCTTCTAGAACTCCTGGAAGTTTCCAACTGGAGGGTTTAATTTGAAAACTCCTCCTTTTCTTAAGTAGTTGGTCCTGAGGTGGCTGCTGTGGCCCCTCCCTCTGAGTCAGGGTCCTTGTCAGGATGGAGGCCCCAGCTTCAAGCCCTCGATCCCGAATTTTGGGCCACTCCTCCATGTTCCGCTTTTTCCGTAGCCTGGTGGGGAGCAAGGGCAGCCCAAAGAGCTCAGACAAGGCCCTGCTGGGGGGCCAGTCTTGTCCCTTTCGAGAGCAGAACGCCACCCCTTTGATGACTGATCACCAGGGAGGAGCAGGGCGGGAGTCCAGGCCTCCTGCCACGCTGCCTTACACCTTCTCTGTGGCCCTGCCACAGTCCGACCCCTCGGGGCTGGGGCTGGGGAACACAGGGCCCCAGACCCCTACCCCCGTGGAGGTCCTGAGGGTCCTGGCTCAGGGTGTAGAGGTGAAGCCAGTCCTGCCCAGAGGAAGCCAGGAGGTGCTGGGCAACCTGTCTGAGTTGGAGGAGAGGGAAGAGGAACAGACAGAGGTAGCAGGGGATACAGGGACCTCAGACAGGTGAGGGGCCGGGCTGTGGATGGTGGGAAGGAGCCTGGGATGGAGGAACTGGGAGGAGGCCTGGATGTAAGAAGGGGGAAGGATGTGGGCCTGAGATGGGAGGACCCAAATTGGGGAGGGGCCAGGAGCGGACTCCTTGGGTGGACAGAGGACTGGGTGGGCATGGTTGGACAGACGTGTCAGGGGTGGAGAGGAGCCTGGAGATGTGGGGAGGGGGTGAGGCAGAGATGGGGGTCCTCCCGCAAGTGAGTGGTTGTGGAGGGAGGCATCGAAAGGAAAGGGGGGTGCTCTGGGTTGAGCCGGGGCTCCTGTTACTTCCCAGCTCCTTCCTGGGCCCCACTCCCCCCACCTTCCCTCCCCACTCTCTCCCTCCCGGTTCCCACTCTCATTTGGACCTGGCACCCACCCCTGGTGAGGAAGGGGGCCCACTTCTCTCTCTGCTCCCCACGCCCCTCCTCACCCTACTTTTGGGGAGGGATCATCCCCTCTGTGATGAAGACCCCAGAGGGCCGAGCAGGGAGTAGTTGGGAGCAGGAGGTTAGAGGAAGCTGAGCAGGGCCTCTAGGAGAGCCTTGGAGGGTTTAGGGGGCCTTCACCACATCTCTGGGCCCCACCTGCCACCCCCGTCTGACTATGCTTGGGGATCAGGGGCCACTTTGCCCAAGCCTTGGCGGTGGAGCAAGGATGCTTGCAGAGGGCCATGGGGCCACTGGATATCAGCCCCGAGACCTTCACCGGGGAGGAGGAGAAGGAGCGTCTGCTTGATGGTGAGTGTGGTGGCCGCAGGTGTGGGGGACATGCCGGGGGTGTAGGGCCGGGAAGGACACAGGGCAGTTTGAGGGGACGCTAGAGGCGGGCTGCCTGGGTTTGAATCCCACCTCCACTAGGCCAAGCTGTGTGATGGTGGCGAGTCACTCAACCTTTCTGTGTCTCACTTTCCTCATCTGCAAAATGGGAATATAATAGTACCTATCCCAGAGGGCAGTAGCAAGAATTGAGTGAGATTTTCTCTGTGAAGTGCCTAGAACTGTGCCCAGCATGTAGCAGGTGTTTGCTAAAGAAAACAAGGAAACCTGGCCCTCAGCTCAGCCTCCTGATGGCCCTGTCCTCCTGGGCCTGGGCTGCCTCTTGCTGCTGTGAGCTATCAGTGACCACTACCGCTCCACAGGAGACCTCAGGCTGGCCTCCTCCCAGGTGGGGGCAACTCCCTGGAACCGCCTCCTCAGCTTGTACAAACAGCTCCAGAAATCGGCCCCGGCCAAGGTCAGTGGGGCTAGCTGAAAGTGCGGGGTGAGGCCTGGGTGGGGCCCAGGGGGGCAGCCACCTGCCTGAACCTCTTGAGAGCCGTTGTTCCCTCCTGCTTTCTGTTCTGGGTCTCCGTGGGCGTGGGGGCTGCAGGCTCGGCCCCACCCTCCTCACCTGCTCAGTCATGGGCACACCCTCAGATCCCTCTCAAGGAAGGCCTGCCCTGTGAGGAGAAAGGCGGGGAAGAGGAAACAGAGGAGGACAGCTCACTCAAGCTCTGTGTCCCAGGCATTGTCACCCTCCAGTCGCCGCTGCATAAGACTTTTAGGTCGACAGATACAGTAGGTAAATGTGGTGCCCCCACCTCCCCACCCAGCCAGCTCCCCCACAGAAGGAGCCCCACTTGGGTCAGTGGCTCATGGATGCGATACCAGTTCTGACCACCAGGTGGAACCAGAGGACGTAAGATGACTGCCCAAGCTGGGGGAGCTGTGTGTGGCTGGTCCCGAGGCTGAGCTGGGTCTAGCAAGGGTCCTCCTCCCTCAGGGCCCGGGTGGGCAGCAGAGGGTGGAGGGGTGGGGGGCGGGTTGTGACTGGGACTGCGGCTCCTTGAGCACCACCCTTTCCCAGCCTGGAATTCTAACTCCTTCAGTGGCCACCTCCATCCCTGGTTTTCCCATCGTGCGTGCACTGCTGTGACAGTACCCCAGAAGGCCCCCTCTCCCACTGCAGCCCACTTGCCGCCCTGACATGGTGAGCAGATGGCTTAGTGGTAATAACATACTCCAATAAAATCACTGTTGACATTTTCATAGCCATTACTGTGGGCCAAACCCTCCTCTAAGCACTTTTCATGAAATACTGCGTTATAACTCTGAGGTAGGTTCTGTTACAGTCTCCACTTCACTGTGAGGAAACTGAGGCACAGAGAAGTTAAGTAACTTGTCCAAGATCACACAGCTAGTAAGTGGCAGAGCTGGGACTTGATCCCAGGAGGTTTGAGTTGTTCCAGATCTGTGCTCTGGAATTGGTGGCTGGAGGGGGCAGGGTGGGGTAGGGCAAATGTCTGCCCCTTGCTTGCTGTCCCCAGGAGGTAAGTAAAGAGACTCACACTCAAGCTGGTGGGAGGGAGCCCATGGAAAGCGAGTGTCCTGGGGAGGGCAGGGCAGTGGGGAGGTGTTGTCTGGCTGGCTCCAGGGACTGGATGGAGAAGGGGCCCAGCTGGGAAGGCCAGGGGCTGCACAGGGCTGGGTGAGGTTTGGAGAGCCAGAGCCCCCTCCTCTCCCTTCGATCCCCAGCAGGTTGTCCACCCTTCTCCTGCCTGTCCCATGCCCATCTCTCTGACTCTCAGGTTTCGTGGAGTCGGAGTTAAAGAAGCTTCTGGTAGTGCAACAGGAGTTCCGCCTCTGGAAGATGGGTGGCCATGAGGGCCGGAAGCTGCTGACCCAGCCAGAGATCACCCTGGAGGAGGCAGGCATTGTGGATGTCCAGGTATGCCCGCCCATCCTGCCCCCACCCTCTGCCTGAGAGCCCTGGGGAGAGTGGGGCTGGAGGCCTCCCCTCTCCACAGCTGCTGGCCCAGGCTCCAGCCCCCATGCTGGGCAGGAAGTGCTTAACTCCTTCTTGGTGGTGGTATCTCTGAGAGCAGGATCCTGACCCCCTGCACACACACACTCCTCCATCAGTCTCTCTCACTTGACCTGAGTCCATTTTTAAGGCTTCACTGCCGTTCACTTGCTGTATGGCCTTGGGCAAGTCCCTTCCCCTCTCTGGGCCTCAGTTTCCTCATCTCTACATTGAGGGGACTTGTCTAGGTGGCTTTAAGGCTTTCCTGCACATCTGTCATTCGCATAATGTTGCTCTTTTTCTGTTTTCTCTCCCATTCACACCCACACCAACTCCCACAAACACACATAGGTGCGGGGGAGTTACCTACCTGGTCACACCAAGGACCACCTACAGCCCACCCTCCTTGACATTGGCCTCAAAGGTTAGGCCTGTCCCAGCTTCTCTGAGTGCACATTGATGGATATGTTGATGAAAAATGTGTCAATGTCCTTCTTGGGTTAATTTCCACTCATTCATCAGCTCATCCTTTCATTCAGTGGACATCTGCCCCTCACGGTGTGTGTAGTTTACAAAAGGAAGGAGCAAAGTCTTTAGTCGAAGTCTCTGACCTGGCATGACTTGCTCTGTGACTTTGAATGTGGGCCTTGGTTTCTTTACCTGAAGAGGGGACCATTGGAGGATCAAATGAGCTGCGTAGCCCTCAACTTCAAAGGGCGCTCCAGCGCCAGGGAGTATGACTCACCCCTTGGGGGTTGTTAATACCAGAAATACTTGCCTACCGGGTACTGAGGGGCAGCCTTCCCGTTGTCTTGAGCCTGCAGGCTATGTGTCAGGGTGCCCCTCTGTGCTCTGGAGAACCTCACCCTAAACCACACAGGTGGTCACTCTGGCAGGGCCCCTGCTTTTGTCTTTTCCTGCTAAAGGGAGCTCTCCTCCCCTCTCCCCTCCACTCCAGGACCACCCCCTGAGCCGGCCTGCCCCAGCCCCAGGGGTCACAGTCCTAGGGTAGCCTGAACATCACTGGGGGCCCCTAGGGAGTTTCTGGAGTAGAGGACCAGCTGAGTCCTCACTTGGGGACAGGGCTGCCTCAGGGATATCTTCCTGCTGTGGGTGTTACAAGGATTCTGTCCTCATTACCTCCCCCCACTCTCTCCTTATCTGCCCTCAGAGACACCAAGCTGAGGGGGGAAGGAAGCTGCCCCCCAGCCTTTGGGGAATGCTGGGGACCTGGGGGAGGGGCGCTGAGGCACCAGAAGCACCACCCTAGGCTGGAGGGAAGGATGCAGAGCCCCCTTGGTGTGGTGTCTAGGATAGAGGTGAAGGAGGGGAGGGCTTGGCTGGGGTGCCTGGCTCCAGGGGCTTCCCAGGAATCCCCCAAGCTGGAGGGAGAAGGTTACCTCCATTCTATGGGAGGGAGGTGGCTCAGGGCTAGTGGGCCTGGCCTGCTGTGGGCACCTGGGGGAGGGTCTGGAAAGGTGGCCTTGGGGTACTTGTCTCTGAGGGCAGGTGGGATGGTTCTGGGGGTACAGAGCAGGAAGAGGAGAGCCCAAAGATGCAAAGGCATCTTCCTTCACCCACTTCCGCCCCCCAGCACCTGCTCCTTGAGGAGATGAATGAGATGGAAAACTGGCCTCCAGAGTGAAGCTGGTGCTGGCCTGAGTCTGCCCTGCCCCGGGTCCCTGCAGCCTGTGTAGAGATGTATCCGCCTCCTCTTAGGGCACCTCAAGGAGCCCCTGGGGCCAAGGGGTCTTTAATAAATGGTGTCCATGTGTCTGCAGGGTGGGCCTGCCCGGCACACTGTCCCCACTCTTCAGACTCAGGCCTGTGATGTTATTAATAAAACTCAGTTTGACTTTGGCCTTCTTGCCTGTCTGTCTGCCGACCTGGCCCCTCATCCTCCACCCAAGAACAAGCTCAGGGTTCTCAGTCTAGTTCTAGTCCATGCCTACAGGCTGCCAGGCCACCCCAGCTGCAGAGCCCTGGGTTCCATCTGAGCTGGAGGACGGGAGGTTTAATGCACCTGACCCAGGGGTGGGGAAGGACCTGGGGCCCAGAGTGAGCGCCGGGGGAGCCCCTGCTGCCACAGACCCGCCCGTCATAGAGCAGCCCTGGTTTCCCTCCCTCCTAAATTCCCAGGCCTGGCTTGCAGCCTCCTCGAAGGATCCGGGAATTCTCCAGCAGGAAGTTCCTGCCCAGCCATCACGGGGACAAAGCCAGGAAAGCAGCCTTGGGACCATGGGGACCTGCCTCAGGGGCTGGGCTAGGGGGCAGGTGAGGGGGCCCTGGGGTTGATGGAAAGGTGCCACGGGGGTGGGGGTCAGGGCTCCATCCTACTGCCCCTGGTCAGGGCCCACTAGGCCATGCTCAGTGCCAAGCGCCTTTGGGGATCCTGGGCGGAGGGAGGTCCAGACATCTAGAAGGCCCAACCCTATCTAATCCCAGAAGCAAGGATGGGCTTGAGTATTGGCCGTGGCAGGGCACACCCTCATACCCGGCTTCGTGGGCATCCAATGGGAGGGAGGGCCAGGCCCAGTTTGGACACCAGGAGGTGCTGTTTGCCAGGAGGTCCAGCTGGCTCCCGGTAGGACCCTGGTTCATTCCCTCCCGTGCTGGTCCTGGCTGAGCCCCCAGCACACGTGTGAGAGAGAGCTCACACTGCCCAACTCTTATCAACACAACTGCTATTTACAGATGCGTGTCTGGCCTTCTCCATGGGGCCCCCACTGTGTCCAGCCCGAGGCCTGTGCAGAGCTGAAGTTCAATGTCAAAACATGGTGGCCACTCTGAATAATTATCATGATTGATAACAATAGCTGTTTGTTGGATGGATGGGCGTGCTTGAGGTGGGGGTAGGGAAACTGCAGCAACCTGGCCTCCTGCCCCAGCCCCGCCCAGCCCAGTGAAGTGGGGAGCCCCACCTCCTCCCATCCCCCAGCCTGGGCTCAGGGGAGAGCTTGGAGAGGAGACTGGCTAGTGATTCACAAGTGGGCTGGGGCTTTATTTTCTCTTGGGCTTCCTGGTCAGGCCCCCCACCTCCTGGAATCCTTGACTCAGGCCCTGAGCTGAGGCCCATGGAAGGGCCCATCTGGACTGTCCCCCTGAGTCAGCTGGAGGCAGCCTTGTGATCATATGACTCACCTGGGCCCTAATTACTTCCTCTCAGAGTGTTGGCTGCTGGGAAGGGTGGGGGCCCTGGAGGGCAGCCTGTGGGCTCCCTGGGTGCACATGGACCCCTGGTGTTCCCTTGTGGACATAGCACTCCTCATGGACCCCACGGAGGGGATACCTCTCTGCCTTCCCCCTTCCTGATAGGCCCCCAAACCTGGTGCCAGCCATGCCCAGGCTGGAGGAGGATCCCTGGGCCCAGAGCACTCCAGGACACAGCTCTGCCCTCTCCCTCCGTTGTCTTCTGGGTGGGGCTGGCCAGCAGCCCCTGGACACAGGCAGGCACCACAGTGGGTCGGGGTAGACTGGGCCCAGCTGGCACTCAGGCTCCTTGGCTGCTCGTGTGAGCCAAGTGGGCACTCATAGGCCGTGTCACCTCAGCTCCCAGGGACAGGAGCGTCTCATCCTTGGGCCCCACGAGAGTGGGCTGCTGGGGAGTGGCGGGGCGGGCACCTGTCTGCTCCTCTCTCTCCCTTTCTGTCAAGTGAGGGCCATGGCACCTCATCGTCCACCCCGCCTCCCCCAGGGTTCCTGTGAACCACAGGGAGGAAGGTCTGTGAGGCTGGGAGGCGCAGCTGCCGGTGCGGGAACAGGAGTGGGGACTGTGTCCGGGCACAGGTGTGAGGGCCTCTCCCCGGCCCCGAAAGGTCCTGGGCCGGTTCCTGTGGATGGGCCTGGCCTGACACTCATGAGTGGTGAAGGCAGGGGTGACGTGGCCCAGGGACCTGCGGGGGGCGCGGGGAGGCGCGGCGGGCAGGTGCAGAGGGCCGGGTGCAGGCTCAGCGCGCACGTGGACAGAGGCCAGACGTTTCTGAAAGGCTTCGAGGGAACACTGCCGATGCATCTGTGGGTCTGACCTGAGGACTGGGTGGCATTTAAAGTTTTCTCCTCTCCAGCGTGTGCAGACAGCCGGGGCGGGGGGGGGGGGGGGGGGCAGGGCATGCACCACTTGTGCAGGTTGGGCCCTGCACCAGGGCACTAGGCTCAAGGGTGACAAGGCTCTGAAGCCCCGAGAGGTGCCTCTCTCTCATTTGCTCAAAAGGGCCAGTTGGGGGGCAGTGGCCCTGGTCAGTCCTGCAGGTTTAAGTCAAGCTGTTATGTCAGAACTTGCCAAGCCTCTGCCCCTCTCCAGGTTTCTCTCCACGCTCCCCATGCCCCCACCCCCCGCATCTTCCTCCATCTCTCTCTGTTGGTAGCTACGTATGGGTCTGTTTCTTTTCTCTCTTTCTTACTGTATCTCTGGAGGGATAGAGGTGAGAAAAGCAGCCCCCAGATCCATTCTGAGGGTATGTGGGGGACAATGGTGGCTGAAAGGAAGGCAGTAGGTGGTGGTGGGGGGAGAGCAGGGTGGGTGGTCCCAGGGAAGTGTGGGCAGGGTCAAAGGTGGGCCTGCCTGCCTGGGGAGGCACTGGGGTCTCCCTCCCTGTGGGCTCTTGGGCATAGCCTTTGAGGAAGATGCCACCTCGGGCCGTGTTCAGAGGCACTGGTTGTCAGCCTTGCCTATCCCTGGGGTGAGGGAAGGGCAGAACCACTGTCTTATTTTCCAAGTGGGAAGGGAGCTGGAGCGCAGAGGAGCAGAGGGGAAAGACTCAGCTGGGTGGCAGCCGAGGCTCCAGCTTGACAAGCTCACGTGACTGCTGGCAGGTCCCTGACCTCTCTGAATCTCAGTTTCCACATCCTTGAAATGGGTGAATCACAGGCTTCTCTTGTGGGCTGAATGAAGTGCTGTTTGGCAGGGATCGAATAATTATTAAGCACCTACTACATTCTGTTCTAGACACTGGGGAAATAGAGCAGTGAACAAGACACACAAAACCTTCACTTTTTTGAGCACTTACGATTGCTAGTAGGATATACAGTGAACATATAATGTATCAGGAAGTGACAGGTACTATGAAGAAGCTGGCTAATAGGATACTCTTTCAGAGTGATGGGATGGGAAGGGCCATTCTGAGGAGGTCAGATGGAAGCATGGACCACCAGGAAGTGAGGGCAGGAACCATGGGAATGTCGGGGAAGAATATTAGAGCTGAAGTGCAAACGCCCTGAGTCAGGAGAAGGCCTGGGGTGTTTGAGAAACAGGAAGGAGGCCTGTGTAGCTGGAGGATAGAGTGGGAGGAGGAGTAACGGGGTGAGATCAGAAGGGAAGGAGGAGGGACTTGCCTGGTGGCACAGTGGTTAAGAATCTGCCTGCCAATGCAGGGGACATGGGTTTGAGCCCTGGTCGGGGAACATCCCACATGCCACAGAGCAACTAAGCCCATGCGCCACAGCTACTGAGCCTGCGCTCTAGAGCCCACAAACCACAACTACTGAAGCCCGCGCGCCTAGAGCCCATGCTCCGCGAAAAGAGAAGCCACTGCAATGAGAAGCCTGCACACCGCAACGAAGAGTAGGCCCTGCTCTCCGCAACTAGAGAAAGCCCGCAGCAACAAAGACCCAACGCAGCCAAAAATAAATAAATAATAAATAAATTTATAAATAATCCGCCTGCCAGTGCAACACGAGTTCGATCCAAGGTCAGGGAACTAGATCCTGTATGCCACAACGAAGACCCCGCATGTCACAAGTAAGACCTGGCGCAAAAATAAATTTAAAAAAAAAAAAAGACCTTCTCTCCCTGCCATCCATCCCTCTGTAAACCTGCACTCTAGTGCCTTTGCTGGGACCCCAAATCACAGCCACAGCTTCCCAAGCCTTCAAAGCTGCTGTCCCCCCAGGTCTTCCCTGCTACCCCCGTACCCCTGCCTATCCTGTACAGCTCAGCTCTGGCACCTCCTCTTCTCCTGGAGTCCTCACAGCTCCCTGGCTATGGGACTAATGGGATCTATGTGTTTTCCTGCTCTCTAGCCTGGACAGACACATTATGAAGGCAGGCCCTGGGGGGGTTTGTCCCCATGTCTGCAGTGTCCAATGTGCTGGCTAGCACAGAGCAGGCTTAGCACAAGGTGCCAGACTGAACGAGCAAGGGAGGGGAGGTGGGAGGAGGGGGCTCAGGGACAGAGCTGGAGTGGTAGGGGCTAGATTACATAGGGCCATGTCTGGCAACCTCAATGGCTTGGCATCCTCAGGGCAGTGGGAGCCATAGAAGGCTATAGAGCTGGGGGAAGTAGCATGATAAGATGTACAGTGGAGGGGGGAGTGGAGGGAGCAGGGGGCCAATTAGGAGGCTGTCACAATTGTTGAGAGAGATAAGTGAGCCTGAGCTGGGACAGTGGCAGATGGGGTGAACAGGAGGACACTTGGGCAGTGCTTCTCAACCGGGGCAATTATGTCTGCCAGGAGACATTTGGCAATGTCTGGAGACATTTTTGGTTTGTCACAACTTGGGGTGGGGTCCTACTAGCATCTCATGGGTAGAGACCTCCCTATGTTTCCTCATCTTTAGTAAAGGTTATTAGGAGGATTAAATGGGTTAATACATGGCCAGTGTTTAGAAAAGTGACTGATATGTATTAAGCACTAGGTAACATGAGCTACTGTTATTTTAAAACATAAATCCTTAAAAAAAAAACCAGTTTTAAAAAAAACAACTAAACATTTAAAAAATAATAATAATAAAAATAAAACAGGGCTTCCCTGGTGGCGCAGTGGTTGAGAGTCCGCCTGCCGATGCAGGGGACACGGGTTCGTGCCCCGGTCCAGGAAGATCCCACGTGCCGCGGAGCGGCTGGGCCCGTGAGCCATGGCCGCTGAGCCTGTGCGTCCGGAGCCTGTGCTCCGCAACGGGAGAGGCCACAACAGTGAGAGGCCCGCGTACCGCAAAAATAAATAAATAAATAAATAAATAAAACAAAAATCCTCTGTTTAAAGCCCTGCACTGAATCCTCATTGCCCAAGTAAGAGCCAAGTCCTTCCAAAGGCTGACGAGTCCCCTCACCACCCGGTCCTTTTCCGTCTCCCACCCCATCTCCTGCTGCCCTGCTTCTTTGTCTGTGTGCTCTGGCCACGCGGGCCCCTCTGCTGTTCTTGCACACACTCAGCCTACTCCTGCCTCAGAGCTCTGGCACTTGCTGCTCCCTCTCTGTTGTTTCTCTGCCCTTAGGAATTTACATGACTCCCTTCCTCACGTCCTTGAGATCTTTCCTTAGCTGTCAGCTGTCACCTTCTGGGGGATATTTCTTAACCACCCTCTGTAAAAAAAACACAAAAAAATCTATCTCTTCCAACTGGCTCTCTCCCTGTGCCCCTCCCCTGCTTTATTTTTCTTAAGAGCACTTTCATCATCTAACACATCATGTATTTAGTTTGTTTATGTGCTTGTGGTCTCTCAACTGGAGTGTGAGCCTCATGAGGGCAGGCACTGTTGCCTGTTTTGTTTGCTGCTGTGTCCCCAGGGCCTAGGACCTTACTAGTACCTTCCAAATACCCTTAAACATTACTTAAATGAATGAACAGAGTGAATGAAAAGCCCCACCAGGACTCAGAGAGGTAGGAAGGGAATGGAGAGAATGTAGAATTGTGGAGGGGAAGGGAGGGCCCAAGTGGACCTCTGGAAGGGCCAAGGTCTTGGCACAGTCTGGGGCACGGAGCCTTGTTCATCTGTCCTCCCCAGGCCTTCCACCCCCATCTACTCTCTGGGATTGTCCTTCAGGCAGTGCCGGGCTCTACCTGCCATGCCCTGAACACACCACCCCCAGTCCGGGCAGATGACCAAGCCTGAACGAAGTGTCCTTTCCCCTCTGATAAGCGGCCTCCTTCTAGGGGCACTCAGGGCAGGCCATATCCTGCTGCTTAGGAAGTGCCTGAGGGCCTGGGTGGGCCTCTGGAGTGGGCATGGGGCAGCTGCAGCAGCCGCCCTGCCCAGAGGCCCAGCAGGGGAGCAAGGGCAGCGGGCCGGGCAGACCCCTGCCCACCACCAACCCCAAGCTCGCACCCATTCCTCATTCTCATTCATTCAACAAATCTCTCTTGCAAGCTTGTTGGGAGCACAGCTGTGAACAAGGGTTCCTGGTGGAGATGGGTGAGGAATGGCAGAGACTGGGTGACAGGCTGCCAGACATGGGGCGCTGGCCTGCCTTGGGCACCTTGCCCTGGGGACAGTGGGGACAGGTGGGGTGCTGAAGGGACATTTTACTTCTTGGCTTGGGGAGGAGCTGGAGATGACGGGTTTATCCTACTTCCCTGATCCCCTCAAGTCCCCCTCCCCGCATCTCTGCAGGTGTTTCCATGGTTGATGGTGCCAAAAGGAAGCTGTCAGTGGCTTCTGATGATTGACTATCACCCGCTTCTTGAGAGCCCTGAACCTGAGAACCCAGAACCAGACTCCCAGCCCCTCCCAGCCCCTCCCAGGGCCTCCTTCTTGCTCAGCCCCTCCCTCCTGAAGCCCTTTCCTCCCCGTGGTCCTGCCTCAACTTTCCCATCCCTGCACAAACTGGGTCCTGGGGGAGGGGAGTTTGGTGATGGAGCACAGTATCTTCTAGGGGGTAGGGTAACCCTCCCACATCCAGCCGCATGTGTGAGTCCTTGCACACACACGCACACACTCAAATACCCCTCGGGCACATGTACCCCTGACCCCCCCACACCTCTCTAGGTTGCTGACCCACCCTGGGCCTCAGGGCCTGAGGGCTCCCTGGCCTTCACTGTCACAGGCGGGCAGGATGGGGCTGAGGCAGGTGTTGAGGGCCAGGCTCTACATTCTTGGGGTCCAAGTCTTCGAATCTATAAGATGGGTGCTGACTTGAGGTCTCTTGGTGTCCCCCAGGGCCTGTAACCTTTGAGATCCCAGGTAGTACAGGGAGAGAGACCCGTTCTGAGATGTCACCTGTGCTAGTTTTTTTTTTCCTTAGCAACCTTTTAAATTAATTAATTAATTAATTTTAATATATTTATTTCTTTATCTTTGGCTGCGTTGGGTCTTCATTGCTGCGCACGGGCTTTCTATAGTTGCGGCTCGCGGGGGCCACTCTTCATTGCGTGGGCTTCTCATTGTGGTGGCTTCTCTTGTTGCAGAGCATGGGCTCTAGGGCACGCAGCCTTCAGTAGTTGTGGCACACGAGCTCAGTAGTTGCGGATCGCAGGCTCTAGAGCGCAGGCTCAGTAGTTGTGGCGCACGGGCTTAGTTGCTCCCCGGCATGTGGGATCTTCCTGGACCAGGGCTCGAACCGGTGTCCCCTGCATTGGCAGGAGGATTTTTAACCACTGCGCCACCAGGGAAGTCCGCCTGTGCTAGTTTTAAAACATGGGCCCAACATCCTTTGGCTCTCTTCCCAGGGAGAGGGGATCTGTGTCATTCTCCCCTTGGATCTTGGAGGGCTATGATTGCCTCCGTCGTAAAGTACCATGGGAGTGAGGCTATATGACTGCAGAGGCTACATTAGAAAAGCCACGCAGGACACTTGCTCTGGGATAAACCAGCCCCCATGTAAGAAGTCGGAGGCCACATGGAGTCAGTCTCATCCACAACCCCAGCTGAGCTCCACCCCCACCCCCGCCATGACAGCACCACCTGCCGGCCGCGCAGGGAGCAGCCATCGTGCACGTACAGCTCAGTTGCATCTTCAGATGACTCCAGCCCCAGCCGGCGTCTGACCCCCACAGCAATCACACGACAGACCCCCAGCAGCAACCACCTAGCCAGGCCCTTCCGAATTCCTGACCCACGAAACTGTGAGCAAAATGAAATGGCTGTTGTTTCCCACGACTAGGTTTTGGAAAATTTGTTAGGTAGCAATAGTGATCAGAACATTGTCCCCAAACCTTTCCCAATTCTTCTCTTAGTTCTCTTCCCACCTTGTCTCTCAGGCTGAACCCCTCCTGGTCTGGACTCAAAGCCCTCAGAGATGGCGGCCTGGGCTCTGAGAATGCAAAGTGGGAGCTGAGGCAGGCTCCCCACCCACTCCCGAGGAAGCGCTTGACTTACGCTGACAGCAGTGACCAGCCAAGCATTTGACAGATGAGCCTCTGGGCGGCACCTCCACCCTGGTCGGTCCCTCCTGTTTAACCAGGACCAGGGTGTCCCTGGTGCCTATCTTTGTGCCCATGCTGGCCCTCAACCAGGCTCTGCTCTCAGCCCCTGGAACCCTGTCTCCAAGGCCTGGACTCCTGCCCCAATCTGTTAGCTGAACAAGGCCAGAGCTGGATGAGCACACGACAGCCCGTCACCAGGGCTCAGAGCTGCAGAAAGCTGGGGCCTGGGACATGGGTGGGGTTTGAGGTTGACGGGGTGAGAAGGATACATCAGAGACGGACCTAGCTCCCCGAGCTCCCCAGAGGGACTGGGCGCCACATTGAGAACTGGTAGACAATACCTCCGTGACTGACATCTGCCCCTTCCCTGCCTCACTTCTCCACTCCTCTAACTGGAGTTCACTTTGGTCACCTCCATTCAGGTATGTGTCCCCGAATCTCAGGGTCTGCATCCTGGGGAACCCAAACCAAGACAGAGGTGTTGAGAGGAGTCCTCAGTGAACTTACAATCGGGCCTGAGAGGTGAAATCAACAGAGTTAGGATGGTGAGGTGCCAATAAGAAAGTGTACCTAATAAAATTAGCAGTGAAAACCTGCCTCTGTTAAGCGCCCCTCTGTGCCAGGGACTGGTCATAGGGCACAGTGTGTGTTATCTCGTTGAATGCTCACCACCATCCTCTGTGGTTGGGGCTTCATTATCCCCATTTGACATATAAGGAAACAGGTTTAGGGAAGTCGTTTGTTCACGGTCAAGAACTAGGAAGTGGCAGGTCGGCCTGGAGAGCCTGGGCTCCGATTAGCCTTGGTCCTTGTGCGTGTACAGCCCCGCAGAGGGCAGAGGTCCTTGGCACAAAGGGGGGCATTTAAGCTGAACCTTGAAGGACAAACAGACATTGGGAAGATGGAGAGTCCTGGAAAAGGCCTTGGGCCTTGGTTTCCTTTTCTGTCAAGTGGACATAATGACCATAATGACCGTAGCCCTCTTCGGGCTCTTTGAAGATTACATGAGCTGATAGAGACATAAAGGGACCATAGTAAGTGTTCAGTAAGTGCTAATTCCCACTGCCTCTGAATGCGACAGTGTGCACTGTGGGTGTGGTCCTGGCTGCAGGTCTGAACAGGTTCTGGAGGCAACCTTCCAGCTCCCACTCCCAGCACTTGGGCCTCGAGGGGAGGAAGCTAGAGGAGCCACAGGAAGTTAATTTGTCTGGAACCCCTGCATTTGGATTCTCACTCAGGCAGCCTAGCATATTCCTCTTTCAAAGAACCCTGCCTCCTCTGGCACCCAATCCCTGAGTCTCCCATCCCCAACAACCTGGAGACCCTCCCTGCCGTCGAACCACTTTCCCTCCTGCTGTGCATTTTGTCTGTCGGGACAAAGGGGGAGCTAATGAATCGTGGTAGTTGGCGCTGGAATCTGCTGGAATCGGGGCAGGTGCAGCCTGTGCGTGGACCACAGACTGTGGTGCCCAGAGGCAAGGAGGCCCACCTGGCTCAGGATGGAGGGAGCCGGGCCAGGCCCCACTGGAAGGTGGAGTCAGGAAAGAACTAGGTGGCAGCCGGAGGTGGAGGCTGGAGGCACAGGCCTTGGTGGGGTCCCTGTGCCAGCTGCGAGGGTCCCCCCGGCCACCACCAAGGAGGAATTCGGGGCAGGGTCTGCGAGGGCAAAGGAACAGTCCTCTGCCAGGCATAACTCCTGAGCGAACAAATTCCCCTCCCAGGTTCCCTGTCTGTGACCCTTCTGCAGGGTGAAGATTAAGAAGACACAGGCTCTGGGGTCAGGCAGGCCTGAGTTTGAGTCCCACCTCATGTCACTTATTGGCTGTGTGACATTGTGCAAGTCCCTTCACCCCCCTGAGCTTTCTTTATCTGCAAAATGGAGACCCTTAGTAGCCGTACAACCGTCATCCGACCTGTTAGTTAACAGAATTTCCCTTCCTCATCCATTAACTGTTTGATTGTCTAGACCCTCAGCTCTGTGAGCCTCTGTTTCCTCCTCAGTAATAAAATGGGGACAGGGCTGAGGGCCGACTAGGTGCACTAATGCAGCCAGAGCGCCACCTAGGGGTGGGAACCAGGTGTCGGCAGTGAGTGGTTGCTACTGTTTCCCTTTGTGGTTCCTGTTCCAGGCGCCTAGCCTTGGGGGGGTCTTCCTCTCTGCTCCCCCAGCCAACCCTGGGAAAGTACTGAGGGCCGGCTGATGAGCTGGGGGCCACTCTTGGGAGTGGCTACGCTTAGAAAGAGGGCCTAGAACAACATCAGTACCAGCCAGAGGAGGGAGTTGCTGAGGTTGGTTCAGCTGGGTTGGTCAAGGGTCTGCTGGGGCCAGGGGAGCCCTTGGCCTCCTGCCCTGTAGAGAGCCCCGCACACAGCACAGATTCCATCAATGTTTGTCAGGTGGCCGGATGCAGCCCTCCTCACCAGAACGCTGCCCTGAAGATCCGAGGCCGGGTTTGTTCACCGTCAACCAGGAGAGCCCCTTCCAGAGAGAAGTCTGCCCAGCTTCAAGGGCCCAGGCTCAGTAGGTTTCTGCAGCATCCGGGCCTCAGGAAGGCAGTGCCTTGCTCAGCACCAGGGCTGCCTTCGGAGGTTCCGAGTCTGGGTGGTAATGGGGGCTGGGCTTCACCAGGTCTCAGTAAGTCTCCTGTCTTCTTGCCCGGCAGGCCAGGGAGCTGGGTGGGGGTGTGGGAGGAAGAGGCTGATAGCTGGGCCCTGGAATCCCTCCCCCCACTCCCCCACTGCTCTCCATCTGGCCAGCAGCCTCCCCCACTGCCCCAGGACAAGGGCCCCAGTGTCTGTTCAGCTCCCAGGCAAACAGCAGGCCTTTCTCTCCCTCTCCCCCTAGAGTGGAGTGCCTTGACCATGACCCCTCCCTGCCCCCTCCGAAGGGCACGGCACACCCCTCTCTGCACAAATCTCTTCCTTCTGAAAGATCCAGAAACAAAGGCTGGCAAACCTGGTGTAGGAGCAGGTCCTGTCTGCTGGGTGAAGCCTCAGCCATTCCGAGCTGTGGCCGGGCAGCCCAGGCTCGCAGGCCTCAGTCCTGCCAAGGTGGGCGTGGGGTGCAGCTGGAGGCCAGGGCCCAGCCCAGGTGGACTTGACATCATCCTGTTCGTCTCCTGCCAGACAAAGGCTGCTCCTGCCTGGCCCTGGCCCCAGGGAGGATTTCGTTCTGGTGCCCTTTCTCAACAGGATCACCACGCTGGTGTTCCCCCTCCTCCAAACCTGCCTCCCTTGTTGGCAGGTGAGGTGTAGAGGCCTGTGCAGCTTCCCCTCACGAGGCAGGGTCCCCCTCCTGAGTGTGGAAAGAGAATTGCCAGAGGCCTCCCTCTTCTCCAGGGGTCCTGCCAAGGTCCTGACCTGGGCATCAGGAGCGGGGTAACCTCAGAGGGTGACTGGGAGCTGTAATCAGACAGCCTCCACTGGAACCTCCACCACTGTTCAACTCTGACTTAGAACGGGGGTGGGGGTGGGGGTGGGGAAGGCACATGCAGGCCAGCCCAGGCCCCTGTACTTCCTCCTTCTGGCCAGTGGGTACTCAATAGCTGATTACTCTATTGGGGAGGGGACTCAGAGGTCAGCTTTGTGGAAATCTCGATAAAATCTTCTGTCTCATAAATGTCCCCTCCTTGGTCATCCTATAAAACAAAATTCCATTATTAGATTGTCACTGCTTTAGATCTACAAGCACTTCTCTTTATTGAGAACCCTGAGGACTATGCCAACGAAGACAATTATAGAGAATATTCGCTGCTCGAGCTAAATGTTTTACAAAGTAGTTACTTATGTTAGATATTCTCCATTCACCCCGCTGGATACACTGTCCACTCTTCTGTGCTTGCTCTGTGTCCTGGGAGGCTGACCTCTATGGCCCGAATTACCCAGGCTCCCTTGTCCTCTGAGCCAATGGGAGGCACTGGAAAGAGACTGGAGGGCAGGAGGGGAGAGAGGTTTGGTGTTTGCTCCATTGGCTCCTTTTTGGGACTGGACTGGTAACAGCTCTCTGCAGTGCCTAGCTCCAGGCACTGCATCACCCCTGGCTGGGGCTCTTAGCCCCGCCCACACCTCTGCAATTCCATCCATTCATTAACCTCTCTTTAATCACCCACTGGGAATGTGTTGCCAGTTTCCTGCCAGGATCTCACCAACACAGCTCTCTATTCTTATTTTACACACAAGGACACTGAGGCCCAGAGGGGGGGGGGCAGCTTCTCTATAGAGCGCTTGGAGCCTGCACTCCGTGGTCTTGCTCCAGGACTTCTGCTTTTCACTGTTTGTGAAGGTGCCCAGGGCAGGGTCACCTTACCTGCCAGCCGACACCTCTGCACAGAGGAAGAGGAAAGACCTGGAGTTGGGCCCCTTGGATTCAGGACTCCAGAGCCAGGGGGTTTCCCTCTCAAGAGGCCAAAATTAGCAGTGGGAGGAAATCACTCTTTCTTCTGTGACCAGTGGGAAGGGCAGCAGCAGATTCTTTGATCTCTTTCTTCATCAGGCCGGGACCACGTGTTCAGGTTAGCTGGCTACATTCCTCCGGTTGGTTTCCTCTCCAGGCCCTTGCATGTGGTCAGTGGTCAGCGAATGTCTGAAATAAATAGATATGGCATTGATGACTGGGAGGTGGGGTGGGGGGAAGGCCAACAGAGCAAGTTCTGTCTCCTTTCAGACTCCCTGGGAGGGTGACTGTGTGTGTGTGTGTGTGTGTGTGTGTGTGTGTGTGTGTGAGTGGGAGTGCAGGCTGGCAGGGCCGGCAGCCCTGGCTGTGGCTGAGTGCTTGCTGAGGGCTGAGGTGCCCGCCCAGGGCAGCTTATGGCATGGGGAAGGAATTCTCTGGGAACCCCGGCAGCGGGCAGGGTGGCTGCAGCACTGAATCGGCCCTTCTGGCCTGAATCCACCCCTCCCCTCCTGGCCCTGCTGCCACATCAGGAGCAAGGGGCCCGAGGAAGCCCTGCAAACTGCCTGTTATCTGCCCGAAACCATGAGACGGCACAGCTAGCATGGGGCTGGCGTTCTTGCCCCTCCCAATCCCAGGCAGGGAGGGCCAGAAAGAGCTCAAAGAAAAGTCAGCGCCAAGGGTGAAATCTGGGAAGGTGATGTGAACTCTGGTTACAAGAAGGAACCGGAGACCCAGAGAGGTCTGTACCCTCTGCAAAGTCACACAGCAGAGCTGGGGAGAAGTCTCCAGAAGGTAGGTGTGGTGGTGGGGAGGCAGGGGAGCATGCTGATGAAGGGGGCCTAGGATTCAGAGCTGGCAGCCCCCCCACACCCTCCAGTTGTCTTATCGCCCCTGCCCCCAACACACACACAAAGTTCCCTTTGATTCCAGGGGAAGGGTCTGAGCACCACCCCCCCTTGACCCCTCAGGTCTGGGTTGGATGGAGAATAGGGGTGGGTTTCCTGTAGGTCTTCCTGCGGATGCTTGGAGCTTGGGGAGTGAGACTTTGAACCTCTTTAATTTTGGTTATAGGTTAAACATCCACATAGTCCAAAATTCAGAAGTTGAAAAAAGAGATACGGTGAAAAGGAATTTTCCCCACGATCCAGCCCCTGCCCCTCAGTTCCCCCTCCTGGGGGCCCCTGCAGTCACTGGCTCCCTGGGAATCCTGAGTTTGGAATTTCTGACCAGAGTGTCCCATCCCATCTGTTTTCCCTCTAGAAGAGGCCCCCCTTGGGAGGGGGTGCTGGGGGTACCCAGTCATGGAGGTTGGGGCCTGAACCAGTTGCCATGAGGATGGTGGTGGCTTCCTTCCTGGGCCTGAACTTGGCCCCAGCTTAAGAGTATCCTACTCAAGCCGCTCAGGAGGGGTGCGGCCCATCGGTTCTCCTTTCCAACTGCTTAGAGCACCCTGGAAGCTCCCACCTCCCACCTGGGGACCCAGGTGTCCGACACCCCAAGCTGGGGCTCCCACAGTCTCCCTTTATCCCCTGGTATAATTTATATACTTTCCCCATCTTCCTGCTCCTTTGACAGTTCAATTACACTCACATTTAGTGAGCACTTATGATATGTCCGGCCTGGTCTGGAGACACAAAATGAAATGGACACAGCCTCCTCCATCCAGGAATTCATGGTCTAGAGGGGGAGGCCAAAAAGGAGAGAGATCATTACAATTCAAGATGGCTCATGATATGTTCTCTGATGCTGGGGGTACAAAGAAGTTCCAGGCTAAAAAGCCTGACAATAGCAAGTGTTGGTGAGGGCATGGCTCAGTGGGCATACTTCTAGTGGCCGGTGAGAGGGTGACTTAGAAAGGCCACTTTGGAGCATAATTTGGTGATTCCTAGGAAGTTGACCATGCACCTTCCTTGTGACCCAGCAAGTCCACTTTCTAAGTTCTCACTCTGGAGTAGAGTTTTTCAAACTTTTGGACAGGTATCCTCAATAAGCATGAACTGTGATCCAGAACGTGCCACACACACCTTTCACCCTAATGGTGACTTATGTTACTTAATAATAAAATAATGTGATGCACATTATTTTGTAATCAATGTGTTTTTTTTTTTTGCACACAGGGAGAAACCACTGGACTGCCAGGGAAGTCCTTCTAATCAATTATGAGTTTTTAAAAATGCTGATCTTGGGGCTTCCCTGGTGGTACAGTGGTTAAGAATCTGCCTGCCAATGCAGGGGACCGGGTTCGGGCCCTGGTCCGGGAAGATCCCACATGCCACGGAGCAACTAAGCCCGTGCACCACAACTACTGAGCCTGAGCTCTGGAGCCCATGAGCCACAACTACTGAAGCCCACATGCCTAGAGCCCATGCTCTGCAACAAGAGAAGCCACCACAATGAGAAGCTTGTGCACCGAGATGAAGAGTAGCCCCCATTCGCCACAACTAGAGAAAGCCTGGGCGCAGCAACAAAGACCCAACGCAGCCAAAAAAAAAAAAAAAAAAAGACCCAATGCAGCCAAAACTTAATTAATTAATTAATTTTTAAAAATGCTGATCTTTACCCACTCACTTGATTTCATGACCCACAAATACATCTGAGTCCATAGTTTGAAACACTGTGCCCTAGAGACACTCATGTGTTTGCACAAGGAGACAAGAATGTTCACTACAACATAGTTGTAATAGCCAAAACCTAGATAGGGCTTTCATGGTCACCGACCAAATAGATAAACAAATTGTGATGTGGTCAGGAAGTGGACTGTCACACCTCTGCTCCAAGTACCAAAGGATACACATGGGGTGATACTATTTATATAAAAGGTAAAAAACCTGAAGAGTGATAGGGTACATTGTTTATGGATACATCTGTACCTGGTACAAGCATAAATCAGGACAGTGGTTCTTCCTGGAGGGAAGTGTAGCTGGGAGGCATCCATAAGGAACTTCAACTGAATTTTTTTTCACTTTTTTTTTTTTTTGCGGTACGTGGGCCTCTCACTGTTGTGGTCTCTCCCGTTGCGGAGCACAGGCTCCGGACGCGCAGGCTCAGCGGCCATGGTTCACGGGCCTAGCCGCTCCGCGGCATGTGGGATCTTCCCGGACCGGGGCACGAACCCGTGTCCCCTGCATCGGCAGGCGGACTCTCAACCACTGCGCCACCAGGGGAACCCTTTTTTTTTCACTTTTTAACTGAATTTTTAAGGTTTAGTTTAAAAATATATATACTGGAACCACTTTGCCGAATATTAAGATTTGACAAAGTTGGAGGAAAGATACAGGGTGCTCACTATATTTTTGGTATATTATTTTAAATTTAATAGTATTTCTAAAAATATTTCATAATAAGACTTAAAAGATTGCTGCTCCAGGACATCAGGGAAGGAGAATTTATTCTGACCATAGGAATACAAAGAGGGGGGTGGTGGAGGGAACCCCAGGAACCTACAGAAGTGGGACTGGACGTGGTCCTAGGGAAATGAGATTGAACATACTCAGTTCTTCTTAACTGGGGGATGCTGTGATGATGGCTTTATCCCACTTCCCCCACATGTTGGTACAATATTCTCCCCATTTAACAGACAAGCAAACAGAGGCCTTTAACAGATGGAAATGGAGGCTGAGAGAATTGCCTCTGGAAAAATGGCAGAGCTGGGCCTCTAACCCAGGCCTATGAGAGTCAAAGCCTGCACGGTTCACAGCACGGTTCTTGAGGAGTGACCTTTGTGTCTGCCAAGGGTGCCAGAGTGGGGAGGGGCGGGGACAGACAGGGTCTGGTGTGTTGAGCTAAGGCCTGTAGGCTTGATCCTGTGGGTGATGAGAAAATGCAGGAAGGTTTCAAGCAGGGGAGCAGGACAGTGAACTCACTGGAGCTGTATCATCAGTTTCTTAAATTTTATTATTATTTTTTTGACCAACTGAACCTTTCTTTAAACAAACTCTAACTCAGAATCCAGATACATAAAAGCGCTTACAGTGGAATTGATTTTGCAGAGGCAGGTGACCAGGGGTCTAGAGCCCAGGGGTGGCTCCTCTGGGAACACAGCATGGATGTCGTGGTTCCGAGGAATACACAGAAGCAGTGTGTGTGGCAGGAGGCTGCCAGGGGCATCCCTACCAGGGTTTCTCAGTTGGATGACAGTTGTGTTCCCCTCCTCTGAGTCCTTCTGGTTGGTGGAGGGACAGAGGCTCAGAGCACTCCCGATCTGGGGGTGGAGGGAGAACCAGCGGCATGTGCTTTTGGCAAGATAGGCCTGACCTCCACTTCCTGGCTGTAAGACCTTGGCTGAGTTGTGGAACCGTCCATCTGAATCTTTTTTTTTTAATTATTAGTTTTGGCTGCGTTGGGTCTTCATTGCTGCGCCTGGGCTTTCTCTACTTGCGGTGAGCTGGGGCTCCTCTTCGTTGTGGTGCGCAGGCTTCTCATTGCGGTGGCTTCTCTTGTTGCGGAGCACGGACTCTAGGTGCGTGGGCTTCAGTAGTTGTGGCATGGGGGCTCAGTAGTTGTGGCTCACGGGCTCCAGAGCTCAGGCTCAGTAGTTGTGGCAAACGGGCTTGGTTGCTCCGTGGCATGTGGGATCTTCCCGGACCAGGGCTTGAATCCGTGTCCCCTGCATTGGCAGGCGGATACTTAACCACTGCGCCACCAGGGAAGTCCCCATCCGTTTGAATCTTAGGAGAGGAAGGACATGGACCCCTGGATATGGCTGGGGCAAGGAAGGCACGTGTGCAGAGTGAAGCCACTGGAGGAGTGTTTCCAGCACATTTCTCTTCATCATCACTGTCTGGGGAAGGGGAAAGTCAATTGGGCTGAGGCTGGTGGCTTGATCAGAGCCTGGTGCCCAGCAGAAACTGACACATACTAGGCCCTTGATTAATGCTTATGCAACAAATGCATATATTTCCCTTCTGTCCACAGGAAATGCAGTGGAGGCCTGACTTCTGGGAGCAAGTGAAGCTGTTCCAGTTGCTGGCCCTTCCCAGCTGGGCTCCAGGGATGGACAGCTGAGGCTCCAGTGCAGTGTAAGGCAGTGGAGAGAGTATTGGGCTGAAGTCAGGAGCTGGGGGTCAAGGGCTGGGCTTCTGGCTCCAGTTGCCATGAACCGGCTGTATGACCTAGAGGTCTGGTTCATCCTTCTCTGGGCTTTGCTCATCTCTTTTTGGCAGAGTGGCCTGGGTGAGGTTTTTCCAACTGCAATTTGCAACCCATTTGGTACATTTAAAAGAGCAATTTAGTGGTTCACAATCAGTATTAAAAAACAAACCAAAACACAAACAGAACAGAAAATATCAGAGTGCAATCACAGGTCATAAGGGTAAGTATTGTTTTGTGAAACTATTGTTTTGCTTATATATAGATGAAGGTGCCGACTGGTCTGATGTAAAACTTATTTGCTACTGTGGATCCTGGTGAAAAGAGTGTAAGACACTGAATTCAGCAATCCCGGAGGTGTCCTCCTCTCCCACATTCTAGGGGTCTTTGTGAAAAAGCCACAGGCCCAGGGGCTCTTCTCTCCCCCCCCCTGCGTGTCAGCAGCTGTCTCTCTGCTCTTCGCTGCCTCACCCGTCCCCGGGTCTTTCTCCTTCCTGCTTCAGTCCTCAGTCCCCTCCTCCCTTTCTCCCAGGGACAAGCCTCCCCCTTCCCAGGAAGTCAGGGTGGGGTGGGGTGTGGGGTCGGAAGGGAGTAAACGTGATCGAATGGCGGTGGCAGTGAGCACTGTATCCCAGAAGCAAAAATAAAGGACTAGGAAGCAAACACCCAAGCACCCGGGAACAGAACAGAAAGTAGGCGAGCTGGGGACGTGCGTTTGAAGGCAGGACTTCGTGAGCAAGAGCTCAGCGGCGACACCGCAGCGGGTCACTCACAGGGGGCCGGCACTGGCCTTGTGCTTGTTGGCGCTCGGGTGCGCAATTAACTAGCGAAGGTAGTTTTCACTCCTGCCCCCCTCCCCCCGTTAAAAGAAAAGAAAGAAGAAGCCGGGAGTTTTGGAGCCAACTCCTGGAGAGGGAACGGCTGAACTGATTCGGAAGTTGGATCTCTTTGTACACAGGAATGCGGAGAGAAAAAAACAAAACGCACCCCATTGCTTCATTTCCCCCTCCAAGCCCGAGCACTTTCTGTTGTGCAATGAAAAGGCTTTTCACGTTGAGAAAAATGAATCCCGATTTGCGCTGCGAAGGAATGAGCGCGCCTCTCGGCGCGAGACGGCTCTCAGCTGGGCGCGGAGACGGCGCGGTGGCCGCAAGGCGACCGCGGCCTGGGCGCTCGGAGGCACCTCCTCCGCGCGCGACTCAAGGTAGCGCCCGCGGGGTCGTTGGACTCCCCCTTCCGCGGGCTGCTGCACGGCTCTCGGCGACCCGAGGGCCGAGGAGTAGATAGTTCGGGGAACCTCGAGGGCGGAGAGCCCCAACTACGGCTGGGCCTCCTGGGGATGGCGGTTCCGCGAGTCTGGCTGGTGACTCGCCGGAACTGAAAACCTGTCCCGGGAGCCCGCTGGGGCCCCGGGACCCCTCGGAATCGCTGGGGGCAGGAGGCCGGCTCGGCGTCCGGGAGACCGGGCCGGGACGCGCTAGGGGCGCGGGAGGAGGGCCGGCACACGTGGGTGCCGGCGGGCGGGCCGTGGCCGGGTGCGGGGTGGGGGCGGGGTGTGGCTTCTCCGCCTCCCGGGCGAGATTTACATGTGTGTGTGGCGGCCCCAGACTTCCTGCTCTGCTACGCTGCAGGTACGCGCGGGCCGGGCCGGGCGGGCGGCGGGTGAGCCGAGACGCGGGCACCTCCTCACCCGGACGCCACCGCCGGCTCCCGGGCCGCGCCGCGCAGCCTTCCGCCCCGGGGGCTGCTAGCCCGCCCCGGCCGCGCCAAGCGCCAGGCTCCGAGGTGGGGGCGCGCCCCTCTCGGCCTCCCCGGTCATCTCCGCCCTCAGCACCTAGCCTGGCCGCGCGCCCCTGGGCGCCCCCACCGCCCGGGCTCCCCGGAGGGCCGCAGCCATGAGCGAGATGTCCAGCTTCCTCCACATCGGGGACATCGTCTCCCTGTACGCCGAGGGCTCAGTCAATGGCTTCATCAGCACTCTGGGGTGAGTGAGCCGAGTTCGGGGCGGGGGGGCGCGGTGGGCCCTGGTGCTAGTTGCGTGCGTCCTGCTGCCTCCCGCCGACAGAGGACCTGGACGTCCCCAGCTTTAAGGAGAGGGGGAACGGCTCGCCTCCTTCTTTCAGAGAAAGGAAGTGAAATGTTTGCCCAGGTAAAGTCGGGCGCCCAGCCGGAGTTGTCAGGAGGCGCCCCCCTTCGCGAAGCCTCCACCCTGGCGCTCTCGCCCTTCTTCAGAAGGGGCGGGGAGGCCGAGACTTCCTCTGCAGGTGGTCCCTGTAAGGGGGCAGGTGGGTGGCTGAGGCGTTAGTTAGGGAAAGGCATCCGGGCCTGGACGTGACCGGCTCTGGGGTGGGGCGGAGCCGTGGCGGGGTGGGCAGGCTCAGCCCGGAGTCCTCTAGTAACAGACCTGTCGCACCTTTGAAGGGTCGCACCTTTTCCTCCTAGCTCTCTTCTGCCCTGCGCCCCCCCTCCCCCGCCCCCATCACTAGGAGTGTCTTCGCAGCCCTCCCCTTCCCTTCCAGGCGTCCCAGGTTCCTGCCGGCTGCCCCCTTCTCCCCGCCTCTCCCTGTCAATTTCCTGAGTAGCTCATCTGGCGCCTCTGGGTCCCTGGTCCCAGGATCTCTGGAGCACTTTACCAACATTAATTAATTCTGGCTGCCACCCCACGGGGTCTGGATAAGCAAGGAATCAATTCAAGTCCCTGGAGAGAGCCAGGCCTGAAGCTGGCATAGGACAGGGCAAGAATTAGAGCAAATGGGTTTCATCTTCAGAGAGCAGTTGAGTGAGTCGGTGGGGATGGGACGTAAGAGTGATTTCTCCACCTCTCCAGCCTCAGGGCAGGGCCTGTTACCTTTGTCACATTTTCAGTCTGGGGACTTGTGTTAAATGGTCTCATCTTCCCCAGCACACCCAGCCGTTTTATTTTAGGGTAAACCCACCCTCTTCTGCCGACCCTACCCTCATCTGGATGCCAACCAGCTGCAAGGTGTCCTCTCCCTGGGGACTTTCGGAGGACAGCCTTGGCACTCTAAACCCAGGGCTGGCTCGCCCTTAGCTGGGGAGGTGGGAGTCACCTGGCTCCCTTGGTGTCTTGTTGGGAGTTTAGCTTTAGTCCTGTGGGACAGATCGGGAGGGTTGGAGGTCTGGCTTAGCCAACAGGGAATGGATGCTGACTTGGAATTCCAGAATACCTGCGCTCCTTATCTCAGCACCCTCCAGGCCTTCTCATTCCCCTCCCCATTCACATGTGGACTCCCCAGCCCTGCATTCCCTCCCAGCTACATCTCACTCGTCTTGCTCAGTTTACCAGAGGATGGGGTAAGCTGCATTCCTGGCACATAGTAAACACGTCTGATAGAGCTGAGGGAAGGAGCAGAGACTGTGGGGACGTGGGGGATGCAGGGGCAGACGGTGTCCCCCTGCCTGGTGTCTGAACAGTACTGGGGACTTTTGGGAAATGACCATCTTCTCTGTTGCTCTGAGTGCCAGGCTCAGGGCTGAGCACACTGTGGGGGCTTTTTTTTTTTTTTTTTTTGCGGTACGCGGGCCTCTCACTGTTGTGGCCTCTCCCGTTGCGGAGCACACGCGCAGGCTCAGCGGCCATGGCTCACGGGCCCAGCCGCTCCGCGGCATGTGGGATCTTCCTAGACTGGGGCACGAACCCGTGTCCCCTGCATCGGCAGGCGGACTCTCAACCACTGCGCCACCAGGGAAGCCCTGTGGGGGCTTTTTTAGCACCTGTGAGGATCTAACAGAACCAAGGCCGTCCACACAGGCCTCATCCCCTCACTAGGGATTCCCTCTATTGCTTCCTAGCACAGCTCCCTCCCGCCCTGGCCCTTCCTGCCCCAGGAAGCTGCTTCCTCCAGTCCAGTTTGATTCTCAGGCAGGGCCTGGTGACCGCCCAGAGCCATTCTACTCCAGGGGCGGGTTCCCAGTGCAAACATCTCCAGGAGCTCCCAACTTCTGCCGATACACGCACGCCCACCCTCCCGGCACTCCCACCCTCCCAGCCTGGCCCTCTAGCACTGGCGTGTGCTGGCCCCAACTTAACTTTCTATTTTTTTTTTTTCCACCACCCCCTTCACGATCCTGACACTCCAGGTGCACCACCTGGATTGGGATTCCTGGAACCTTCCCCACGCCTTTGCGGTCTGGTGTGCTCTTGTGGTCTTGTCTCCGTCTCTTTACCTTTGTTCCAGTTGCCCCTGCCCTTCAGCTAGTCTCCACCTGAGTAAATCTGACCCACCCTCTCAGACCTGGTACAAAGCGGCCCTACTTTGTGAGATCCAACCCCCCTCCCCCACCCCGGCAGAATTAACCCCTTTTCCCCCCGTGCTTCGCACTGCTTTATACACATTCCTCTCCGGTGTTAACTGTGTTGTTTTACAATTAGTTGAAGGTTTCTCTGTAGAGCCCTCTAACACTGGGCACTTTGCCAGGATTGACTGATTAATCACCCCATTCCTCCACTCAGGCGCTGTGCTGGGCACCTTCTCAGAACTTCACTCAGTGAAGGAATGGTTTCTAAACACCCTAAGGCATCGCTACTCAAAGTGTAGTCCTTGGTCCAGCAGCATCAGCAGCTCTGAGAAGCTTGTTAGAAAATACAGAATCTCACACCCCTGCCTGTCCTGCTGAATCAGAATCTGCATTTTGAGCCCCAGGGGATTTGGAGCCTTAAAGAGAAGCATTGCTCTATGTGATTCTCTCTCTGCTCCAGCCTCACCGGAATCTTTCTGCCTCCATCCTCAGCTCTGGTCCCCTTTGCCTTCATCCTGGCTGTTGGTGCCCATGTCTGCGAACCCTGGAGGCTGATTTGACTGAGTTCCCAGGCGATCGCAATGCTCGGTGCCCAAGAGGTGCCCAGTAAGGGCTGGAGAAAATGAATTTGATGAGGACAGGGGCAGCCTTGGTGGACAGTGGGACTGGCTCAGCTGGGGGAGTGGAAAGGGGGGGGCATTGTTGGAGGAGGGAGTCTGGGGCAGCTTCAGATTCCAGCCAGGCTCTGCAGAGCCAAGTGGAGGAGGCCAATTAGAGCTGCCTGCGTAATTACAGCTCCCAGTGGAGATTGTACATTAACTCTGGGTTGGGAGGATGGGAGGGGTCTGGGGAGTGGATCCTGGAGCAGGTTGAGACCTCAGCCGGGAAGGAAAAGCAGGCCCACGCCTGTTCTTGGGAGGAGAGCATGGCCGGGGACACTGCCTCATCCCTCACTGCAGGTGGGAGGCAGCAGAGGCCAGGGCTGCCGCGGCGGGTTAGGGCCACTTCAGGTGAAGGATTTACTATGGCTCCCGGCCAGTGACTGTGGGAAACCGGCCCAGCGTGCAGGGTAGGCCCCTCAGGATCTCATGTCCAGTTCCTAGAAGGTCTCTTTTGAATGCCCAGAGGGGTGGCCCCCAGACCACTGGGATAAGCTGGGGAGTGCAGGTGAACTGGGTCTTGCAGTCGAGCTCCCAAGATTTGTCAGATGGCCTCCGCCTGCACATGGCTGGGCCTTGGAGCACCATTTGGGGGCTCTCAGGGCCTCTGGACCTGTGTCACCCAGGGCTGGGTGATCTCAGGGAGTAGGGTCAGAAGTGACCTTGGGATTCCGTGTCTACCTTCCAGCCTGATCTGCTTCCCCAGGAGGGTGGTAATTGGAGGTCAGGACCCAGAAAACGTGGAGGTAAATGTGGAGGAAGTCCCAGGTCCCCAGGGTCAGGACCTGCTTTGTCACTAACTGCGTGGGTGATTTTGGCAAGGTCCTCCCTCTCAGAGTCTGTTTCTGTCAGCCTGGTTGTCCTCTAAGGTGCTCTGTTTGCACCCGAGAATCTCCCTGTGGGTCTTTAAAAAAAAATTCCAGCTCCCATGTCCCATGTCAGACCAACTGTAGTAACATTTCTAGGGGTGGGCATCTGAGGTTTGGGTTTTTAAAGCTCCGCAGTGCTTCTAATGTGTACCTGGGGTGGGGGGGGGGTCCCTTCTCAGGGCCCTCTCAGGCTGACAGGCTGTGAGGAAGCCTAGCTATTGGGTCTGCCTGCCCCTTGGTCCAGAGAGCCCATCTCTTAGCCTTCATCAGACTTCATTAAGTCATTCAACAAACATCTAATGAGCACCTACTATGTGCCAGGCACTGTTCTAGTCACTGGGGAATCAGTGGTAACCAAGACAGAGTCCAGCCTGTTCTAGTCTGTACAGCGGAGAGCTGGAAGAGATGGTCTTTAAGGGCCCTTTGTGCCTTAAGTCCCTGAGACTCATGTGATTTCAGGAGGGGACACTGCCCCTCCCGTGCAGACGACATTCCACTGGCAGATTTCAGACCTGCCCTTGGCTTTCACTTAATTGTGATTTCACTGGAATGAGATGTTGGACTTAGCCCTGTCCTGTGCCCCAAGGCAGGGTCTCAGCCTCCACTAGGTCAATCCATGCAACTCATGTTTTTTTAGGAAAATGTATATATTTTTCTTTCTTTCTTTTTTAAATGAAAAAATTTTTTTCGCCGCGCCCTGTGGCTTTTGGGATCTTAGTTCCCTGACCAGGGATTGAACCCAGGCCCCGGTATTGAAAGCTCCGAGTCCTAAGCACTGGACCACCAGGAAATTCCAATACATATTTTTTTCCTGATTAAAAAATAATATATGCTCCATGGAGGAAACTTGAAAAACTAAAATAAAAAATGATCTGTAATACCACTGTGATTATATTGACAGCCTCTATATGGGCTTTCTAGCCTTTTATGCACACAAATAAAGATTTACAAAACAGTATCACATTGCACATCTGGCTTTGTATCCTGTCTTTCTGGGGGGAATACATTAACCTGTATTTTCCCATGCGTGCCAGCCTACGACTGTTGTGGCCACAGAGCATCCCCTGGTATGATGTACCTTCATTTATTTAAGCAACTCTAGTATTGGGCATTCAGCTGGTCTCTAAATTTTTTGCTGTTCCAAACAATCTGCCCTGAACATCCTAGTCCATACATGCCCGAACACTTGTCCAGTTATCCTCTCAGGATAGATTCCCAGAAGTGGAATTCTGAGATCAAAGGGAAGGCACATCTTTATTTATTTTTTCCTGCTGCGCCACGTGGCTGCGTGGCTTTTGGGATCGTTCCCTGACCACGGATTGAATCTGGGCCCTCAGCAGTGAGAGCTCAGAGTCCTTACCCCTGGACCACAAGGGAATTCCCAAGGCACATCTTTTACCTTGCTGGCTCTCTCTAACTGCACATTTCTCTGGTGGTGGAGGAGGTGGAAACGGGGACCCTGTGCCCCGGGGGGTCTAGCCCACTTCACATCACGAGTTTGAGAGTGTTGTGCTAGGGGTGTGGGGAGTAATACCAGCCTCTGCCCTCGAGGTTGGGCCAGGTTGGGTGTGGCGGCTGCAGTGGGGAGGGGGTGAAGTAGAGAGAGGGGTGGTGTGTGGGTTGCCTGAGGACAGGATCAGCCCCAAGGTCCCACCGAGGGACTCCAGGGACCCAGGCTGCATGCAGCTCCTGGGCCTTAAAGAATCCTGCCGTAGCCACTTGCTCACACTCTGTCCTGCCCGACGCTCCTGACCCCGTGTCCCCTCCCCTCCCCTTCCTGACTTGGCCCAGTGGGGCTGTGGGGTGGAGGCTTGGGTTGGGGGTGGGGTGCTGTGCTGGATTTTAGGGGGGGGGTCACAGGAGCTTTCTGCTGCCAGTTTAGGGGCAGGTGTCTGGGTTTGAGTTACCCCTGAGCACACGTCTCCTGCAGTCTACCCCGAGGCCTGCTCGCCACACTTCACCCCATGTGGAGCTGGGGGGCTCCTGCCTGGAAGTGGGGGCTGTGAGGGAGGTGGGAAGGAGGCCTGGGAGAGGGGGAGGAGAGCAGACCCCAAACCTCCAGTAAGTTCATCACAGGCCTCTAAATGTCAGCTCTGAGCTCCCCCAAGTGCATCACGCGGGTCATGCCCAGTAGTGGCAATGGTTCCCAGCGGTTGTGCCTGTAGCCAGCCTGCTCCAGGGAGGACCCCTGGCTCAGTGGGGCTAAGCGATTTGCTGGGGTGGGGGTGGGGGACGTAAGCCAGCAGGAGCCCTGCGCGCCACGCCACCGGAGAGGAGGCTGCAGGACTCTTCACACCAGGGCGGAGATGAGACTGGGCGCTGACAGCACAGTGCGCCTGGGGTGTGGGCTGGGGGGCGGGGAGGACACACTGCAGAGGGCTTCCCACCTGAGGAGACAGACAGTAGGGACTCCTTGCAGGGGATTGAGTGGGGGAGTAAAATGATCACTGTGGTGTGTAAAGGTACATATTTGTTTCGCTGGCAAGTGGGCAGAGCCAGGAGAGACAGTGAACATAAATCTTAGCCCAGGGGCAGCTGCTGGTGTTTGAGGCAGACACCTGTGCATATCTGGTTCACAGATCCCTCTCCCATCACTCAGCCAGCCAGCCAGCCAGCCGTCACCCGCTTCTACCAGCCTGCAGGAGAGCCGGCTCTCCAGGGTCCGAGTCTAGAAATGGGTGATGGGGGTGATAGAGGTCATGCGAGGGAGAATTAAGTCTGTGTCTCAGAGATGCTGCAGCTGATGATAGACGGACTTCACCGAGTGTTTACAGCTCTGGCCTGTGCTGTCCCTTTGACCCCTTACCACCAACCGGAGGCATATATATAATTTATAAAAGTAGAGAGAGGGACTTCCCTGGTGGTCCAGTGGTTAAGACTCCATGTTCCCAATGCAGGGGGCACAGATTTGATCCTTGGTCAGGGAACTAAGATCCCGCGTGCCACGTGGTACGGCCAAAAAAAAAAAAAAAAAAATAGAACCATTTAGAACACCCACATATCCACCACCTAGACTTAATCGTTGTTTACATTTTGCCATATTTGCTGTTTCTTCTTTGCTGAAGTATTTTATGGTAGATTACATGCATTGCATTTTTTTCACCTCTACATCCTTCATTTTACAGGAAATAGGCTATGTTCCTGTGTAACCACAGTGCTGTTATACCAATTAGTAATTTCCTAATAGCGTCCGATGCTCATTCCATAGTCCAATAATACACTCAATTGTTCTCAGTCTAGCCTTGACCACTGGTTTCTTTAAATTAGGATCTACTCAAGGTCCACGTGTTAATTTGATTCTTATGTCTCTTATGTCGCCTTTAATCTAAAGCAACGCCCGGCCCCCACCTCTTTCTACCTCCTCCGATAAGCGGGAGGCTGTAGACTTGTCTCACTTTCTGGAGTCATCAGGGCTGCTTTGCTGCTCTGTTTCCCAGAGAGCCAAGCAGGGATGTGGAGGAGGGCGGCCTGGGCTTCAGGGCTGCCCTGCTAAGGCTCCTCCAGCCTCAGTTACTATGTCAGGTTTGCGGGGCTGAGAGCCCAGTCCCCGCATGGAGAGCAGGAGAGAGGCCTGGGCAGGGCAAGGCCGACCTGTGAGGGAAGGGTGGGCTAGGTGGCCCAGGGTTGCCCCTCTTCTCGGCCTTTTCTCAGTTCTCTCTTGTGTCTCCTGCTCCCCATCCCTCTTCTCCTTGGCCTAACAGAGACCCCAGGACTCGCCAGAGCCCACCCAGTCCTGAGAGCCAGCAACCCAGGCCTGCGGCAGAGGCAGAGCCCTGAAGGCTTGTGCCCCGGCCAGGGGCCCTTATTTCTGTCGGGCCAAGTTTAGTCACTTTTGCTGCCTCTCTTCCTCACTGGAGAGGCTCTTGGGGGTTCCCTGAGTGTGTGGCTTACTGTCCTTCCTAGACTTAAGCTCTCTGAAGGGATGAGCCATGCTTGTTTTAAATTCCATATACTGGTCCCTTCGGTGGCTCAAGGTGGATGGCTCAAGGTGGATCCTTGGTAAAGACCTGTAGAGGTCAAGTAAATGGGTGTTTTTGCAGGGATGCAGAAGTGAAGTTCTTTTCTCCGACGGGCCAGTGATCCCAGCCAGTGAACCTGGGCTCCTCTCCCAATATTTCTCCCCACCCCTACCTAGTGGATGTGACTTTGGTTTTTTGGGGAGGGGGAATCCAAGGCCCCCATCCTCCACCAGCCAATCCCAGTGTTCTGACAGTTCCTGCTTTGGGCGTGGCCTTCTGTGGGTCTAGCCTAGATCTGTGGGGTGGTGGCCAGTGCCCTGGGCTGGGAGTCAGGGGATCTGGGGTTTGGAACTGGCTCTTCTTTAATTGTCGTGTGACCTGAGCTCGTCAGTTTCCCCCTCCACCCTCTTTTCCAGGCTAGATCAGGGAGGGGCAGTCTGGGGACCCTTTGGGATTTCCCTAGTCTGGTGTCCTCCTCCCTTAGCTGCTCCTCTGATAGTCACTTGCCCCACTTCTAGCTCCCTTCTTCCTCCTATTTATCTAATCTTTCCGGACAGCACTGACCTGCCCCACTGCCTTTTCCATGGCTCCCACCTGGATCTCAAAGTCCACCCTGGTCAGAATGGGGCCAGCCAGGCCCCTGGATGCATGTGCCTTTCCCTCTTCCTTCAGACCAAGGTCTTGGGGTGCAGACCCCGGGGGCATTTCAGGGACAGCGCCCTTCTCCACATCCTTCTAGAGCAGAGATGTCCACCAACTCCTGCTCAGAGGGTCCAGGGCAGGCCTGCCCACAGGCTTCCTGTCCGACCCCCCCTACACCTACTACCCCCTCCCCTTGCCCACTCTACTGATGCCCTGTTGGGCCCTGCACAGTGCAGGCTCAAACTCATCTTGTGTCACCCAGTGGATAGAAGGCTTACAGCAGACTGTCCTCAGGGCTCCTGAGTGTCCACTGGGCTGGGGGGGTGGGGGGTGGGGGGTTGATTGCACAGGTGAAGGTCGTGGCTCCTGTCCTCACAGCACACAGCATGGTGGACGTGAGCTTCCAGAGGGTGGGGACCACACCCAGCACATAATCCCTTTGCAGTAAGATTTTGTTGAACCGATGGAGACCTAGATTGTACAGGTACCATCAACTGACCAGCTGTGTGGCCCAGTGGCCCCTTTAACTCAGTGAGCGCCACACTGGACTGTGGTAAGAATGGAACGAGGTATCGGGTGTAATTTATAAACTAAAGTGTTCTGCACATCGGAGCGTCGGATTTTCTAAGATGATCTTGGCTGGGGTGCCTTTAGTTAAGGGGCGATGCCTCATGTGGTGGAAACGGGGCAGGGAGCTCTGCAGGAGCCTAAGCGCGGCCTTGAAGATGGCAGGACTCGGAGGGAGCTTCTGCGTGTGCAGAGGCGTGGAGGGGGGGACAGCGAGATCAGAGGACTGGCGGGGCGCGGGAGTAGGCCCTTCCCTGGATCTTGGGCGGAGGTGGACGCGCTAGGGAGGGGAGGGGGACAGTGAAGCGACGCGGCAACTTCTCCCAGGAGAACCCGGCTCTGATTAGAGCGCCAGGTGCGCATCGGAAGCCGGAAGCCGGACACCAATCCACACAGCTACCCCCACCATGAGGGAGAACGGGGGAGCTACGGCCCGGGATATAGGTGCCACCAGGTGGGGAGGGGTCCTTCGGAGCCGCCTTCCGCGGGCTCCCGGGCGCGGGGTGAGGAAAGCGCGGGCGCTGGTGGCTTGTCCCGCGCCCAGCGCCTCGCGCCCGCCTCCCACCGCCCCCGGGCGCTCCTGGCACAGGCCCAGCGTCCTGGCAGCGGCTGGTAGTCGGAGGCAGGCCGGGGCGAGGCCGCGCTCGCATCCCCTCCGCGACGCGGCTGGGGCGACGGCCACACACTGGGAGGCGAGTTTCGCTTCTTGGCGGGGGCGGGGCTCGGGCGGGCGGACGGAAAGCGCACTGCGGCCTCGGCGCGTCAGCTGGGTCTCGGCGGGCCGGGGCGGGGTTTCGGAGGGGCGGGGGCGGGGCGCTCGACGACCACCTCGCTGCCTCTCCCTCTACCCAGAGGGACAGAAGTCCCGACCGCGCCCTCTGAGGCTTCTCCTCCATCAAAACTTACCTGTCTGCTGTCCCAGCCCTTGCAGCCCATCTGATAAGGGCTTTCCTGCTTATCTGTTAATGGCTTCACGGGACACTCCTCCCATCTCCTCCCGCCCAATAGCACCTTCTTGGGATGCCTCAGTCTTAAGGAGTAGGTTCAGAGGAATGGAGGGGAGGCTTGTGAGGGGGCGCTTGGGGACATTTTGGGACTCTCTAAACATCCTGCTGCTGGCTGCCTTCTTTGCCTACGGACTTGGTGGAGGGCTGCCCTCAGCTACAGCTAGGAAATGAAATGATGGGAGGGGCGAGGCGCCATCCCTTAGAGGCTGCAGGGGAGGGGTACAGAACGTTCCCAGGGAAGTCGATTTTGCTCATCCAGAACCCACACTTGGAGGAGGGAGGGGGTGGAATGTTGGATCCAGGAGGAGGTTCTGAAAGTCCCATCTTCCTGACCTTGTTTTCCCGATACCTTGTGGGAGCCCCCTGCCATTTTTTTTAACCGTCCACGTGGCTTGCTTCTCTGTTCTTACCATTCCTGACCCCTCTTGGCTGCAGGTCTGGGATGTTTTCCTTCCCAACCTTGCTTGAAATTCTCCTCCTGGAGGCCATACTCCCCTCCTGACCAGTCCCTCCCCTTTTCTAAGTGGCTTCAGCTTGCGCTCCCAAAGCAGTGCCCTGCTTTGTAAACCACTGGGCACTGGGGAGGGGCTGAGCTGGAGACACAGGGTTTCAGAAGCTGTGCCAGAGTGGGCGGGGACAGAAGGACATCCACATAATGACCAGGCAGATTTGTGCCAGGGGGATTAGGAAAAGCACGCCAGGCATCCACTTTTGCATGTCTTTTTCCTGCACTTGTGACCCAGGGGAGGGATGGAGGGGGTCTGGGGTGAGGATGGGTTTTCCTCAGACAAGGAGTCTCTGGGGAGGTGGCCTAAACAGGGCCTTGTGCACTGGTCAAGATGGCGGCTGTGGGGACTACGCCAGCCTCTCCTCAGTTGCACCAACTTCCATGATGCCCTATGGCTGTCCAGCACCCCCAGCAGTGCCAGGTGCCAGGCCCTGGCCGAGGCTTCATCCCCTTCCCTACCAAAACTTACCATCCTGTGTCTCCTCCCCTCAGGGCTTTGCCAAGAGACAACCGGCTAATCTGATTCACTAATCTCTTACAGGAAATTCTATGAATTATTCGAGGCTTTGCACAGCTTCTGCCTCTTCTTTCACACCTTGTCTGATTGGCCAAGCTCTGACCTCACCCTTCCCTGGACGAAATCCACAGATTGGCACCAATGCATATTCCTTATATCATGAACTCTTCTGAGTATGTGACTTGTCTTCCTGATGAGATTTTAAACTCTCTTAGGGACCTTATCTTTTGCTTCTTGTGGACTTCCCACAGCAGCTAGTAAAATGATTAATTCACGCAATATGTATGTCGTGTGTGCCCGCTCTGCGCCAGGCAGGTGGTCCAGATGCTGAGGATACAGGAGGAAGCAGAACAGACACATCCCTGTCCTCATGAATCTTCCATCTCAGGTTGGGGAGGATAGGAACCAAAATAAATAAAATATATAGCAGGCTGGGTGGTGATACGGAGAACAGGGAGGAAGATGAGAAGTGTGGGAGAGAACAGTTTACAGTTTTTAAAAGGATAGGGAGGGAGAGTGTCCATGGGAATGGGTCATTTGAGGCGAGATCTGAAGGAGGTGAGAGAGGGAGTCAGGAGGGTGTCTGGGGCAGAGAGTTCCAGGCAGAGGGAGAAGCCAGGGTCAAATCTCCTGGAATGTTTGAGGAGCCTGGAGGAGGACTGTGGGCTGGAGCAGAGTGGGCCAGGGGCTTGGGGAGGAGATGAGGTCTGAGAGGTAAGGTGGTAGGTCATGTGGGGTCTTTCAGGCCATAGTGAGTTCTTGGGTGGGTGGTTCTCTGAGATGGGTGGTTCTGGAGGGTTCTGAGCAAAGAACTACCCTGATTTAACTGACCTTTTAAAGGGATCCCTTTGCTGCTAAGTGGGGAACAGGCTGTAGGGAGATGAGGGGGGGGCAGGAGACTAATGGGGAGGCAGTTACATCTAGGTGAGAGCTGGTGGGGACTTAGGGTGGTGGTGGCGGCACGATGAAAAGAGGTCAGATTCCATACGTATATATATTTTTTAATTTTTCAACTTAATTAAATTAATTGATTAATTAATTTTTTATTTTTGGCTGCCTCAGGTCCTAGCTGCGGCACGTGGGCTCCTCGTTGTGGCGTGTGGGCTCCTATCTAGTTGTGGCACGCAGGCTCCAGGGCTCGTGGGCTCTGTAGTTTGTCGCACACAGGCTCTCTAGTTGAGGCGCGTGAGCTCAGTAGTTGCGGTGTGCAGGCTTAGTTGCCCCGCGGCATGTGGGATCTCAGTTCCCTGACCAGGGATCGAGTCCGCGTCCCCCGCATTGTAAGGTGGACTCTTTACCGCTGGACCACCAGGAAAGTCCCATCATATGTATATATTTTTAAAAATTTTATTGAAGTATAGTTGATTTACAATGTTGTGTTAATTTCTGCTGTACAATAAAGTGACTCAGTTATCTATGTATATTCTTTTTCCTATTTTTTCCATTATGGTTTATTACAGGATATTGAATATAGTTCCCTGTGCTATACAGTAGGACCTTGTTGTTTATCCATCCTATATATACTAGTTTGCATCTGCAAATCCCAAACTCCCAGTCCATCCCTCCTCCATCCCCTCCACCGGCAACCATGTCTGTTATCTATATCTGTGAGTCTGTTTTTGTTTCGTAGATAGGTTCATTTGTGCCATATTTTAAAGTCAGATTCCATACATATTTTGAAGATAAAGCCCACAGGGTTTCCTCACAGATTAGGTTTGAAGGACGAGTGGAAGAGAGGACCAAGGATTGACCCAAGATTTTGGGCCCAAGCACTTGGGAGGATGGATCAGCTGAGATGGGGAGGACTTCAAGGAGAGCAGGAGCTCAGCTTGTAACGTGCTGAGTTTTCGATGCCTGCGGACATCCAAGTGGAGACGTGGAGTGGGCAGTTAGATCTACGAATCTGGAGTTGGGGGAAGAGGGATGGCAGAGGTGGAGGTGGGAGTCATCAGTGAATGTATAAGTGGTGCTTTGAACCCATGCTTGTGGCCGAGATGACCAAGGGTCAGTGCTGATGGAGAAGGGGAGAGGGCTAAGGGCTGAGCTAGAGGCTGGGGATGGGGAAGGGGACCAAGTGAGTCCTTGCAGCAAGCTGCCCTCTCCCCTCCCCTCCCTGTCACGGAGAGGTCCCCCACAGCAACCCCTGCACCCCCATGCTTCTGGGACCACCTCTGTAGAGACGAGAGCTCCAGGGACCTTGAGATCAACCGGAGGTTTAGCACAGCTGGGGCAAGGAGGTTGTGAGGCTAGCTAGGGAGTGGGTGGAGGTCAGATCACAAAAGGCCTTGTTGGCCAGTCCAAGGAGGGGAGGCGCAGAAGGAGGCTTTGGAATTAGCTCTGTGGCTTCAGACAAATTATTTAATGTTCAAACCCAGTTTCCTCCTCTGTAAAATGGTGCTCATGACTAGCCCCTTGGGGGAAGTTGGTGAGAATTCAGAGGAAGTGGTTGTGAAGTGCTGAGATAGAGTTGGCCTCTGAAATGGTAGGTCATCATCATCACTTTGTCCTGGAGGCTGGGGTGGCACTGAAGAATGTTAAATGCAGGAATGGGGGGATGGATGGATGAGTGGGTGTCCTCCAGAGACTCAAGATTAACCTCAGCCATGGCTGGAAGGGAGGAATTTCAAGCCCAAGGGTGACCAAAGCAGAGAGTATGAAATGGGCCTGACTGAGGTCGGGAAGGTGCAAGGTTCACTGTCCTGTCTTTGAGACCCGGAGGCCTGTCCCCGTAGTTCGGTGTCTCATAAGCTTCTCTCATCTGTTCATCTGTCTCTAGGCTCTCTCTGTTTCTGTTTCTTATCCTGTTTATCTTTCTGACTCTGTCTTTTCTGTCTCTCTCTTCCTCTCTGTCTCTCCGTCCCCTTCTCTCTTCCTCCATCACCTGCTGCCTTTTCAGGTCTGGGCAGGGTCTCAGGGCTATGACAGGAGTTATATCCGCAGTGTGTGACAGCCCAGACTGGCAGCAGGTCCCCATGGGACAGCTCCAGCTGGGGGGTCGGGGGTGGTCTGGGTGTGTCTCTGAGCTTTTTGTGGGGTCTCCCCTATCTCCACCCAGGACACCTCGCATTTTAACAGTGGTGCCAGGAAAGGGGATGACCTGATGGCAGGGGGTTGTCAGTGATGGAGAAGTTTCTTTGTTTTTTTTTTTAATTGAAGTATAAAGTATACTTTATACTTCAATTAAAAAGTATAAATTGAAGTATAGTTGATTTACAATTTTATGTTAATTTGTGCTGTACAGCAGAATGATTCAGTTATACATATATATACATTCTTTTTTCATATTCTTTTCCATTATGGTTTATCACAGGATACTGAATATAGTTCTCTGTGCTCTACAGTACGACCTTGTTGTTTATCCATTCTACATATAAAAGCTTATATCTTCGAATCCCAACCTCCCACTCCATCCCTTGAGAGGTTTCTTTGGGGGCCTCCCTGGTGCCCTGGAAACCCCTGCCCTGAGGGAGGGACACCTGGGGAGGTGGGTGTCTTCTTTCTGCTGACCCAGCTGCCTTGTCGCCCAGGTTGGTGGATGACCGCTGTGTCGTGGAGCCCGCGGCTGGGGACCTGGACAACCCTCCTAAGAAGTTCCGAGGTGAGACCTCTGCTCCCCCCACTAACTCCCCTCCCCCTCCTGGCTGCTGAGTCATGGACCTCGGACAGAACCCATTCAACCCAGGGGCCCAGTGGGCGGGTTAGGCAAGGTGCCGCCCACAGCCCCCTCACACTGCTGCCTGTGGAACCCCCATCGGCTTGAACGATGCCATCTCGGCAGGATGGCCTCTGCCTTCATTTTCCGGGGGCCACACCCCACTTCTCAGGGGCACACCCACTTCTGGCTGGGGGCCCGTTCTCCCCTGACCGCCCCACCACCCACAAGGCTTTCTTTGTCTGTGTGACTGGGCGTTTTCTGAGGGAACAGGGGAAGAAAAGAGAGTCTCCTCAGGTGTTAGGAGGCCCAGGGTGAGAGCCCTTCTCTGTGCTGCATGGTGAGGGGGTTGGACCCCATGGTCCCCGGGCAAGTGCCTTCCCTCTCTGTGTCCTCCGAGGTCAGTGGGCGCCTCAGCCCCGCCCCACAGGCCCGGGGGCCCTCGTGAGGATGAAGTGATATCCTGCTGTCGCTGTGCCCTGCAGGAGAAGGTGTCATTGTGGTGCTTACTTGTGAGGCTGAGACAGACGGGCAGACGGAGCCTGGGCGTGGTGGGCAGGTTGGGAGCAGGCAGGAACACGCCAGGCCGTGCCACCTTGGCTGCCCACGTGGCTGCCCCTCTGGGGAGAGATCAGCTGGGATTGTCCTCGAGAGGGATGCGGTTGAGGGAGGGGAGTGGGATTTACCACAGTCCTGTGGCATCCTCGGCGCTCTCTGTCTGCTGGGGGCCTTGCCTATCTGTCGGAGTGTAGAGGAGATAGGAGGCTCCTCCCAGGCTGCAGGGGGGCCCCACATCTACTGTTCTGCTTCCATCGTGTGCCTCTGAGTGGGGTCTTAGGTCAGGACGTGCCTGGCTCTGTGGGGCCCGCCTCTGGCACTGGACCTTCCTCACCACCGCACACCCCTCTGTCCTGCCCCATCTGGCCGCACTGCCTCTCACCTCATCCCCTACCCCTGGCCCTCCGTCGTTCCCTCTCGCCACACCAGGCCCGCTGCTTTTCCTCACATTTATTAGCCGTGCTCTGGGTAGAGATGGGGGTTTCGGGGGGTCGTGTGGGCTGCCCGCTTGGAGGTACAGCCCCAGCACTTTCCCGGAGCCAGGAATAGGAGAGCTTTGATTTCTGCTCTCGCTGAGGGTTTTGGGTGAATTCTTGGGAAGAACGTAGAACGGAAGAGAGTGGTTGAGGTCCCGAGGCTGGGCTGTGCCAGGGCAGGGAGGGGACCGGGGCTGAAAGGAGGTGGGTGGTGTGTCTCGGTGTGTGCAGTCAGCTGTGTGGCGTGATTGGCGGTGACAGGGAGGTGGGTGTGGCAGAGGAATATTTGCCCTCGAGTTCCGGTAGACAGAGTTTGGGGCCAATTTTTGACAACAAAACAGCTACTTAGCAGAACAAGTGCTCCTTTGACTTCTTGTCTGCCTCCCACTCCCTCCTTTTTCTTCCTCTTTATTTTCCCAAAGCCCGTGAGCAGGGCCCACCCCAGCGTCGGGGGCTGCTCCGTGGTCCCCGAGGCTGTGCTGGGCCCCCCCAGCTCCGGGAGATGCCAGAGGGGCTCAGCCCCCAGCCTCCTCCCCACCCACCCTGCTCCTGGCCTGGCCTGGGTGTCTTGCTGAGGCGGGCAGAGGCCCTTCTGGACCCCCTGTGGCCCAGCGTGGACCTGAGAAGAGCCCACCTTCTGGGACAGAACCAGGTCTCTGTGCAGCCCCTTGGCTGGCGAGTAAGTTGGAGCGTGAGAACCTGGGACAAGAGACACAGACTCCAACCTCTTCAGCTTTGAGGTTGAAGCCCAGAGAAGAAAGGTTGAGCTTGGCCTCCAACCCTGGAGTCCCGGTTCTCATTGTTCCATGTTTCTCCTGCAAACAGCCCCTCCCTGGAGGGAGGTCCCAGCAAGGGCATGGGGACCATGGCAGGCATTTTAGAACTTGGTCGGAGCTCATCAGAGATGGCCAAGGTGTTCTGAGGCCACCCTGGGGTGGACCCGGCCTTGGCTGGGAACTGTGGTGTCTCCTTCTCTCCCTGCACGGCTCGCGCCTCCTTCACCTGCTGACCCCGGAGGCCCCCAGGTTGGGTCGGCCAAGCCTGTGAAGCCCCCGCCCTACCTCCATCAGCCTCTGGTTAGCTCCCTGTTTGTGGTTTCAGCTCCTGCACCTTTCAAGGCCATCCCAAGCCCCGACATGTTCAGGGAATTTTTTCCAGAGTTTGCAGGGCCCTGGGAGATCCAGGCTGCCAGTGCCCCAATGTGTAGGGCACCCCACGCCAGCCCAGCCTCCCCGACCTCCGCTTTGTTGTAGGGGTCTTGGGTTATGGCTGCTCAGAATCCTGCTCTCCTGGCCAGGCCAGGTCTGGGCAGGTCCCCTCCCACAGCATGGGCGTGGGAGACCCATTGCAGAAGGACGCACCTCCCCATCCACCTGGGAAGCTCAGTGCTCACACCCCCGGCTAAGGCGACCCCACGAAATGTGTAGCAGTCACTTACCCACATAGTGGGCGGCAGGTGCCGGGGAGGGGGCTGATGAGGGGACCTCCCTGTGCTTGCACCCTGGGTGCCCTCCGCCCCCAGCCTCATGCCTCTGCTCTACCTGCCCATCTTCCAAGTCTGGTTTATTGTTACTTTTATTAAGATCCGCTTCAACTACTAAAACGAAAAAGTAAAGAGAAAGATAACACACACCAATGCACCCACTACTGAGCTCTCTCAAATCCTTTTTCCTGTGTTTATTTCAGGTCTTTTTCATTTTTAAAGAGATAGCATCTTATGCATGTAGCCAAAGCCCCCTGTGCCTTCCCCTGACCTCTTTCTCTTCCCCCTCCCCAGAGGCAGACACTCTCAGAAATTGGTATGCCTCATTCAGGGGCCTGTTTTTATGCTTTTTCTTTAATACGTAGAGATATTTCTATGATGAATTATATAGGGTATTCTTTTCCATTTTTCCAACCCTGTATGTTGAAGGTAGCCTTCTGTACAAATCTTTCTGCACTGTTTTCATCGGTGGCTTCTCTTGTTGCGGAGCACAAGCTCTGGGCGCGTGGGCTTCCGCAGTTGTGGCACATGGTCTCAGCATTTTGTGGCTCACAGGCTCTAGAGCATAGGCTCAGTAGTTGTGGCGCGTGGGCTTAGTTTCTCCGCGGCATGTGGGATCTTCCCAGGCCAGGGCTCGAACCCGTGTCCCCTGCACTGGCAGGCAGATTCTTAACCACTGCGCCACCAGGGAAGTCCTCTGCACTGTCTCTGAGACTCATCTGTATTGACCCGCATGGCTCTAGTTCATCTGTTTAATTGCTATGTAATATTCCACTGAGTGAGTAAACTGCAGTCCTTTTATTGGTTCCCCCGTTGATGGACGTTTATCTCATTTGCAGCTTTTGGTAATTGCCAACAATGCTGCAGTGAGCCCCCTGTACACGTATGTCTCCCTGGGCTCGCGGGCAAGAGTTTCTTGGGTGTGTTCCAAGGGAGGGTGACCTGGGTGAGAGGCATCTCTCCTGTCTTGCTAGGAACGGCCCTGCCGCCTTCCATGGGGGCTGTGAGTGTTTACCCCCACCCCTTGCCCCCGTTCACCCCTGCCAGACTGTGGGTGCATGGGGTGGGGGTGCCCTTGCTGCACCCCTATCCTGGCTACACTTGGTTTTGTCCCACTTAATTGTCTTCCAGCCTGCTGGGTGTGAAATGCCATCTCACTGTGGTTTTAATTTGCATTCCTCTGACTACTTGTGAGACATCTTTTCATATGTTTATGAGCCGCTTAAAATCTTGTTCTTCATCTTTTCTTTTTCCTCTTTATAAAAGTAATACAGGGCTTCCCTGGTGGCGCAGTGGTTGGGAGTCCCCCTGCCAATGCAGGGGACACGGGTTCGTACCCCGGTCCGGGAAGATCCCACATGCTGCGGAGCGGCTGAGCCCGTGAGCCATGGCCGCTGAGCCTGCGCGTCCGGAGCCTGTGCTCTGCAACGGGAGAGGCCACAACAGTGAGAGGCCCGCATACTGAGAAAAAAAAAAAAAAGTAATACAAATACAGGCTCTAGGATCCAGGAGATGGGAGCATCCCATCCCACCCTCACTCACCTCCTGTTCCCATCTCCAGGGACAACCCTACTAGAGAATCCGACTAGGTAGTTTATTCATCCGGTTACACCTCAAAACGTTGTGCAAACATCCATCGAGAATCTGCTCCCACGGCCCTCTCCCATCTCCACTGTTGTCCCTCCAGGTAACCACTTTCTTTAGTTTCTTACGCATCCTCCCGTGGTCCTTAATGCAACTGCAAACATATGTTCAGACTTCCCCGATTTTCTTACCCTGGGGTAGCATTCTATATGCACTGTTCTATTCTTTGCTGTTTTTACTTTATGAGTCTTACTGTGGATAGATCCTACTGGAGATCTTTCTATATTAGTATATAGAGGTCTTGAGCTCTCTTTCTCTCTCTTTTTTTCACTTAAAAACTCATATTTGTCCATATCCTGGACAACTGTGAAAACAGTGTTCCTATGGTTTACATAGTTTTAAGCATTTCAAAAATATTTTTTTTCAACTGTGGTGAATAGCCACGTGAAGTTTACCATCTTAACCACTTTTAAGTGTACAGGTCGGTGACATTAAGCACAGTCTCATCAGCCATCACCACCGTCCATCCACAGAACTGCTCTTCCTCTTGTAAAACTGAAGCTCTATATCCATTAAATAATAACTCCCCATTCCCAACCCATCCCTCACCCAACCACCGTCCGACTTGCCATCTGTATGAATCCGACTAGTCTTAAGTACGTCACATGAGCAGAATCGTACCTTATTTGTCGTTTTGTGGCTTATGTCACTTAGCATAACGGCTTCAAGGTTTACCCGGATTGCAGCCTGTGTCAGGGTTTCTGACCACCCCGCCCTCTCACAGCTCCATAGCTGTCCTTCATATGGCTCCATCGTAATTTATTTAACCAGTCCCCTCTGATGGGCACGTGGGCTGTTTCTAATCTTTATCATTCCCGACAATGCAGTGAAGACCCTTGTCCCTTGTCATTTTGTACAAATGCAGCTGTGCTCTTGGAATGAAGGACCCGTGGGGAGATTGCTGTGTCCAAGGGAGGGGGCATCCGTGGCTCTGATCTTTTGTCTTGCGCCTTGTCCAACAGTGTAATAAGAGAAAGCAAACCCATTCACCCTTCTCATCGTTTCTTCTGCTTGCTACCCCAGCTTTTGCTTATTCCGGGAGAGTTTCTCTCTCGGCCCATCCCTCCACTTTCTCCCCTCCCCCTGCCCCCAGCAGCATGCTGTCGCTATTGTAGATTCTCCACGGTCACCTTTATTAACCCAAGTATCATAGTCACACCTGAATTTCTCATCCTGTCAAGTCCTGCAGTGCTCTGCCTCACGTCTGCCTTCCACCAACCACGCGCCCTTTTAGTTTTACATCAAGACCGAATAAGCTTTGCATTCTCTTCTGTAACCGCAATGGGGTCTTCAGTGTTCTGTAAGTTGAGTCTAAATGTTAAAGATTAGAAACAGATGTTTACATGATTTATACAGGGTTTATGTGTAATTGTGGCTGGATAACTTTATTGCCTGTGATCTGTTCTTGTCTCGAATCCCCTGCTAGTGCTTTGCAGCCTTGGTTGGGCAGCAGAACCATTTGGGATCGGGGGTGGGGGTGGGGTGTGCCTTTCACGATGCATATCTGCAGGCCTTGACCCCTACCAAGATCTATGGGGGAGCTGAGAGTTTGTATTTTTTAAATCTTCCCCCGCCCCAGATGATTCTGTGCAGTGGTAGTGAGTTTTTGGAGTATTGCATACCTTAGTTTCAGGGAATGTCAGCCGACTTTGCTAAAGGAATATCCTCTTGTCTGCAGCCTCACCAGCCCTGTGCCCCCGCACCCACAGGTGCATTCCCCCCAGCACACACAGTCCTTACGGTAGGACACCCCCCTGGACCCAGACTTTTCTCTTGGCCTTTGCTGCTGCTGGTCCTGCGTGGGCCCGGTCTCCTGGCTACCCTTTCACCCTCTGTCCTCTCTGCCCTTCTGCCCCACAGTTTGGTGAGAAGGAAGGTTCTGGCCCCCCTTGGGTTTTGGACAGGGCCGCCTTTGGGCAAAGAGCACAGCAGAATAAAAGCATGGAGATGTGCATTGCTCATAGGGGTGGGCCACAAACATTTTAGAGGGCTCAGATCATTTATTCATTCAACAAGCTCTTTTTTTTTCGACTTGTGTTTCTTTTCTTTTTTTTAAACCATTTTTAAAAATTGAAGTATAGTTAATTTACAATGTTGTGTTAGTTCCAGGTATACAGCACAATGATTCATTCAGTTATACATAATGTGTGTGCGTGCCTGCGTGTGTGTGTATATATATTCTTTTTCAGATTCTCTTACATTATAGGTTATTACAAGATATTGAATATAGTTCCCTGTGCTATACAGTAGGTCCTTGTTATTTATCTATTTTATTTTTTATTTTTTTCTCAGGAAAGAAGTTTTATTTCCAAACCCCTAGGAAGGCATTACACATAATGGAGATAGAAACCCAAATTAAACCCTGAAACAAACAGATGGCTGGATACGGGTGGGCCTGCAGGAGCAGAAAGTAGGGGAGATGTGTTCTAGACGGGGACCTCACCCTGCAGCCTGAGTCTGTATATTAATGTGACTATTCTGGGGAAGGGGAGTTGGGAATCAGAAATCCTCACCCCACCAACCCCAGTGTTGCCCGGGATGGTTGGGAGGAAGAGGAGGCAGCACGTTGGGGCAAAGACGTCACCAAGTCTGACCTTGGCATTTACTGCCTGCTCTGATCCCCAACATTCCATAAATAAGTTACCCTGCATATCTCAAGTTGAGCTGGGGAGCAAGCAGAATAGCCCCAACCTCTGAAAGCGGAGGCAGGGCAGCCTGGGACTGAGCGGGGCTCCAGGAGGACACAGTCGCACTCTTGCTTCGGCCTTTGCCGACACTCGGCAGCTGGGCGTCCATATGCGGCTCCTCTCCCCTGCGGTGACAGGGCCCGTGCTGACGCGGGCTGGGCTGCTTGGCGCTGTTGGTACGCCTCTTGCTGAGGTTGCTGGGCCAGCTCCAGGTCGCTAAGACCCAATGTGCCTCGCGACGGCTGCTGCTGCCGCAGGGACAAGGCGATCAGGTAGTCCTGGTCCACCTGCTGCTGCTTTTCTGGGGAGCCACTCCCACCTTCTGCTCCAGCTCCTTGCCCAGGGAGTGACTTAGGTGAAAGTCAGAGTCACAGAAACAGCTGTCTCCGTCCACGTTGCGCAGGCTCTCCCACACCACTTGCTCCTCCTGTAGAAAGCCCTGGTCGGTGACCAGTAGGTACAAGTGCCCCTTGTGCTTAGTCATAGTGCTAAAGTGGTCGTTCCGGAAAAAGATGCTAAGTTCGCCCTCCTTGGCAGTGTTGTTAGCTCACACAGACCATGGTGGGTCTGCTGCGCGGCGGTGGTCTCCAGGAACTGCTCTGTAGTCAGGCCTTCTGTCCTGAGGTTGGTGTCACCGGGGTGCTTGCAGGTGATGATTGGTTGTAACTCAGTTTCCCACCTGCACTCACAGCCTCAGGACTCTGTGGATCAACAAGCCAGCCGTGGTACAGAGGTACGCCTAGTAGGTCAAAGGCACTGCACTCGGGTGTATACTCAAAATCAGAGACACCTGTGAATAGCACATTGCCATCCAGACCTGTGGCCAGTTTAGGCAGCACTGTCATTGCATCGTCCACATTCTGCTGAAAATTAAGCTGAAGTCCTTCTGACTTCTCCTGGGGCTTGATGGACAGAAGGCAGTCTCCAAGGTGGGCCATGACCTCATCTGGTGCGATCACTTCCTTCTATTTAGCTATTTTATATATAGTAGTGTGTATCTGTTAATCCCAAACTCCTGATTTATCTCTCCCCCCAACACCCCCCATCCCCTTTGGTAACCATAAGTTTGTTTTCTGTGTCTGTGAGTCTCTTTCTGTTTTTTTTTTTTTTTTTCTGTTTTGTAAATAAGTTCATTTATCTCATTTTTTTAGATTCCATATGTAAGTGATATCATATGGTATTTGTCTTTCTCTCTCTGGCTTACTTCACTTAATATGATAATCTCTAGGTCCATCGATGTTGCTTCAAACAGCATTATTTCATTCTTTTTCATGGCTGAGTAGTATTCCATTGTGTATATATACCACATCTTCTTATCCATTCATCTGTCCATGGACATTTAAGTTGCTTCCATGTACTGGCTATTGTAAATAGTGCTGCTGTGAACACTGGGGTGCATGTATCTTTTCAAATTAGAGTTTTCTCCTGATATAAGCCCAGGAGTGGGATCAACAAGCATTATGTGACATATATATAAAGGAGGCATGAGGCAGGGCCCCGTCTCTGTGATCTGCTCCCCCAGGGACCCCTGTCCAGGTTCCCAGCACAACCGTCTTCCTGTGTTTCTGCTGCGGGAGCACTGCTGATTGTGGAGGCACTGCGGCCTGGGAGGGGTCTTAGAGGCTGTGAGCCCAGCCCTGTGCCCTCCTGGGATTCCCTCCTGTGACGGGGAGCTCACTGCCTCCCAGCACGGCTCATGCTATCGTCAGGCCCAGTCCCTGTGCCAGCGTTTCACAGGGATCCAGAATCCTCTATCTCTTCACATCACACTTTAGAATAGGATTTTCCAACTCATGCCTCCTTTCCAGAAGTAGAAAAATCTGACATCCTTTCTGGAGTTTGAGCTTGTGAAAATCATTGATACTTTATCTGTGTCCAGAATAAAAATCAGGTAATAAAGAACCTGTTTCTGGAATTCTGATTGGCACTCTCTTAGGTTGAGTTCCCTAGCAGAGTCTACAGCGGGAGAATTATTGAGGAGGGGTCCCAGGAGGAGTGTGAGGGCGCCGAGCAAGGAGGTGGTTTCGGGGGAAGAGAGGCCTTAGGAGGCTCATCCCACAGGGACCACTGCAGGCGGTCGCCTCCTGCTGCCAGTGGATGGAGGACACCCCTTGGGGGCTGGGGGGAATGTAACTTCCCAGGCATCTGTGGGCAAGATGGGGGTGGGCCAGAGAAAGGATGCTGATGTGAATGGTCAGCTGCCAATGTCCACAAAACCTGGACACAGACAGGGCATGGGGTGGTGGCCCCAGGGCCTCTGATAAATCTCCCGTGGGGAAGACGGCACGCGTCCGCCTCCCAGGGGGGGTCCCACTCTCAGACCTACTTCTGGGCCCCTCCATTCTACTCAGCACAATCCAGGATGCTCCCAGTTCCACGGGGGTCTTCTGACCACTGCCTCTCTACCCAAGAAGGGCGGCGGGGTGGAGAGGGGTGGGGAGAGCAGAGGTGGGCTTTGGGGGCAGGGCTGCAGGCCAGGGTTTTCCCCTGAGCCCCGCATGAACCGAGCTCCCTCCTTTTGCCCTCCCTCCTCAGACTGCCTCTTCAAGGTGTGTCCCATGAACCGCTACTCGGCCCAGAAGCAGTACTGGAAGGCCAAGCAGACCAAGCAGGACAAGGAGAAGATTGCCGACGTGGTGCTGCTGCAGAAGTTACAGGTGTGTGTGCACAGGTGTGTGCACGCGCAGGTGTGTGTGCCCTGTCCCAGGCCACATGCCTCAGTGGACTGTGGACTGCACTTCAGCTGCCAGCCGGGCCTTCAGCTGGACACCACCGTGCAGTGAACGACCTGTGCAGCTGTACATGGAGTTACCAGGGGCTCCTAGAGACGGTGGCTCCAGCGAACCTGATTTAAGAACTAGTCTTAACCTCACCCCTCATTTTATAGAGTTGGAGCCTGGGGCCCTTCAAGGGGACCGGGCCATTGTGCTCATCCTACGAGTTGGCAGTGGGGCTTAGACGGCCCCTGGGTCTCTGGCCGACCTTGGTGTGTGGTGTGAGGGCCTGGTGGTTGCTCTCAGGCCTCTCAGTTTACATCCTGGGCGGTTCTCTCTGGACAGAGCTCAGGGCGTCCAGCCCAATCCCCATGGAAAAGAGAGTGGGAGGATTGGCTGTGGTCAGCAACGTTGCAGCCTGCTTCTGAGACCCTCCCCCGGACCTGGGGCCCCGTCCCCCATCAGGCAGACCTTGCTTCCCGGTATCCCCTTCTCTGAGGAGGTGGTGTGAAATGGGGAAAGGGTGGGCCCGGGTGGGCCCCACCCACAGCTGTGAACTGGGCTGGAAAGAGGGGGCTGGGTGTGGGCTGCTGAGCTCTGTTATAAATAAGGCCGTCCCTCATCCTGGGCTGGGGGCCGTCGCAGCTTCTTCCTGCTGCCGCCACAGGCCCAGGCTGAGCTGTGGATCTGGCTGGGCGTAGGGCATTCACGCGTGCGCAGACACTCAGAACCACACGTGGTCACACAGCCGTACACTGTAGGTTTGGGGAGAGTCACGTGGTACCTGGCGTGGCTCCCCAGCAGCCCTCCTCCCACCAGCCTCCGGCATGAGGCCCGGATAATGGGACTGAGGAGATGAAAGGGGCAGAGGGGCCGCTGCCCTCAGAGAGAGCCGGTCTGACGGAGGAGACAGAGCCCCACCTCCAGGACGCCCCCGTCTGATGGAGGAGGCACAGTGTATCCTCGGGCAGCTTCCAGTCTAACGGGACAGAAGAACCTAAAATGGTGTCCCCAGCGGGATGCAAACCAAATCCTGGCAGCATCAGGGTTGGATCTGTCAGAGTTGGATGTGGCTCGTCAGGGAAGGCTCCCTGGAGGCGGTGGGCTAGGAGCACACACGGTTTGGGGAGGGAGGGTCACAGAGGAGTGAGGGTGGAGGGGAGGAGGAAATGCTGCCAAGCACACCTGCCGGTGTCTGGGCTGGGCCAGGGGTCCCCTGTTGGGGCACCAGGGGTCTGGTGAGGCAGGGGAGTGAGGCACAACTGTAGGTTATCTGCTGGGGGTGTTGGGGCGTAGGGGGCTCACAGGCCTGCTGGCTGCCCCCTCCAGAGGGAGGCGGCGAGGAGGGGCCTGAGGGGAGGAATCTGGTGCCGCTGGCTGCGTGCTGTACACACTCTGAGCCTCGTTCTCTCGTCGGTAGTGGGAGGAACAGGCCAGGTGGCCTCAGGAGGGTCACTCTGGGTGCAGTGCCAGGACCTGCATTGTGTGGGGGGTGGGAAGATGTGTCCCTTCAGTAGCAGGCTTCTGGGCCCGCCCTCCACCTCTGTGCATGTCTGTGCAGCATGCGGCCCAGATGGAGCAGAAGCAGAATGACACAGAGAACAAGAAGGTGCATGGGGACGTCGTGAAGTACGGCAGTGTGATCCAGGTGTGACGCCGGGGCAGGTGTGGGGGTGAGGGGTGCCAGTGCCATGGCACCAGCCAGCCTGGGACTGTCTCTGCGACTGCGCGTCTGCCTCTACGTGTGCCCGTTGCCGTGTGGCCTGAATGGCTGTGTGCACGGGTGTGTGTTCAGCACTGTGGCCACCAGCACAGATCTGGAGCCCCGAGGTCCAGGTTCACATCTTGGCTCTGTGACCTGGGCCAGCTACTTCACTTCCCTGGGCCTCTGTTTCCCCAACTGGACAATCAGGCCAGTGACAGTACTTCCCTCTGGTTGCTGTAAGGTTCCTCGAGCTACTACTCTTAGGGTGTTTAGAACAGCGCTAGCTCTTTGTGTGATCACCCGGGTGCTGGACTGGGTGTGTGATTGTGCGTGTGGCCATGTTTGTCTCGGTCTGTTTGTCCAAGGGTCCAGTGTGCCCCCCAGCCCCCCGCTTTCTGATGGGCTGGCCTCCTGGGGTGACCTCACTCCCCCCCCACTGCTTGGCCCCCCGCCGCCTCTCAGCTCCTGCACATGAAAAGTAACAAGTACCTGACCGTGAACAAGCGGCTGCCGGCCCTGCTGGAGAAGAACGCCATGCGGGTGACGCTGGATGCCACGGGCAACGAGGGCTCCTGGCTCTTTATCCAGCCCTTCTGGAAGCTGCGGAGCAACGGGGACAATGTGAGGACAGGGCTGGGGGGAGGGGCCTGCTGGAAGGCGCAGGCCACAGCACCAGGGGGGCTTCTCCAGGGTCTTTGGTGTGGGGGCTGCATGAGCTCATGCCTGTTTCTTAGGGGGCAGACTGGCCAGAGGGAAGCCTGGGTGCCCGGCCGTCCCCACCCTCACTCTGCTGCATTCTGTCCCCATAGGTGGTTGTCGGGGACAAGGTGATCCTGAACCCTGTCAACGCTGGGCAGCCTCTGCATGCCAGCAACTATGAGCTCAGCGACAATGCTGGCTGCAAGGAGGTGAGCGGGGCGCTGGGCTGAGATAGGCTGGGGTCAGGGGCCCCTCACGGGAGTGCTTGCACCTGGACAAGTGTCTCCCGAGCAACAAAATACAAAGAAACTGTAAGGGACTAAACCTACCCGCACCCATGCACAGTCAGGGCAACGATGAACAATAAGATACAAAAACGCCAAAAACCAGCTGCCACTTCTGAGGTCCCAGGAGCAAAAGCCAGGCACTGCACATGATGCCCGCACCACCGTGGGGGCGAGCAGATCGCCTAAGCCACGCCTCTGACCTAACCCATGGATCCGCCCCTGACCTCAGCCCATTTAAGGGACCAGCTTCCCCGGCCTCAGGGAGCAAGCAAGGGCATCTGTTCCTTGTTTTCACTCCCTCCTGCTGTAGCCTTGCCTGAATTTCTCATCTGGTCTCTTACCTATTTCTCCTGATTAAAGAGGCCAAGAACCTGGGGTGGTAACAGGGTGGTGGGCTGATAGAGGCTGGGACCTAGGACCCTTTATGGGAGTGCTTGCCCTTGCACCTGGACAAACATCTCCTCAGGCAACAAAATACAAAGAAACTCTAAGAGACTAAAAGGAACTGCACGCGTGTGCACGCGTGCACAGTTGGGGCAAGTTGTGAACAGTAAGGTACAAAAAGGCGGAAAAAACCAACTGCCATTTCTGAGGTGCTGGGAGCAAAAGCAGGGTACTGTGCCGGGCACCACCAAGGGGGCGGGCAGGCCACCTAAATCGCCCCTCCGGCCCCATCCATGAACCCGTCCCCCGCCCCCCACCCCGCCATATAAGAAGAGTGAGCAGGGCCACCTGTGTCTTATTTTCCCTCCCTAGTGCTGAAGTAGGAGTCCTGCTAAAGCCTTGGCTGAAATTTTCATCTGGACTCTTACTCATTTCTGTTGATTAGAGTCCAAGGACACTGGTTGATAACAGGGCCAGCCCGGCAGCGGATGGGTGTCCACGTAGCCCCCCCCCCCCCCCGGGTTGCTTCCTCCAGTCCTGTCTACAGCTGGAGGGGCTGGGTGGGCCTCCCTGCTCCCTGCTCCCTGCCTGTCTCCCAGTGTCTGCCTACATTCTCCACCCCACTGGGTGGCGGCCCCAGGGCAGCTGGGCTGGGGTCTGGGGGCCCTGGTTGGGAGAAGACACCCCCCTGTGCTCTAATGGGGGCTGAGCTGGCCTCCCCTCACCCGCTTCGGGTCTTAGGCACAGGCCCACTCCCCAGCGGCTGGGGGCCTGCCCGGCCTCACGGGTCTCTGTGCGCTTCCGCAGGTCAACTCTGTGAACTGCAACACCAGCTGGAAGATCAACCTGTTTATGCAGTTCCGAGACCACCTGGAGGAGGTGTTGAAAGGGGTAAGGACTGGGAACTCCCCGGAAACAGCCCCACCCTACCCCCACAGGTCCCCCTGCCTGCCTGCCCCCACCTTCCAAGCACCCAGCTCTGCTCCCTGTCTGGCCCTCCCCTCCATGCTGCCCCTTCTCTGCCTCTGCACCCCCATCCGGCCTCCCTCCACTCCCACAGGGCCCTACCCAGCGGCCCCAGCTGGTCCTCCGCTTCTCTTGTCTCTGGCCTCACAACCCCCCTGTCCAGCCTTTCCCAGTCCTGGCTGCTCTCACTTTGCTGTCTTGCTAAGGGGGTGGCAGTGGAGTGGGGGTCCCCATCCCCCCACCGTGGGGTGGGCCCAGATTCTTTGAGCACCCTGTGCCCTCGACACCTCTCCACGGTTCTAGGCCAGGCCCCCTGCCCTTTGTGCCCTCTCGGACAAGGATGCGAGGCTGTCGGGTCGGGGCCTGTAGGACATAAGGGGTTGGCAGGAGGGGCCGCCCTCTCGGAGGGCTAGGTGTGCACCCCACCCTTGGCTTGCTGGCTCAAGAAGGAGCTGCGCCAGTATCTGAGACAGGTGGGCTCCTCCCCCGGGAGGGTCCTTGTCTGCCCCGAGCCCACGCCCTGCCGCCTGCAGGGAGACGTGGTGCGGCTGTTCCACGCGGAGCAGGAGAAGTTCCTGACGTGCGATGAGTACAAGGGCAAGCTGCAGGTGTTCCTGCGCACCACGCTGCGCCAGTCCGCCACCTCGGCCACCAGCTCCAATGCCCTCTGGGAGGTGGAGGTCAGATCCCTGCTTCCGGCGCCTGGGCCCCAGCCCTCCTCTGCAGCCCTGGGCTTCCCCCGCTCCTCCTCCCCCTCTAGGGTGGGAGGTCCATCCCCATCCGTCTCTCGTCTGAGCCCCTCTGCAGCCAAGGGGCCAGAGAGGGTCCCAGAGCCATCCACCCAGAGCTCTCCAGGCCTGCGGTGCCCCTCCCCGCCATGCCTCCCCTTCCGCAGCCAGCCCCTCCTTCCAGCCTGACACCCCTGCACCCGCCAGGTGGTCCACCATGACCCCTGCCGTGGAGGAGCTGGCCACTGGAACGGCCTGTACCGCTTCAAGCACCTGGCCACGGGCAACTACCTGGCTGCTGAGGTGAGTGGGGAGGCAGAGGGCATCCTGGGAGCTCAGGCCGTGCGTGCACGAGCGTGTGTGCCTGGCGCACGTCTGCACAGAGATACATGTGTCTGTGGACCCTGGCTTCTCTGCACTCATGCATCTACTTAACAAATATTGTCAAAGACGTGCATGACTATGAATAAGTCTCACAAATATGACTGTGTCTCCTACTGTGTGCCAGGAGCTATTCTAGGCACCGAGGATACAGCAGTGAGCATGACGCCCAGCCCTTGTGGAACTTACATTCCACGTCCTTGTCTGTCCGTAACGCACAGGCTTGTGTATATTGGGGCATTCATGTGTGTATGTCCGTGTCCATCTGTGGGTCTTTGGAGAGGGGCCGTGAGGGCAGGGCCTGGGGCTCTAGTTGGTGCCTCCTCCATGTCAACAAGGAGTGGCATGAGTTTGGGGGCTGGGATGGGCACCCTTGGGAGGTTGGGGGGGTTCCTGACTGCCCCAACCCAGGGCCACATGTAGACTGTATTTTGGAGTGGGGGTCATGTGGATAGCCCCCCTATCTTGTACCTCTGAGCAGGAGAACCCCAGCTACAAGGGTGACGCCTCTGATCCCAAGGCAGCGGGAACGGTGAGGACCAGAGAAGGGTTCCAGGGCCGGGAAGAGTGACTGTGCACAGCTCTGGGGTGGGCGGGGGTGGGGCCGGGGAGGCCGCGAAACCCTGGGAGGTGGGCTGGAGGGAGACGGCCTCTCAGGTGGGATCCTGGGTGGTTTCAGGGGGCCTGAGAGGAGGAAGGGGCTCCTGCCTGAGTTGAGGTCCTCACCACAGGGTGCCCAGGGCCGCGCAGGTCGCCGGAACGCTGGGGAGAAGATCAAATACCGCCTGGTTGCTGTGCCCCACGGCAACGACATTGCTTCTCTGTTCGAGCTGGATCCCACCACGCTGCAGAAAACCGACTCCTTCGTGCCCCGGTAGGTAGGCGCTGTGTGCCTGGGCGCCGGCGGGGGTGCCCAGGCTGGCACCTGGACTCCCTGCACCCCCCACTCCTCTGTCCTTCTGAGGTCCTTTGGCCTCAGGACCTGCCATGAGTTGCCCCTCTGGGGATGCAGCTCTGAGGCCTGTAGGCAGCTCACCACCACTGAATGCTTGCCATGTGCCCGGCCCTGGGCCCTGCACCCTGGGTGCCGCCTTGTGCTAGTTCTTCATCAAAATGCCTTTGCTCCAGGGTTTCCCTGGTGGCGCAGTGGTTGAGAGTCCGCCTGCCGATGCAGGGGACGCGGGTTCGTGCCCCGGTCCGGGAAGATCCCACATGCCGCGGAGTGGCTGGGCCCGTGAGCCATGGTTGCTGAGCCTGTGTGTCTGGAGCCTGTGCTCCGCAACGGGAGAGGCCACAACAGTGAGAGGCCCACATACCGAAAAAAAAAAAAAAGCCTTTGCTCCAGTGTTCTTTAAAGCCACTCAGCCTGGGGCTCAGGCACGGGCGGCATGACAGCTTGTCCAGGGTGCATTGGATGTGACGGCTGGACCTCCTGACATTTAAGGCCCCCCCAACCCCGAGATTCTAAAATGTAACATCAAGAAACTTCCTGGGTGTCAAGCAGGCTTTAGCATTGACTGGCTGGCTGATCTCAGGCAGCTGACTCTGTCACTTTGCCCCAACTTCCTCACCTGTGAAGTGAGACTATCAAGTTGCCCGTCAGCAGGGCTGATGGGAGAATTCATTGAATCACTGTAGGCCCGCGATCCCTTATCGGAAACTTGGGGCCAGGTGTACTTGGAGATTCAGGTTATTTTTCATTTCTGAATGTTAATTGTATTTCATAATCAAAGACAGGAGTATTTCCGCCGTGAAAATACTACATGCGTAGTTGACACTAGGTGGGATAGTTTAAATAGCCTCATTTGTCCCAATAAATTTGGGTCCTGAGCTTGTAATTAAGCCTGGGCTTTCAGAGCTTCGTTCTGGGGAGACTGGGCAAGGCATGTGGGCCTGGCAAAGCGCAGCAGTTAGTACAGGGCCTGGGGGCCGTGTTGCTGGTCTCTCTTCTCTGGCTCAGGCTCCTCACCTGGAGGGGACCTGTGCCTCTGTCCCACGGCTGCTGGGTGTGGAGGCAGGTGGAAGATGGGAAGCCCCAGGGGTTAGAGCGGGCAGACTGCCGGGTTACGCTCCGTGGCGCACTCCCCCTGCTCTGTCCGCCCCCCTGCCCGCAGGAACTCGTATGTCCGGCTGCGGCACCTCTGCACCAACACGTGGATCCAGAGCACCAACGTGCCCATTGATGTCGAGGAGGAGCGACCCATCCGGCTCATGGTGTGGGGCCCATCGGGGCTAGGGGGCTGGGCTGGGGGCTGGGCTGGGGCCCAGGCTGGTCCCTGAGTGCCCTGCTGACCTCTGTCCCTGCAGCTGGGCACGTGCCCCACCAAGGAGGACAAGGAAGCCTTCGCCATTGTGTCGGTTCCTGTGTCCGAGATCCGAGACCTGGACTTTGCCAATGACGCCAGCTCCATGCTGGCCAGCGCCGTGGAGAAACTCAACGAGGGCTTCATCAGCCAGAATGACCGCAGGTGGGCCTCAGGGGCAGGGTTGCCGAGGTTTCCTGAGAGCCCTTGTCCTCCTGGGGCCTGTGTTTCACAGAGGAGTCACAAAGCAGAATCTGGATAGGCTGGGTGGGGGCAGGGTGACAGAGGTGGGGACTGGTCCCTGTGGGCCCCTGGCTGACCTTGGACCCCAGCCTCACTGCTCACATACTCCAAGAACTAGCCTTGTGATGGAGCCATCATTACCCCTGTTTTACTGATGGTGGGATTGAAGCTCAGAGAGGTTAAGAGACTTGCCCAAGGTCACACAGCTAGGAAGTGGTGGATGGAAATGCAGAGCCCTTCACATCAAACACCCTGCCTGTGCCCTATTGGTTCTTTCCAGATCGGAGTATCCTGAGATTCTTTGTCTAGAGGGCACTTTGGATCCAGGATGGGTGGGGTGAGGGGTGTGTTTGGATAGCAGTTCGGGGTGAAGCTGGGAGAGAAATGGAAGGCAGATGATGGGCTCTGTGCTGTGACAGCAGGGCTGGCACGTGCGGAAGGGCTGGTTGCCCCAGGGGGCATGTGACGGGGGTCCTGGGGGTTGCCCAGGGTCGGCACCTCACACTCGTCACCCCTGGTGTCCCTTCGTGAAGATTTGTTATCCAGCTGCTGGAGGACCTGGTGTTCTTCGTCAGCGACGTCCCCAACAACGGGCAGAACGTGCTGGACATCATGGTTACCAAGCCCAACCGGGAGCGGCAGAAGCTGATGAGAGAGCAGAACATCCTCAAACAGGTGGCCATGCACATGCATGGGGGTGGGCGGCCTCGGGGAAAGGCCAGTGACCAGGGAACAGGACACCTTTTTTTTTTTTTTTTGGCCGCACGGCATGTGGGATCTTAGTTCCCTGACCAGGGATTGAACCTATTCCCCCAGCATTGGAAGCACGGAGTCCCAACCGCTGGACCGCCAGGGAAGTTCACTCCTGCTTTTTTTTTTTTAATTTTGGGAACAGGACGTTTTGTGAACGTGAGCTTGCCTTTTCCCATCTCCAGCTGAGCTGCAGTCTCCCTGATGTTTCTCATCAATTCCTTTTAAAAATTAAAAAAAAAATTATTATTATTTTAAAAAAATGGAGGTATGGTTGATCTTATCATCTCTTAAAAAAAAAAACAACACCCGCAATATTTATTGCGCTCTTACCATGTACCAGGCACTGCCCTAAGTGCCCTACATGAATCGACTCATTTGATCCTCCCAACCTGGGGAGAGCTTATTTATTAATCATTATCCCCATTTTACCCATGAGGAAACGGAGGCACGCAGAAGTTGGAGTAACTTGACCGAGAATCCACAGCTAGGAAACAGCAGGGCCAGGATTTGCACTCAGATATCAGGCTGAGAACTTGAGCTTTTTCTTTTTTTAATAAATTTATTTATTTTATTTATTTATCTTTGGCTGTGTTGGGTCTTTGTTGTTGCGCATGGGCTTTGTCTAGTTGCGGCGAGCGGGGGTTACTCTTCGCTGCGGTGAGCGTGCTTCTCGTTGCAGTGGCTTCCCTTGCTGCAGAGCATGGACTCTAGGCACGTGGGCTTCAGTAGTTGTGGTACGCAGGCTCAGTAGTTGTGGCTCTAGAACGCGGGCTCTAGAACGCGGGCTTGGCGTTTGTGGTGCATGGGCTTAGCTGCTCTGCGGCACGTGGGCTCTTTCCAGACCAGGGCTTGAACCCATGTCCCCTGTATTGGCAGGCGGATTCTTAAACAGTGCGCCACCAGGGAAGCCAAAACTTGTGCTTTTTTAAAAAAAATTTTTTCTAAATTTTTATTATGAAAATTTTCAAACGTTGGGAAAGTATTGAAAGAATAGTACAACAAACACTGCCTGAATTCACTTGTTACCACTTTGCCAGCCTGGCTTTATATAATCCTACATCCCCACATCCATCCTTTTGGACAAGGCAGGCCTGTGTCTGGTCTCTTAAGCTCTGGCCACACGGGCCTGGCCTGCCTTTTCTCTTAGCCTCAGACCCCTGAGCTGCAGTGAGCCGCAGCTCTTCCCCCAGAGGCTGAGCCAGGCCCAAGATCTGAGTTGGGATTAGAATTCACGTTGGGGAGGGACAGGCTGAGGCCAGCGTTGGGATTCCAGCCAGGAGAGGGGAGTGAGTAAGGGGTGGGCGGGGGTCATGGTCTAGCTTCGAATCAGCTCAGGGTTAATGTCAGGGTGGCTTCCAGGCAGGGTCAGTTTCGGGCTTAGGATTCTTGGGACAATTAGGGGTGCAGGCAGATGTAGGGATCCCTCCTGACTCTCCCTGCTTCCCTAGATCTTTGGCATTCTGAAGACCCCGTTCCGTGACAAGGGGGGTGAGGGCCCCCTGGTGCGGCTGGAGGAGCTTTCGGACCAGAAGAACGCCCCCTACCAGCACATGTTTCGCCTGTGCTACCGCGTGCTGCGCCACTCCCAGGAGGACTACCGCAAGAACCAGGTGGGCTGCCCGCCGCCTGGACTGCTGCCCCTTCACCTGCTGGCCGGCTCGCTCCCTCCCTCACTCCTGCTCTCATTCACTCAGCACGTGTTCACCAAGGCGCACCCGCGGTGTGCCAAGCGCCGTCTCAGGCCCCAAGGATGAGGATGCTGCAGGGAACCAAACCAGATAGTGGGGCTGTCCTCACAGCGCACAACCTGGCTCCATCCTTAGAGGGGCCTCATGCTGGGTTTAACTCTCCACTGTGGCTGTCTTGAAATTCTTAATTTTTGAACAAGAGTCCTGCTATTTCTTTTTTTTTTTTTTAATATTACCTCTGGTTTATTTATTTTTGAAATATAGTTGATTTACAATGTTGTATGAATTTCTACCATACAGCAAAGTGATTCAGTTATACATACATATACATTCTTTCTTTAATAGTCTTTTCCATTATGGTTTATCATAGGATATTTTTAAAAAATTAATTAATTAATTAATTTAATTTTGGCTGCATTAGGTCTTTGTGGCTGCGTGCAGGCTTTCTCTAGTTGCGGCGAGCGGGGGCTACTCTTTGTTGCAGTGCACAGGCTTCTCATCGAGGTGGCTGCTCTTGTTGCAGAGTATGGGCTCTAGGCGCGTGGGCTTCAGTAGTTGTGGCATGCGGGCTTAGTTGCTCCACGGCATGTGAGATCTTCCCGGACCAGGGCTCAAACCTGTGTCCCCTGCATTGGCAGGCGGGTTCTTAACCACTCTTCCACCAGGGCAGTCCTATCATAGGATATTGAATATAGTTCTCTGTGCTCTACAGTAGGACCTTGTTGTTCATGCATTCTATATATAAAAGCTTACATCTGCTAACCCCAACCTCCCACTCTGTCCCTCCCCGAACCCCCTCCCCCTTGGCAACCACCAGTTTGTTCTCTATGTCCGTGAGTCTGTGTCTGTTTCATGGATAAGTTCATTTGTGTCATACTTTAGATTCCACATATAACTGATATCATATGGTATTTGTCTTTCTCTTTCTGACTTACTTAGTATGATAATCTCTAGTTGCACCCATGTTGCTGCAAGTGGCATTATTTCGTTCTTTTTTTATGGCTGCGTAGTGTTCCATTGCATATATATACCACATCTTCTTTATCTACTTATCTGTTGATGGACATTTAGGTTGTTTCCATGTCTTGGCTATTGTAAATAGTGCTGCTGTGAACATAGGGGTGAACATATCTTTTTGAATTATAGTTTTGTCTGGATATGTGCCTAGGAGTGGGATTGCTGGATCATATGGTAATTCCATTTTTAGTTTTCCGAGGAACCTCCATACTGTTCTCCATAGTGGCTGCACCAACTTACATTCCCACCAAGAGTGTAGGAGGGTTCCCTTTTCTCCACACCCTCTCCAGCATTTGTTATTTTTAGACTTTTTAATGATGGCCATTCTGAGTGGTGTGAGGTGATACCTCATTGTAGTTTTGATTTGCATTTCTCTAATAATTAGTGATGTTGAGCATCTTTTCATGTGCCTATTGGCCATCTGTATTTCTTCTTTAGAGAAATGTCTATTTAGTTGTTCTGCCTATGTTTTGATTGGGTTGTTGTTTTTTTTTGTTGTTGGGTTGTATGAGCTGTTCGTATAGTTTGGAAATTAAGCCCTTGTCGGTCGCATCATTTGCAAATATTTTCTCCCATTCTGTAGGTTGTCTTTTCGTTTTGTTTATGGTTTCCTTTGCTGTGCAAAAGCTTTAAATTTGATTAGGTCCCATTTGTTTATTTATTTTTTTATTTCTTTTGCCTTGGGAGACTGACCTAAGAAAACATTGGTACGATTTATGTCAGAGAATGTTTTGCCTATGATCTCTTCCAGGAGTTTTATGGTGTCATGTCTTATATTTAAGTCTTTAAACCATTTTGAGTTTATTTTTGTGTATGGTGAGAGGGTGTGTTCTAACTTCATTGGTTTACACGCACTGTCCAACTTTCCCAACGCCACTTGCTGAAGAGACTTCTTTTTCCCATTGTACATTCTTGCCTCCTTTGTCAAAGAGTAATTGACTGTAGGTGTGTGGGCTTATTTCTGGGAAGAGTCGTGCTATTTCATTTTTACCGGGCCCCACCAATCATGTAGCTGGCCCTGCCAAACAGACAGGGTCCCTCCCTCGTGGGGGTTTCACTCTGGTAGGGAGATGGATGGTGAGCTAAATAACTATATTACATAAAACTGCCCTCTGCCCGGAGCTGGCATCCTCTCCTGGACCCCTTAGCTTCCTAGGGTTGGGGTCCCCTGCCGGTGTCGGGTCCTTGTCTGGGGCCCTGGAAGCGGTGTTCTGGAGCAGAGCTGGGCTCCCTGTGACCCCCAGCCCGGCCACCCCCCAGGAGCACATCGCCAAGCAGTTCGGGATGATGCAGTCCCAGATTGGCTATGACATCCTGGCCGAAGACACCATCACGGCCCTGCTGCACAACAACCGCAAGCTCCTGGAGAAGCACATCACCAAGACGGAGGTGGAGACCTTCGTCAGCCTGGTGCGGAAGAACCGGGAGCCCAGGTGGGCCCCCCTCCCCCGCCATACCACCCCCCTCCCCCCTCCCACTGCTGCCCAGGGGAGAAAGCTGCTGGTGCTGGCTGTTAAATATTGAAATCCTTCTGCACTTGTTGATAAACTGCCACCTCTCTGAGGCCCTGGCCCCCCCAGCCCCTCCCTATGTCCCCTCCCATATTTGGCCCAACCTAGCAACAAGGGGGTTGACTCCTGGTAGAGCAGGAGGCCCCCAGACCCTTCTCCAGCGGCCAAGCCAGTGCCTGCATTGGATCAGTTAAATATTTTGAATATCACTCCTTCCTTGTGTCTCCTTTCCTCTGACCCTCTGGACTCCCATCGAGCCCCAGGGTGATGACTGTGGGTCATCCCTCCCCAGGGAGCCGGGAGCCCACATCCCTGTCTACAAGCTTTGAGAAGTTTGCAGGAGCAGCAAACTCCAAGTGCCAGGGAGCTGGTGCTGCCAGCTGGGGAAGGAGCAGGGTGGGCTTTGTCCCCACTGGGGGGCCACCTCTGAGTCCCTCACCCCACCCCTGCTGTCACCACTCCAGGTTCCTGGACTACCTCTCTGACCTGTGTGTGTCCAACCACATCGCCATCCCCGTCACCCAGGAGCTCATCTGCAAGTGTGTGCTGGACCCCAAGAACAGTGACATTCTCATCCAGACCGAGTGAGCCGGCTGCGCTGTCTCCTACCTGCAGCTCACATCCCCCCCACCAGGCCTCCACCCTGCCCGGAACCCCCGCTGCCTTAGAGCTGGGGCCCTGTCTGGGTTCACGCTAGAACCTGCAGGCTCTCTGCAGATACCCAGTACCTGCTGTGTGGCCAGCTCGGAGCTCGGCACTGTGTGGGGGAGGGGATGGGGGCACAGAGGAGAATGAGCCCAGGCCCCTGCCTTCCAGAAGCTCATGGTCTGTCTGGGGTCGCAAGCTGGAGGTGGGTCCCACAGGGGAGGCAGCCTGACTGGCCCTCAGCCCAGCTCTGGGAGGGGAGGTCTGTGTGGCCGGGGGTGCTCGGGGAGGGCTCTGGGCCCCGCTCCCTGTGATGGGTTCCGTCGGTCTGCAGGCTTCGGCCCGTGAAGGAGATGGCGCAGTCCCTTGAGTACCTAAGCATCGAGTACTCAGAGGAGGAAGTGTGGCTCATGTGGACCGACAAGAACAACGAGCACCATGAGAAGAGCATCAGGCAGCTGGCCCAGGAGGCGCGGGCCGGCAACGCCCACGATGAGAACGTGCTCAGCTACTACAGGTGCCTCATGCTCCTCCCAGGGGGCCTCGCCAGGCCCTGCCCCGGGACGAGCCCCAGCAGCTTCGCGGGGGCTCCTGCCTCTGCCTTCACCAGGGAGGCTAAGTGATGGGTGACTGGGCGGCCCGAGGAGCACTGGGTGGCCTGAGGCCGGGCTCAGCACAGTGGTGAGGCCTGAAACAAACCCACACCTGTCCCCATACATTCGTATTTAAAAAATAAGAATACTAGATAACACTCATCAAGGGCTCACTGTCTCCTGGGCACTGGTCAAAACACTCACCCAATCACTCATTTCAGCCTCACGACAACCCTGTGAAGTAGAGACTATCATTACTCGCATTATAAAGTTGGGGAGACAGGCACAGAGAGGTAAAGGAACTTGCCCAAGGTGACACAGCTGTAAGCAGGGAGCCACGATCCAAACCCAGGCTGCCTGGCCATGGAGCCTGGGGTAGGTAATGCAGGCCTCCGAGGAGGAGGCAGAGGGCATGACTTGGTGCAGAACAAAGCTTCCTACAGCCTTCATTTCTATAGCTCTTCCACCCTGGTCTTGCACCCTCCCCTCCTCTGTCTCCCAGTCTTGCCCTCAACCCCCTGCCCGAGCAGGGTTCCTCTTACCGAGCTCTCCTCCCTTCCCCCTCCCAGCCTTTCTCTGTGCCATCCCTCTTCCCATGAAGACCTGTCCTGGCTGAGCCAGAAGCACCTTCCTCCTTAGCAAAGAGGGGAGATTTGCTATTACTCAATCCCAGACTGTGTTTCTGTCCACTTGGCTTGCTCAGAATTGGGTTCTGTTACGGTGGCTGGTGCGTGGTTTAACCTAAGTCCCTTTGCCACTTTCTCAAGTCCTCAGCAGGCCCAGGCCTGTGCCAGCAGCCCTTGCGAGCCCACCTGCCACGTCCTCACCGTCCTCCCTGTCCCGCAGGTACCAGCTGAAGCTCTTTGCCCGCATGTGCCTGGACCGGCAGTACCTGGCCATCGATGAGATCTCTCAGCAGCTGGGCGTTGACCTCATCTTCCTGTGCATGGCGGACGAGATGCTGCCCTTTGACCTGCGTGCCTCCTTCTGCCACCTGATGCTGCATGTGCACGTGGACCGTGACCCCCAGGAACTGGTCACGCCCGTCAAGTTCGCCCGCCTCTGGACTGAGATCCCCACGGCTATCACCATCAAGGAGTGAGCTGGGTGGAGGAGGGTGGGCAGGGTTCGGCGGGAGGGGGAGGATCTCAGGGGACCCTCATGCCTCGCTGCCTCCACCCCCAGCTATGATTCCAACCTCAACGCCTCCCGAGATGACAAGAAGAACAAGTTCGCTAGCACCATGGAGTTCGTGGAGGACTACCTCAACAACGTGGTCAGCGAGGCCGTGCCCTTTGCCAATGAGGAGAAGAACAAGCTCACCTTTGAGGTGGGCTGGGGTCAGCAGCACGCTGGCTTGCCCCCTCCTGGGTCTTGGTCACTCCCCAGGGTAGGGTGTGGGATATACGACCTCACTTCCCTCAGTGCCCCCGCCACTGCAGGGAGACCTCATAGATCGCTGGGAGGGAGGCTTCTCTCCTGATGCCCCGGAGAGGGCTGCCTCCCCCTCGTCCACTCACCACATCAGCCCAGGGCTGGGTCACGGGCCCCTGGCAGGAGCCACCCGCCACTTCTTGCATTTCTGCCCTGTCCTCCCCACAGTGGCCTCCTCTGCAGGCCTCTCTTCCTCGGTAACCCTCTGGGGTCAGGCTGCCCTTGTCTGGGACTCTTTGGTTCCGTGTCCATGCAGCCTTGACATCCTAGAGCCTTTCCCGAGGAATCTGTCCCTCATTATACTCCCTGGGCTGGCCTCACCCACAAGACCACGCCCTTCATGAGGCCCCACCCACCACACTTTGGCCCCACCCACACTCACCTCGGCCCCACCCCCTCTCCTCAGGTGGTCAGCCTGGCGCACAACCTCATCTACTTCGGCTTCTACAGCTTCAGCGAGCTGCTGCGGCTCACACGCACTCTGCTGGGCATCATCGACTGCGTGCAGGGCCCCCCAGCCATGCTGCAAGTCTATGAGGACCCAGGCGGTGAGGCTTTGCTCCGCCGGGCCATCCGCTACCCACCCTAGTGTTTCTCAGTCTCCTTTTACCTTTCCCATCGACCCTCCTGTGCCTCCTGCCTCCTGGCTCTTCTGCCAGTGAGTGTCTTAAGCCCCAGTCTCCTCCAGCCTTGGCTGGACCAGAGAGGCCCCCTGCCTAGGCACTGTGGAGACCCTGGGGTCTGGGCGAGTTGCCTTCCTACATAGCCTGGTCTTGAGGGAGATAATGACACCCTGCAGGGGAGCTCCCAGTCAGATGGGGGGACACACCCTGCTATCAAGAGGAAACAGCCCAGCCGTCAGGGACACCCACTGGTGGCGAAAAATCATTCAAACAAAAAGTGCACGGAGGCTGACCCCTGGCCTTTAGTGCTCTCCACACAGTGTCCCCTGAGTCCCCCGTGCTCTGTAACAGCTCTCGTGATTTCCCACATGAGAATTCTCACTGATCTCCCCACACAGTTCACCTTTGCCCTGGCCCTCCCTTCTTTTCCCAGCTTTGGCTGAAAGCTCACCTCCCCCAGGAAGTCTTCCTGGGGTGGAGGAAGCCCTGCCCCTTCCTTAGGGTGGCTTTGCCCTGCAGCTGAGAGAGACAGAGTCAGACCAGGTGCTCCTGCCGTGTGTCCTCTGTGACCCCCTCCTGCTCGCCGCTCTGCAGGCAAGAACGTGCGGCGGTCCATCCAGGGAGTGGGGCACATGATGTCCACCATGGTGCTGAACCGCAAGCAGTCTGTCTTTGGCGCCCCCAGCCTGCCTGCCGGCGCCGGTGCCCCTGAGCCGCTGGACAGAAGCAAGTTTGAGGAGAATGAGAACATTGTGGTGATGGAGACCAAACTGAAGATTCTGGAAATCTTGCAGGTGGCTGGGCCAGGAGCGTGGCGGGAGGTGTTAGGAACAGGGCAGGAGAACGGGGGGCAGGTATGAGGAGGTTGGTGAGGTGAACCCCCCTCAGATCATAGTATCTAGTGCTGGGAGGCTCCACGATGAGCCGTCTAGCCCAGTGGGTAGCCCAGTGGGTCTCAGAGTGTGGTCCTCCGACCAGGAGCATCAGCCTCACCTGGGAACTTAGAAATGCAGGTTCTTGGGCCCCACCTGGGACTTACGGATCAGAGACACTGGAGGTGGGGCCTGTTGTCTGTGCGGTAACAAGCCCTCCTAGTGGTTCTGGTGCGCGCTGTCCCCTCATTGTCCAGATGAGGGAAGGGAAAGCGGGGAGGGGACTCTTCTGCAGTCACACAGGTTTTGAAGCAGAGCTAGAGATTTGAGAGCTTGTTTCCTGGTGGGGTGGACACAGTCATCCTTCTTCTGGGTGTCTTCTGGGTCTGAGACTCCTCAGCAGCACTTGGGGAAGGGGCTTTATAGGGTCCTGAGAAGGGATAAGGACCCTTTGCTTTTGCTGTGCTTCCACCAGAGGATGGGAAGGGTAATGCAGTGATGTCCCTGGGGACCCAGTCTGGGCAGGGTCTGTTTAGGGGAGTCAGAAGAGGGGACTTCTAACTCATTCTGGGGGCTGGGGGCTTCCAGATCTGAGTCCTGGGTGTGGCCAGAGGCTCTGTGCCCCATGATGACAGAGGATAGAGGTCAGTCAGGGGTGTCTGCAAACCCTGTGTCCTCACCCCCCACCCCGCCTCTCCTGCTCCCCCATAGTCCTTGGTTCCCTCCTACTTCCAGGAACCCCAGGGTCTGTTTGGCAGAGAAGGATAGGAGGACAAGAGTCGGCCTTTGGACCTGGGGAGCTGCCTTCCCATCCCTGTTAGCGTCCAGCCTGGGAAAGAGGGACTGAGTGGGCTGTGACGGGGGGCGGTCTCTGCCTCATTCTGAGAGGAGGTACCATTCACCATCACTGAGGCAGGAGCTGGGGAGAGGGCGCCCTGGACCTCCCTGGGAAGAGGAGTCCTTATTTATTTATTTATTTTTATTGAAGTATAGTTGATTTACAACATTGTGTTAGATTTCTGCTGTATAGCAAGTGATTCGGTTATACATATATCCACATGCTTTTTAAATATTCTTTTCTATTATGGTTTTTCACAGGGTACTGAATATAGTTCCCCGTGCTAAACAGTAGGACCTTGTTCTTTATCCATCCTGTATATAATAGTTTATGTCTGCTCATCCCAAACTCCCAATCCTTCCCTCCCGCACACCCCTGTTTCCCTTGGCAACCACAAGTCTGTTCTCCGTGTCTGTGAGTGTGCTTCTGTTTCGTAGGTAGGTTCATTTGTGTTGTACATTAGATTCCACATATAAGTAATATTGTATGGTATTTGTCTTTCTCTGTTTGACTTACTTCACTTAGTATGATAATCTCCAGGTCCATCCATGTTGCTGCAAATGACATTATTTCGTTCTTTTTAATGGCTGACTTATATTCCATCGTGTATATGTACCACATCTTCATTATCCATTCCTCTGTCAATGGCCATTTAGGTTGTTTCCATGTCTTGGCTGTTGTGAATAGTACTGCTATGAACATAGGGGAACAGGTATCTTTTTGAATTATATTTTTGTCCAGATAATATGCCAGGAGTGGGATTGCTGGGTCATACTGCAGCTCCATTTTTAGTTTTTTGAGGAACCTCCATACTGTTTTCCACGGTGGCTGCACCAGCATGCCTTCCCTGGGTAGGGGAGTCTTGATGTTGTTGGTTGTGTTGTCCCATAGGGTCCTGAACATCAATGCTGAGCCTCCGGAGTGCTGGAACTCGTTCAGGGTGGCCCCTCACTCTTCCTGGAGCGAGATTGGCCTCCTGACCTCAGACCGGTCCTCACCCCATCCTCTCCTCCTTCTCCAGTTCATCCTCAATGTCCGCCTGGATTACCGCATCTCATACCTGCTGTCCGTCTTCAAGAAGGAGTTTGTGGAGGTGTTTCCCATGCAGGACAACGGGGCTGATGGCACAGCCCCAGCCTTCGACTCCGCCAGTGAGCCCCCACCCTTCCCTTCACCCTGACTTCATGCCGAGGCTGTGTGACTCGCCCAGGGGTACACAGCCGTGGGCTGCGGCCTGGGGTCACTTCAGGCCAGCTCCCCAGCCTTGCCCCCATTTCCCAGTCTGCAAGGGCCTTTCCTCTCCATTGTCTCATTTAATTGCCCCAATGAGGGCACGGGGCAGGGGTCATCCCCTCCATTTCCTAAATGGGGAAACTGAGGCCCACAGCGGGGCAGGGACTTGCCCAAGGCCACAGTTGGTCACAGGCTGAGCCGGACCAGCACCCCCAGCCCAGAGCTCTGCTCGCCCCGGCAGGGCAGGGTGGCTGATCTGGTCCCTGCCACAGTTGGTTCCACCTCTGCCGCCAGAAGAGTCAGGCAGAGGGGCTGCCAACCAGCCAGTGTGGGGAAGGGGGTGGTTTGGGCGTCTCCCTGCCCCCTCTCCCCAGTGCTCCCCATCTTTCCTGGACATGGACCAGCCACTTGCCTTCATCTGCGCCCTCTTGCTCCCCACAGCCGCCAACATGAACCTGGACCGCATCGGGGAGCAGGCGGAGGCCATGTTTGGAGTGGGGTGAGGCCAGGGTTGAGGCTGGGGGTTGTGGATGGGGTTGGGTGGGTGATGCGGACACAGGCTTGAGACCCCTCCCCCCTCGGTTAATCCTCCTGCAGACCCTTACCAGGCTCTGGGGTGGGGGTGCCCCGGCTTTGCACTCTGACCCTCCCTTGCCTGCCCAGGCCCAGTGATATCGGGACCACTTGGGCCCCACTGTCATCCTGGTCATCCCCCTGCCTCCCCTCAGGGCAGTTGTGCCTTTGTGTGTCAGGACTTGGGCCAGGTGGCTGGAGGGATGTCCCTGTGTCCCACAGCAGGGAGGGCAGCCTGCTCTTCAGAGGGCTGGAGCAGGGTGGGGAGGGTCACCCCAGGAGCTGGGGGCTCTTAACTATTTCTGTGCCATGCCTTTGGCGTCTGGTGAAGGCTTTGGCTCCCTTCTCAGAATGGCGTTTTTATTTTTTATTTATTTATTTATTTTTGCCGTATGCGGGCTTCTCACTGTTGTGGCCTCTCCCGTTGCGGAGCACAGGCTCCGGACGCGCAGGCTCAGTGGCCATGGCTCATGGGCCCAGCCGCTCCGCGGCATGTGGGATCTTCCCGGACCGGGACACGAACCTGTGTCCCCTGCATCGGCAGGCAGACTCTCAACCACTGCGCCACGAGGGAAGCCCTTTTTAAAATTTTTTTTTTATTTTTGACTGTGCCGTGCGGGATCCTAATTTTCCGACCAGGGATTGAATCCGGGCCCACGGCAGTGAAAGCGCTGAGTCCTAACCACTGGACTACCAGGGAATTCCCAGAATGGCGTTTTTAAATTCATAAAATAGTGCACACAAAATTACAAAGGAAACCAATGGCATTGAGATGCAGTTATCAAAATGCTGGAGAAAACAAATTTGAAGTGACAGTTATATACGTGTGCCTCTCTATTAGCACATTAAATAACAATCTGTGCCTGGGGTGTAATTAGTACCATTACTCTGAAGTCTTGATGACTGTAAATGATATTTTGCAAATTTCTATAGCAACTCTTAGGTGATGGGAAAACATCTGTGATTTTTTTATTGGTGACAAAGTCACAGGTACCGCTAATTTTTTCTCACTGAAGGAAATGCTACGTTTTGGTGAGAGGTTGGTGAAAAGAAAGATGGATGTTTCCCCCCACCTCTGTTCACAGCCCCGGCCTCTAGCCATGAATCCCTTGGGGGTGTCTGTGGGTCCCCTGTGAAGAGTCCCTGCCTCAGCTGTTGTGTGGGACCTCAGGGGACACAGGGATCCCTGGGGTGCTCACGGTGACAGCTGTTTGCAAAGTGAGGAGGAAACATCAATATTTTTAGCCAGCGTGACATGGGGCACCACGGCTACCTAATGGGTGGCAGGGAGCCTGCTTGTCCCCTGGGCCCCAGGAAGGCGCCGGCCGTGCCCCCCATCACCCTCCTCCCCGCCCCCCCCCCCCCCAGGAGGACGAGCAGCATGCTGGAGGTGGACGACGAGGGTGGCCGCATGTTCCTGCGCGTGCTCATCCACCTCACCATGCACGACTACGCGCCCCTGGTCTCGGGGGCCCTGCAGCTGCTCTTCAAGCACTTCAGCCAGCGCCAGGAGGCCATGCACACCTTCGAGCAGGTGCTGGCTCCCCTGCCAGAGCGCCCGGCCCTTGGGGAGCGGGAGGAAGGCCCGAGGGGGCTTCTCGGGAGCCAGCAGGCACCGAGCAGGTGGGCTGCAGACTGGACGCTAGGCGGGGATGCCAGGACGGAGCAGCTCACAGCCCCGGGGCAGCTCGAGATGCCTCCCTGGGGTGTTTGGCCTTGCCGAGCCCCTTAGAGGGGGAGCTGCGTCTTGGCCACCTCGGCCTCCTCTTAGCCTGGCTCCAGGCCTGTCATGTCTTATGAGGTGGACAGCACTTTACAGATGGCACCCTCTATCACGTGCACCTTTGCTAATAAGTGCTTTGAATCATGCCTAGTGCGCACTCAGCCTTCACCAAGGGGACTGGCTTTGTCACTGTGATGTCATGTGGTCTCGACCGCTCCCTGTGAGAGGGGAGTGGTATTTAATGAGCGAGCGCCGTGTACCAGGCACTGAGCCCTGGGCTTGCATTCATGTAATTCTCCAAGCAGCCCCGACAGCGTGGTTTCTACTCTCATTCCTGTTTTACAGGTGGGAGAAATTGAGGCCCAGGGGGCTTTAGCTTTCTTCCCTTACCCACTGACCCAGAGCGGGTAAGGCGGGATAGGAGTCAGGGTTCAGTTCCCAGCATGCAGTGATGTCAGTATGCCTTGCCCCGCCCTGTTCAGGTTTTGCGTGAACAACTGACAGGCCACAGCAGCACGTGCCACGAGTCAGTGAATAACTGAAGCCAGCTGATGACGCAGCTCATGACCGGGGGTGCAGGGAAGCCTGTGGCCATCAGGGAAGGCTTCCTGGAGGCAGTGGACTTAGAACAGAGTCATAAATTCCGAGTAGGATCTGGCTCGGTGGAGAGGAGCAGTTGTAGAGTGGAGATGCCGGGAGCAGAGAGGCCGGGATAGTGCAGCGCCGGGAGTATCTATGAGGCAATGGACCTGGGGGTGCTCTCTCACCAGGCACGCCTGTCCTTGACCTTCAGGTGCAGCTGCTGATCTCAGCCCAAGACGTGGAGAACTATAAGGTGATCAAGTCGGAGCTGGACCGGCTGCGGACCATGGTGGAGAAGTCAGAGCTGTGGGTGGACAAGAAGGGCAGCGGCAAGGGCGAGGAGGTGGAGGCAGGCGCCGCCAAAGACAAGAAGGAGGTGTGCGGGGTGCGGGAGTGGGGGCAGGGCCCCCGCGAGGGCTGGGCCTGGCTGACCCCGCTCCCTGTGCCCCCAGCGGCCCGCGGACGAGGAGGGCTTTCTGCACCCACCTGGGGAGAAGAGCAGCGAGAACTACCAGATCGTCAAGGGCGTGAGTGGCCGGGTCCTTGGGCGTGGGTCTGCGGGCCGGCCTCTTCCGCCTCCGCTCCCCGCCGCCTTAGAAGATATCCTCCAGCTTTCCTTGAGTGTTGAAAACAACTCTGCCAAGGTCCAGATGGAATTATTTTAAAGCCGAAGGAACTTAATGAAATTCCATCTTACAGTCGTGTTGTTGTGTTAGCTTTGATGGGTGGAATTGGGCTTTTAGTTCTTTCCTGCCTTGCTGCAGGGATCTGATTCAGCGGCCGTGGCCTCCTTCCCGCTTCCTGTCCCCGGTGTGAGCTGGGGCTTGGCTGTGGCCGGCCGAGGGGTGGGTCGGGCAGAGGGGAAGCTTGAGGAAGTGGGAAGGGGCCCTGGGCTCACCCTCCCCTCCCCCAGATCCTGGAGCGGCTGAACAAGATGTGCGGCGTCGGGGAGCAGATGAGGAAGAAACAGCAGCGGCTGCTCAAGAACATGGATGCCCACAAGGTCATGCTGGACCTGCTGCAGATCCCCTATGACAAGGTGACACCCGACTTCTGACCTCTGACTCCCCGGGGCAGCTTCACCCTGAACCCTGACCCAACCCAAACCACACACTAACCCCTGATGCTGACCTAACCCGGCCTCACCCTGACCTTTTACCTTGGCCTGCCCCACATACCTTGACCCCTGAATCCAATCTTAGTGTCATCTTGACCTTTGACCTTCCACCCCTCATCCTGATCCACTTTGACCTTGAGTTGACTCCAGTCTCACCCTGATTCTTGACTCTGACCCCAGCTTCTGTTTCCCTCTCTGGTCTAATCCTCATCCTCTCAGCATCATTTTAACCTTTGACCCTCAACTTCCTTACCCTGACCTATGTTAACCCTAATCTGACTCCAGTCTCTCCTTGGCCCATGACTTGGATTCTGTACCCCAGCCTCACCCTGACCTCTTACCCTGACTGTCCCCATGCCCACCCTGGCCCGTAACTGCAGACATGGCCTCATCTCCACCACGGACCCCTCCCCTTGACTGATCTTGATGTTGATATTTCTCCAGCTTCACCCCACTCTTGACCCTGACACCCCCTCAGTGTTCACCTGATCCCAACCCATTAGCCTTGCTCCCCGACTCCGGCCTCATCTCAGCCTCTGACCCTCAGTCCTGCACACGTTTCCATATCCTGACCCACCTTGAACCTGGCCACCTTGGGGTCCCAATCCTGAGCCCTGACCCACCCCCACACCCTTCTGCGTTCTGGCCCCAGACCCGGCCCGGCCTTCACCCTGTGGTGGCCCCAGCACCCTCTCCCCTCCTGTCTGCGTCCAGGGCGATGCCAAGATGATGGAGATCCTGCGCTACACACACCAGTTCCTGCAGAAGTTCTGCGCTGGGAACACCGGCAACCAGGCCCTGCTGCACAAGCACCTGCACCTCTTCCTCACGCCAGGGGTGAGGGCGCGGGGCCCGGGGCTCCGGGGCAGGGCTGGGCTGCGGGATCCCCCTCTCTGACGGACGTCCTGCCCCCCTGCAGCTGCTGGAGGCGGAGACCATGCAGCACATCTTCCTGAACAACTATCAGCTGTGCTCTGAGATCGGCGAGCCCGTGTTGCAGCACTTCGTGCACCTGCTGGCCACCCACGGGCGCCACGTGCAGTACCTGGACTTCCTGCACACCGTCATCAAGGCCGAGGGCAAGTACGTCAAGAAGTGCCAGGACATGATCATGACCGAGGTGAGGGCGGCCGAGGGGTGCTCGGGGAACTCGGGCAGCGGGCAGGCAGGACCCAGACTTGGAGGAGTCAGACAGTGGGTCATAGAGAGGCCTTCGGGTGCTGGGCTGTGGAGGGGACTTGGGGGAGAATTGAGGACACAGAGGCTGGTCTAGCAGAACTTGGGCTGCGGCCTAACAGGACTCAAGCAAGGCCCAGGAGAAATTAGGCGCCTTGTAGAACTCAGATAACGGGCCTGAGAGAACTCATTCCTTCATTTATCATTTATTGTCGTTTATCATTTGTTGTCGTTTATTTACAAATCATGAGGCACCTGCTATGTACCAAGGACCAAGTATCCTTGGGGAAAATCAGTCAAATGAAAGCCCCGAGGGCAGTGTGCCGGGGGCACAGGGATCACAGCTTTTGTGCTCATTGCTGGGCCCCAGGGTCTGGCACATAGTAGGTACTCAGCAAACAAGGGGTGAAGGGCTGAATCTAAATCTGGAACAGACATGCTCTCTGCTCTGGAGCACCTCAGAGTGGGGAGGAGCAGGGAGAGAAAGGAGCAAACACTCAAGTGAGATGAGGGACTTATCAATGAGACGTCGTGTCTGGAAGTGCTGTGCGGTGTCAATTATTAATTGCTATTATTAAATTACCGTGACTAACCTAATCGCCGACACCAGAGGGATGCAGTGTATGCTCCTCGAGGGTTTAAATTACAGCTATGGGAGCACAGGGGAGAGACAGGGTGAGCCGGGAGAGGGGGGGATTACAAAGGACTTCCTGGAGGAGGCGCCTCTGAGACAAGCCCAAGTGGGATTTCTTTCCTTAGAGGAGGGGGGACTTCCTGAGTCTGGGGTTCGGTGTCCTAGCTAACAGCAGAGGGCCTGAGACATCGGGCAGCGGGCAGGGATGTCCCAAGGGTCAGGGAACCCCAGAAACTCAAGCACGAGAGGGTTTTCCTAAGTGTCGGGTGAGGGCTGGAATCAGAGTCCCAGAGTCCCAGTCTCTCCCTGGGAAGCACAGGAGAGGGCTGGGGCCCCAAGCCTGCTGGACTGAGGGGGTCTGATGTGCCCCCTTCCCACCCACAGCTGACCAACGCAGGTGACGACGTGGTCGTGTTCTACAACGACAAGGCCTCGCTGGCCCACCTGCTAGACATGATGAAGACTGCCCGGGACGGCGTGGAGGACCACAGCCCCCTCATGTACCACATTTCCCTGGTGGACCTGCTGGCCGCCTGCGCCGAGGGCAAGAACGTCTACACCGAGATCAAGTGCACGTCCCTGCTGCCCCTGGAGGATGTAGTGTCTGTGGTGACACACGAGGACTGCATCACCGAGGTGGGGCCTGTGTGCACATGGGGATCCCGGGGGGCTGGGGGAGGGTGCGGGGGTGGGGAGCCAGCCCCTCAGCCCTGCTGGGTGGGGCAGGGGGAGGGAGGGAGGGAAAGTGGGGGAAGTAGACAGGGCTCGGGAGGTGGGGAGGTGGTGGGAACTCGGGCAGAGGAGCAAGGGGAGGGTCGGGAAGAATCAGGGAAGCGCAGAGAGGAAGACCCGGCTCGTGCCCTGACCTCCCGGCCCCGCCTGCCCAGGTGAAAATGGCCTACGTGAACTTTGTGAACCACTGCTACGTGGACACGGAGGTGGAGATGAAGGAGATCTATACCAGCAACCACATCTGGACACTCTTTGAGAACTTCACCCTGGACATGGCTCGGGTCCGTGCCTGTCGGGGTGTGGGCTGGCAGACAGACCATGGCGGGGGGCCAGCGGTCTTCCAGGGGGTGGGAGTGGAGGGGCCCCCAGGCATCAGCCTCTCCTACCCCAGGTCTGCAGTAAGCGTGAGAAGCGCCTGTCTGACCCCACCCTGGAGAAGTATGTGCTGACCGTCGTGCTGGACACCATCAACGCCTTCTTCAGCTCCCCGTTCTCTGAGAACAGCACCTCCCTGCAGGTGAGCTCCAGCTGCTGGCGGCTTCTGTGTGGGCAGGGGTGGGGCGGGAGTCAGAATATATATATTCGTATTTGCTTGTAGCTTATAAAGATACAGCAGAAGAATATAAACGTGTATTAGTTATCAATGCTGTGTAGCAAATTATCCCCAAATATAGCAGTTTAAAACCACAAACGTTTATTATCTCACAGTTTCCGTGGGTTGGGAATTACAGGGGAAATTACCATAGAACAGGAATTCCTAAATTCACTTGGTACGATGGGTCCCAGGGTAGCCGGGGACACCTGGCAGCCCTTATGCACTGAAGACGACGTGTGGCGATTACTGCAGTGGATGGCAGAGCCGAAGCAGGAGAATCTGACGCGCAGAATCATCAGTGTTGGCTAGCTGGTTGTGGTGTCCCTAGAACTGAAAGAGGTAGACAGTCTTCTTAAAGCCTTTCTTATCCATAGAGGCAGAAGAGCTCTAGGCTGTGAACGGGTGTTGGACTTGAATCCCTGAGAGTCACAGCCCCTCAATCCCCAAATTCCCAGACTTGAGCCAGGTCACAGCCCAGAGCCCCTTGAAAGGAAGAGACCCAGGTTCCCTTGAGGAAGGACCCTGCTACACCACCTAATTCATAAAGAAACACTGGAAGGACACACAAGAAACCAGTCAAAGGGCTGCCTATAGGTAGAGGGACTGAGGGTGGAGTGGGGATAGTGCTTCTGAGCGAAAAAACACTGGGTCCCGCCCTCCCAGCCAGGATGGGCTTGTTTTGAAACATATGTGTTTGGGCCCTGGGACCCCTTTGGGACTCTGGTGATGTGTATCAGCTTTCCCCACCTCTCATTAGCCACAGGGTAGAGCATGGGAGAATGGGGGTGACGGGGTCAAGACTTCTTTTTTTTTTAAGATTTTATTATTTATTTATTTATTTATTTATTGGCTGTGTTGGGTCTTAGTTGCGGCCCTTGGGATCTTCTTTGAGGCGTGTAGGATTTTTCGTGGTGGCGCGCGGGCTTCTCTCTAGTTGTGGAGTGCAGGTTTTCCCTTCTCTAGTTGTGGCGCGCAGGTTCCAGAGCACGTGGGCCCTGTAGTTTGTGGCACGCAGTCTTTCTAGTTGAGGTACATGAGCTCAGTAGTTGTGGCGCGAGGGCTTAGTTGCCCTGAAGCACATGGGATCTTAGTTCCCTGACCAGGGATCGAACCTGCGTCCCCTGCCTTGTAAGGCAGATTCTTTCCACTGGACCACCAGGGAAGTCCCAAGACTTCTTTATTATTAATTATTTTTTTTGCGGTACGTGGGCCTCTCACTGTTGTGGCCTCTCCCGTTGCGGAGCACAGGCTCCGGACGGCATGTGGGATCTTCCCGGACCGGGGCACGAACCCATGTCCCCTGCATCGGCAGGCGGACTCTCAACCACTGCGCCACCAGGGAGGTCCCCAAGACTTCTTGAAGTATTCTTTCTTATAACCTTTTGGTTTTTGAACCATGTAAATATATCCCCTTTCCACAATATTAATTTATCTGAAATTTTTTTAAAGGAAGAAAAGGGTCAGCAATAGGGTTATAAGCCCCAGGCCTGGACCTTGGGGAGTTCTCACAGGGCTGCCACGTATAGTTGCGCAGGTTGTGCACTGCTGAGAGGAAAGGAGGTGCCTTTTTCCAACTGGCACAAAAGCCCATGGTAGCTATTGGAGGCCTTATCCCTCCGCCCACGCCCAGACTCAGTAGGCTCTGGTCACCAGCCTGGGGCCGCCCAGGGTGGAGTGTGGGCCGGGCTGCGGCAGCAGGCACGTTGCCTCTTGCAGACACACCAGACGATCGTGGTGCAGCTGCTGCAGTCCACCACACGGCTGCTTGAGTGTCCGTGGCTGCAGCAGCAGCACAAGGGTTCCGTGGAGGCCTGCATCCGGACCCTCGCCATGGTGGGTGAGTGTGCTGGGGCACTGGCCAGCCCCTCCCCTCCCCTTCTCTCTCCTCCCTTCCCCTTCTCTCTCCTCCCTCGGGATGCCCGCCCTCAAAGTAAACACCTTATCCAGAAGCTCGCCCATCAGCTGCTCCTAGGTGGTGCTCAGTAAGTCCTTCTTGGTGTCTAACTGGCGTCTTGGCAATTGAGAAAGGCTGTTTTCTCCTCTGAGGCAGTTCCCTGGAGGAGAGTGCTGGGTGACATCCCCCGAGCAGAGTTTCTTGGGCTTACAGATGGTCTCAGGCAGGAGGGAGAGTTAGGGAAGGGGAGGGGGGAGGCGGGAGAGTGGAGGGGTGAGGGGTCAGAGTGGAGCCAGGCTGGAAACGAAGAGGCAAAAATTCCCTCTTTTTACCCTAAAAAGGGAAGAGGGCACCTCAGTTCAAGTGGGGGCCAGGGTGGGGGCCCCTGCACCCCAGGCCCCGTCCCCCAGTGCCACAGACCCTGAGCCTGGCCCCTCTGGCTGAGCCCTCACCCCCCACCAGCGCCCCGTCCCCTCTCCCCTCAGCCAAGGGCCGGGCTATCTCGCTGCCCATGGACCTGGATGCCCACATCAGCTCGCTGCTCAGCAGTGGCGCCAGCTGTGCAGTTGCCGCCCAGCGGAACGTCTCCAACTACAAGACGGCCCCGCGGGCCTTCCCCCGCGTCACACCCACCCCCAACCAGTGGGACTACAAGAACATCATCGAGAAGCTGCAGGTGGGCGTGGGGCTGGGGAGTGTCCCTCCCTGTGCTGCCCACGCTCCCTGGGAAGGGGCTGGCCAGCTCGCCCACTCCTGGGGGCTGCTAGGGGCAGGGGACGAGGGGCACCATTCCAGGGCTGGCGCTCGTGGAGGGCCGGCACACCCTTCGCTCCCAACGGCACCTTTGCGTTTAGAGGGCACACTCTGTCCACTGCCTCACTGGCCTCTAGAGGGGGTGTGGTGAGTTACTATCCCCATGTGGCAGAAAATCGAGGCCCAGAGGGGGCAAAGGGTTTGCCCAAGGTCACACAGAGCTAGAGAAGGGGATGGGAGGAAAGCCAGGGTATGCCCAGGGGCTCTGAGCAGACAGACATCATGCTCTGTCCTGGGTGGCTCCGTGGGCCCAGGGCCCCTCAGACAGGCACAGGCCAGTCCGTGGGGCGCTTTGGCGTTGGGGGAACGGCAGTCACGCCCTGGTCATCCCTTGGGCCTGGGTGGCCTGCATCTCGCCCAGCGGTGACCCTGCCCTCCCCACGCCACCCACTCCAGGACATCATCACGGCCCTGGAGGAGCGGCTGAAGCCCCTAGTGCAGGCCGAGCTGTCCGTGCTGGTGGACGTCCTGCACTGGCCCGAGTTGCTCTTCCTGGAGGGCAGTGAGGCCCACCAGCGCTGTGAGAGTGGAGGCTTCCTGTCCAAGTGAGTGGGATGCGGGGCCGGGGCATGGGGGTGGCAGGGGCACAGCGGCCCAGGACGCGGAAAGCCCATGGGGTCAGAGGGCCGTGGTCAGGAACAGCAGCTGGAGGGGGGATGGGTCCGCCCCAAGTGTGCCCTCCTTCCCCGCCGGCCAGGCTGATCCAGCACACCAAGGACCTCATGGAGTCGGAGGAGAAGCTGTGTGTCAAGGTGCTGAGGACGCTGCAGCAAATGCTGCTTAAGAAGACCAAGTATGGGGACCGGGTGAGTGCCCAGGTCGGCTGGATGCCGGGCGGGCTTGGCCACGAGGTCCAGGGCCTCAGGACCAGGGCCGCTGGGCTGGGGGGTAGAGGGTGAAATGGGCCACCGTAGGCCTTGCTCCCTTCCCTGCAGGGCAACCAGCTGCGCAAAATGCTGCTGCAAAACTACCTCCAGAACCGGAAGTCCAGCTCGCGGGGGGACCTTCCAGACCCCATGGGCACCGGTCAGTCCCGCGTCTCCCCTGCTATGCCCCCGGGAGGCCCATTCGCTCTGGGCCCTTCCTTCCCCTCCCTCCACCTGCTCCCCCTTAAGCGAGTTTGCCCATTCCAGGCCTGGACCAAGACTGGTCAGCGATCGCAGCCACCCAGTGCCGGCTGGACAAGGAGGGGGCCACCAAGCTGGTGTGTGACCTCATCACCAGCACCAAGAATGAGAAGATCTTCCAGGAGAGCATTGGCCTGGCCATCCGCCTGCTGGACGGTGGCAACACCGAGATCCAGGTGTGGAGGGGGGCCGGGCTGCGGGGGGCTCACCTCCTCGGGTGATGCCCCCTGCTCAGGAGGGGACAGTGTGCCAGTCCCCAGGCCATGGGGGTGGGGCTGCAGGGCTGGGTGCTGGCGGCCAGTGCGAGTCCGGCTACTCATGGGAGGCTCTGCCTCCCATATCTGCCCCCGTGTCACGTGGCCCTTTTCTGTCCCACACCCCCGCCCTGCTCCAGCCGGGCCTGGACCTGTCGCCCACCATCCCGCCCCCTATTAGTCCACCATTCTTGCCTCTCAGCCTCTGCTCAGGTCTCCTTCCCTCCTCTTCCACATCCTCAGCCTTTGGTGTCCAAGTAAAGGCCGACTATCTCCAAAAGCCCTCTCCGATTATTTTATCTCCATTCATTTATTTACTCACTCATTCATCCTTCCCATAAGTCTGCATTTAGTAAGTGCCTTCTGTGTGTCTGGCAGTGTTCTAGGCGCTAAGGATTCAGCAGTGAAGGAAAGAGACGAAACCCATGTTCTCTTGGTACTCGTATCCTAGTGGGGACAGCAGTCCCTAACTGCAATCTCTGTGTAATACGGAGAGCATGCTGGATGGTGGTGATTCAGGCAGGGGGCTTCAGGAGTTCTGGGCCAGGGGTATCTCAGAAAGAGTGATGGGGAAGACCCCTGAGAGGGGACCGTTTGAATGAGGACCCGGAAGTGAGCACGTGAAGTGGGGCAGGGCGCACGGGGCAGAGCCGGCAGCAGAAGGCCGTGAAGGGGAAGTGGCTGATGTGGCTGGAGGGGGTGGAGGAGGGGTGAATGGGAGGAGCTCGGGTCAGGGAGGTGGCAGGCCATCACGTGGCCTCGTGGGCACTGTGGGCCCAGGCCTGCCCCTGGGGAAGATTCAGGGTTTTGAGCAGAGGAGGGATGTGACTTAGACTTCAGAGAGACCCCTCTAGCTGCTGTGTGGGGAACTGACGGAAGGTCAAGGGCAGATGCAGGTGGGTAGGAAGCTAGTGCAGGCCTCCAGCATCACTGGCCCTTCCTCCTCCCCCTCTGCTGGTCCTGGCTGCCCCCCACCCCAGCCTTAGGCGCAGGGCACAGGGGCGTCTCTGTCTCTGCCGCCTTGTCCCTGCAGCACGGGATGGAGCCCCCGGGTCTCGCTGAGGGCTGCTTAGAGCCAGGCCTGGTGCTGAGGCTGCCCCGTCTCACTGTCCACCCGCAGAAATCCTTCTACAACCTGATGACGAGCGACAAGAAGTCAGAGCGCTTCTTCAAAGTGCTGCACGACCGCATGAAGCGGGCCCAGCAGGAGACCAAGTCCACGGTGGCCGTCAACATGAGCGACCTGGGCAGCCAGCCGCGCGAGGACCGGGAGCCAGCAGACCCCACCGCCAAAGGTCAGGCTCAGAGGGTGCAGGGTGAGTGGGGTCACGGGCCCCAGGGATGAGGACGTGGGCACAAGGCAAGGTGGGCAGGCTGGGGACTGAGGGTGGGAACAGAGGGTGAGGGTGAGGGTCTGGCGGCTCCCCGCAGCCCCAGCCTAACCAGGCCTCACCCTGCAGGCCGCGTGGCCTCCTTCTGGATGCCCAGCTCCTCATCCCGCTATTCGCTGGGCCCCAGCCTGCGTCAGGGGCATGAGGTGGGCGAGCGCGTGCAGAGCAACGAGATGGGCACGTCCGTGCTCATCATGCAGCCCATCCTGCGCTTTCTGCAGCTGCTGTGTGAGAACCACAACCGGGACCTGCAGGTGAGGCCCTGCCCCATCTGACCCCGCCTCCCTGTTCCCGGCCCTGCCTCCCGACACCTGCCCCGCCTCCCTGGGCCTGCCCCACCTCCTGACCCCGCCCATACTCTGTGCCCCGCATCCGGCCTGGACATCACTGCTCTGAGGCTGGCAAGGCCCCCACCCCTGCAGCCTGCAGCATCACGGTCCCCAGGCGGGCCCCTCCCTCCCTGCTGCAGCGATGCCACGCCCCCCCCCCCCTGTGCTCTTCAGAACTTCCTGCGCTGCCAGAACAACAAGACCAACTACAACCTGGTGTGCGAGACTCTGCAGTTCTTGGACATCATGTGCGGCAGCACCACCGGCGGTCTGGGGCTGCTGGGGCTCTACATCAACGAGGACAACGTGGGCCTCGTCATCCAGACCCTGGAGACCCTCACCGAGTATTGCCAGGGCCCCTGCCACGAGAACCAGGTGAGCCGTCGGAGTGGCGCCTGGCAGCGTGGACATGGGGGAGGATGGAGCAGGCCGGGCAGGGGACAGACCGAGGCCCCTGGAGCTGCCACGATTCTGAGGGGGCCCAGGCCCCGTGTCACCCGCCACCCCTGCCTCCTGCCAGACCTGCATCGTGACGCACGAGTCCAATGGCATAGACATCATCACCGCGCTGATTCTCAATGACATCAGTCCCCTGTGCAAGTACCGTATGGACCTGGTGCTGCAACTCAAGGTGGGGCCCTTGGCAGCCCATGTGAGCATGCGTGGGTGTGCATGTGATGCGTGTGTTGAGTGTACATGCTGGTGTGTGTGATGTTAGCATTGTGTGTGTGTGTGTGTGTGTGTGCGCACGCAGTGTGGGCATCACGTGTGTAAGCATGGGTGACGTGCAGTTGTGTGATGTGTGCATGTTTGTACACACAAGTGCATGTGTGAGCAAACGTGTTGGATGTACACTTGCTCTAGAAGCAGACATGTTCTGGGTTTATCCGAGGGCCTCCTGTGTCCGTGTCTGCTGTCTGGGGGGTGCACAGGGTGGGGGAAGGTGGCCTGTGGGTGGACTAGATACGCAGCATCCTTGTCACAGCAAGCCCTGGGGATAAGTGGGGAACAAGAAGGCCATGGGACTTACGGGCCAAGAGAGGCTGTTACGGAGTAGTCAGTGGAGGGGGTGGCGGGGGCCCTCAGACTGTGGCCTGTCCCTCCCTCCTCTCCCCCAGGACAACGCCTCCAAGCTGCTCCTGGCTCTGATGGAGAGCCGGCACGACAGTGAAAACGCCGAGCGCATCCTCATCAGCCTGCGGCCCCAGGAGCTGGTGAGGCTGGGCTGGCGGTCAGGTGGGGAGGCGGACCAGGGGATCAGAGCCCAGCCCGCCCTACGCCCCAGGAAGAGGGCATTCAGCAGCCCCTGCCCCGGCAGGTGGACGTCATCAAGAAGGCCTACCTGCAGGAGGAGGAGCGTGAGAACTCGGACGTGAGCCCTCGTGAAGTGGGCCACAACATCTACATCCTGGCGCTGCAGGTACCGGCCCCACCCCACGGCCCCGCCCTAGCGGCCACGCTCCCACCGGCAACCACGACCCAGTGACTCTGCGCTGCCATCTCACTCAGCTCTCCAGGCACAACAAGCAGCTACAGCACCTGCTGAAGCCCGTGAAGCGCATCCAAGAGGAGGAGGCCGAGGGCATCTCTTCCATGGTGGGGGCCCAGAGGATAGGGCTGGGTGTGGGGCGGGGCTTAGATCTAGGGGCGGGGCTGGGTGGGAGATTGGATGGGATAGTATTGGGGGTGCGGCTAGGAGTTGGAGGGCGTGGCTATGACTCGGGGGCGGGGCTGAGGGCAGAGCTGAGACCTCAGATCCTGGCTGGAGTCTGGGATGAGGCTGGGGGCAGGGCCAGGAACTTAGGGCAGACCTGTGGCCCAAGGCCTTGGCTTGAACCTGAGTAAAGAGCCAGCTCAGAATTGGGGGGCGGGGCTGAGGACCGGTGGGAGCCGGCCTGGTGGCCAGGGATGTCACTGGGACAGAGGAGTGGGAGCAAGGCTGCGGTGTGGGTCTGGGGCATCTGGCAGCCTGGAGCAGGACCTAGCGGTGCACCTGGGCAGGACTGTGGAGGGTGCTGACTGTCCTATAGGATTGTCTCCCACTTTGGGGCTGGATCTGGTCTAGCTGGGGGTCACTCAGTGGGGTGTAGTTCAGAGCTGGGCCCCGGCATGGAGGTGGGGGTGGGCCTGACCTCGGCATCCCCTCCCCCCCGCCCCCAGCTCAGCCTCAACAACAAGCAGCTGTCACAGATGCTCAAGTCCTCAGCACCGGCACAGGAGGAAGAGGAGGACCCCCTGGCCTACTATGAGAACCACACGTCTCAGATAGAGGTGGGACCTGAGAACAGCTGGGGGCCGTGAGTGAGGGCTGGGCCCTTGGGGGCCACAGCTCAGATGTGACCAGGTGCCCGTGTGCGTCCAGATCGTGCGGCAGGACCGCAGCATGGAGCAGATCGTGTTCCCGGTGCCTGGCATCTGCCAGTTCCTGACGGAGGAGACCAAGCACCGGCTCTTCACCACCACCGAGCAGGATGAGCAGGGTAGCAAAGTGAGCGACTTCTTCGACCAGTCCTCCTTCCTGCACAACGAGATGGAGTGGCAGCGCAAGCTCCGCAGTGAGGACCCTGCGGGCCGGCAGGAGGGCGGGGGTGGGGCGCTGGAGCCGCTCACTGATGCCCCTGTTGCCTCCCTCGCCTACTGGTGGTGGTCCCACCCCTGCCCCAAGGAGGGCTCCGATCACGTTTTCCTCCTGAAGTGGGGCCTGGAGCTTGTTCAGGCTCTGTGGCCTGGTATGGGGTGGGCAGATGGTGTTAATCAGGGGCCCCCCTTACCCTGGCCCCACCACCTCCTCCCCCAGGCATGCCACTCATCTACTGGTTCTCCCGCCGCATGACCCTGTGGGGCAGCATCTCCTTCAACCTGGCGGTTTTTATCAACATCATCATCGCCTTCTTCTACCCCTACATGGAGGGTGCATCCACAGGTGAGGACACAGGGCTGGCAGGTGGCGGCCCTGAGCCTTCCATGCTCCCTCCTCTGATGTGAGCCGGCCAGGCTCTGAGGGGACTGGATGCAGAGTGGGGAGAAGCAGCCCCTTCACTGGCCTCTGGGTTCTGCACCTCATCGCGGGGATGGATAGGGTCCTTGACCTCTGGAGACAGCACACACACATACAAGGCAGAGACCAGTTACGGTAGCAGCAGATGGAGAGGGCCTCCTACCTTAGGCCTCCAGATGCAGGTGTGATGGGCGGGGCCCTACAGCCGGGTGAGCAGGAACTTACAGGGAAGGCTCCCAGAAAGGGGTGGCTTCTTGGGGTCTGCTGGGTAGGTGGGCTTGAGCAAGCCGCCCTGTCCCTGCTCCCTGCCCCCAGGTGTGCTGGGCTCCCCCCTCATCTCGCTGCTGTTCTGGATCCTCATCTGCTTCTCCATCGCGGCCCTGTTCACCAAGCGCTACAGCATCCGCCCCCTCATCGTGGCGCTCATTCTGCGCTCCATCTACTACCTGGGCATTGGGCCCACGCTCAACATCCTGGGTGCCCTCAACGTGAGTGCCAGAGGGCCCCCACCGCCCACCCCCAACCCCTCCTGGGCTTGTCACGCAGCTGGACCCGAAGCTGGCCTGCTGCTCTGCCCCTTCCCCCTGGTCCCTGTGTTGGGATCCCAAGCTCATTATAGACCCGAGGCTGGGACCACTCTGTCTCCTCTTTCCCCTGGACAACTCGGGGCAGCAGGCACTCAGAGCCAGCCAGCCGGGAGCCGCTTTGGAGCACCAGCTTCAGGGCTGCTGGGTTCCCAGTGTTAGTTGTGCACTGCCTGAAGGCATATTGAGGACATCAAAGATTTATGTGTTATGACAGTTTCCTGACAGGTAGAAATAAAGTGTCTCAAGCACGTGGGGGGTGCCTTTTCCTAACTTGTCTAGTCACCGTAAAGGCTAAGGACGGTCTTCTCTGACCCATTCTCGTTTATCTGCATCTCACTTTCTTCCTGGAGCTGGGGACCCAAGGGGCTTCTCCTCTATTCTAGTCCCAGAAGCCCAGATGCATTTCAGGAAGCATTTTCATTAAGGCTGTGTTTGCCAGGATGAGCAGGACCAGCTCAGATCCACTCCCCTGAAGACCCAGCCTTCGCCTCTGCTCTAGGCACCGGCTGGGCCTGGCAACAGGGGTAGAGATTCAGGGTGGGTGGTAGGGCACTGACCCCCATGCCCTGCACTTGCCCACAGCTGACCAACAAGATTGTGTTCGTGGTGAGCTTCGTGGGCAACCGTGGCACCTTCATCCGGGGCTATAAGGCCATGGTCATGGACATGGAGTTCCTGTACCACGTGGGCTACATCCTGACGAGTGTCCTGGGCCTCTTTGCCCATGAGCTCTTCTACAGCATCCTGGTGAGGCGTGGGTGGGGCTGGGCAGGGGCAGGGGCAGGCAGCTGGGGCTTCCTGCCAGTTGCTAACAGTTCCCCATCCCCAGGCCTCTTGCTGCTGGGCTGGGAGGAGTGGATTTCCAGTGTCCTCCTCCGCTGGACCCCAGCCTGGCCTTCAAGGCCCTGATATCTACTCATGGCCCCATCTTCCCTGTACAGTGGGGGTCCAAGCCTGGACTCTTGAGCCAGACCATCTGGGTTTACATCCCAGTGTGGCCCCTCCTAGCTGTGTAACTTTGGGCAGGTTTCTTAACTGCCCGTGCCTCAGTTTCCTCATCTGTAAAATGGGGATAATTAACGGCACCTGCCCTTTAGAATAACTGTGAGGGTGAAGTGAGCTAACACACAACAGTTGTGTAGAGTGTGTCCTGGCACATAGCAAGCACACCGTAAGTGTTGGCCATCCTTCTCCTGCTGTATGTGGTATGCGCTGGCCATTCCACTCTCTAGCCTTCTCCTGGACCTCTCCGTTTCCCGGGCCTTGGAACTCCAGGTTCCTCAGAGACGACGGCCCCAACAGGCCCGCCAGCCTGGTTCCGCCTGCCCAAGAGCAGATGCCGCTGGGGGAGGCGGGGGGAACCACCGGTAGGCAGGCAGCCCGTGGGTCCAGCGGCGGCCCCATCTCTGCCCTGCAGCTCTTTGACCTCATCTACCGCGAAGAGACGCTGTTCAATGTCATCAAGAGTGTGACCCGCAACGGCCGCTCCATCCTGCTGACCGCCCTGCTGGCCCTCATCCTGGTCTACCTCTTCTCCATTGTTGGCTTCCTCTTCCTCAAGGATGACTTCATTCTCGAGGTCGACCGGCTGCCCAGCAACCACTCCAGAGGTCTGGGGGCGCCTCTCCTGGGCGGGCATGTGGGGATGAGGGGCCTGCACAAGTGGCTGGAGTTGGGACCAGGGCCTGGAAGCTTATCCCACCAGGCCCCCTGCCTCAGTTTCTCCTCTTGGGTTCTGGGTGGGGGTCTAGCTCACTGCCTCCCTCTTCCCTGGACAGACTGAGGGAGTGGGAGCGCCTTGGGTTGCTCTTGTTTGAAGATCCTGTGGTTCATGTTAAACTCGGTACTTGTGGGAGCTGCCGGTGCGCCAGGGCTAGGGGTGCAGACCCCCCTCCTGGCCCTTGGAGCACAGCCCGGCGGGGGCAGGTACATGGAGACCCTTCACTGTAGCCAGGCAGTGGGGAACTGGTAGGATCAGGGCAGGCTTCCTGGAGGATGTGATGTTGGGCCCAGAACTGGGGAGATGATGAGGACAGTCCTTGCACCTCCTGATCTTGATCCTGTCCCCTCCAGCCAGCCCCCTGGGGATGCCACATGGAGCTGCCACATTTGTGGACACTTGCAGTGGGGACAACATGGACTGTGTCTCAGGGGTCGTGGTGCCCGAGGTCCTGGCAGGTGAGGGCAGTGCGTCCTGGGAGTCAGGTGCGGTGGGGGCAGAGGCAGGTGGCCTGGCCCGGGGCTGAGCACACACCCTGCTTGCAGAGGATGAGGAGCTGGACAGCACGGAGCGGGCCTGTGACACCCTGCTCATGTGCATCGTCACCGTCATGAACCACGGGCTGCGCAATGGTGGCGGTGTGGGCGACATTCTCCGCAAGCCCTCCAAAGACGTGAGTGCCCCCTGCCCCCTCCCCAGTCCACGGGGGCCCAGCCCCGCCTTCAGGTCATGGCCAGCAGAGCAGCTTGGCCTCCCTCCATCTTCGGGGTTGCGAGTCCCTGCACCTTTGCGTCCCCTTCTCCCCGCTGTCCCGCCCAGTCCCGTGCGGTTACGGTGTAGCTGAGCTATCCAGGCCCCTGTCTACCCAGGCATCCCCACCAGCTCACTGTAGACGCTCTGAGGAAAGACCTTGGCACCCGGCTTTCCCCGGCTAGGGAAGCCGTGAGTCAGGCAGCGGGCGGGTCCCCGGCCACAGCGGCTTCATCTGAGAGGCAGCCCTGGCCCGCAGCCAGGGTAGGCAGGGTGGGAAAGCCGGGCTGGCTCCATAAGGAGGCCTCAGGGTTTGGCTCGGGCAGCCCCACGTTCTCAGAATGTCAGTCTGTCCCTAGTGGCACAAGGGTGAGAAGCTTCTCCTTGGCCAGAGGGTTTCTAGAACGAGTGAGACCAGGTGTCCTGAGGGCAGGCAGAGGAGTTCAGAGCTGCTCTTCCCCTAACCAGCAGTCAGGGGTGGGCCATGCCCGCAGGCCTGGCTCCCCACGCCAGACTCCTCGAGGGCCTCATCCCGGCCGCTGAGTCCTCATCCACACTCAGGGCCTCTGATTGTGATTCTCATTCTGTGTGGTGAGGCTGGGTCCTCTCTGCCGTCTTCAGGGCCCTGGGAGCCAGATGCCCTTATTCCCTTCCGATGGGGGCTGCTGACCCCAGCCTCCCTGCCTTCCCCCCCGTAGGAGTCTCTCTTCCCGGCCCGCGTGGTCTATGACCTTCTGTTCTTCTTCATTGTCATCATCATCGTGCTGAACCTCATCTTTGGGGTGATCATCGACACCTTTGCCGACTTGCGCAGTGAGAAGCAGAAGAAGGAAGAAATTCTCAAGACCACGTGCTTCATCTGTGGTGAGGCTGGGCTCTTGCCTGAGGAGGCCGTGGCCGTCGTTGTCGGCCTCAGTCTGGCCCTTCCCAGATTCCTGTGGCCGCCGGGGAGCCCTGCCCTGGGGCCAACGGCTTGGTGGCTGTTCTCTCATCCCAGAACTGGGGAGAACAGGACCCTACCCGAACTTGGAGTCATAGAAGGGAGTGGGAAAGGGCCTCAGAAATCCTCCCTTTAAACTCTCTGGGTCTCAGATGAGGAAACGAGCCTGGTCAGTGGCCTCAAACCTCTGGTCTCAGTCCAGGGCCTTTCTCCCCACCCCCTAGGTATGAGGTGCAGGTCCCCTCACAGCCACCGCAGGCAAAGAAGCAGGTGGGCCCCTGTAGGACAGGACCCTCATCCAAGCTTTTCCGGCTCCCCGGCCCCCGGGATCCTGGCATCTGCTCCCATGGTCCCCTCTGTGCTGCGGCAGGGCGGGGGCTCCATGGCTGTGTGGCTGCTGCTCTAAATAGAAGTGACCTAAAGAGCCCAGAGTGGGCTGTCGCCTGCATTCATCAGAGCTTTCAGCCCAAGAACAACGTCCCCAGTGCATCGGGAGGCCGTGCCTGCTGTACCCTCACCCCCACCTCCTGCCTCCGCAGGTCTGGAGAGGGACAAGTTTGACAACAAGACGGTGTCATTTGAGGAGCACATCAAGTTCGAGCACAACATGTGGAACTACCTGTACTTCATTGTGCTGGTCCGTGTGAAGAATAAGACGGACTACACAGGGCCCGAGAGCTACGTGGCCCAGATGATCAAGGTGTGGGCCCGGGGAGGGGGGGTGGTCAGGACAGCTGTGGACACTTGTTAACAGGCAGCAGGGGACAAGGAACAGCTGGAGCCGACCTCGGCTACTCAGGAGCTCCTCCAGCTGCTGTGCTGCAGGGGTGCCTCCGGAAAAAAGCCCCCAGAGGACGCGCATGGCGTCCGGGGCCCGTGGGTGCCTGAGGCGAGGTGGCCCTGCTTGTGGCGGCTGCTCGGTGGCCCTTTCTGAGGGGCCTTTTCTAGCTGGGTGAGAGGGAGGGCAGCTTTCTGAAGCCTGGGTGGCCGCAGGCCAAGAGGGCGTCTGGATGAACTATAAACTGTCAAACTTAGGAGAAATCAACCGTCACTCCAATGCAGGAGCGAAGGGAGTGAAGGCAGTGAGTAATAAAGGTCTGGGCGCATTTAGGGTAAAGGATGCCATCAGTCCCATCAGATGTAGTGCATCTTAAGATTATTGCACATTAGAGAAAATGCAGCCTAAAAGGAAAGAAAGGTGTGGGGGGAAGTTCTATGCGTCTTTTGAGTCTGTATTTGGATTGGTCTTTGAGCGCAGGTGTTATCTGTTGATCTGAGAACTCAGAGCTTGCCACAAGGAACTAGAAAGCTGCTCGGTGTCCCCTCCCGCTCTGCCTCTGTCCCGGGAAACGTGGCTTTGCCTCACGTGTCAGATGCCAGCCACCCTCAGCAGAGCTCTGCTCCCTCAACGCACCATCTGTCTGACTGGCATCTTCCTGGGGTGTGGGGTGTGCTGTCGGGGCGGGAGGAAGGAAGGAAGGAAGGGAGGGAGGAGAGGCAGGGTCTGGGTGCAGAGGCCTGCCTTCCACCGCTCGCAGGGTGTTAGGAGAGTAAACAGGTGGTGTTGGTACCAGGGGGAGACTCGGGCTGTCTAACGGAGGTTGGCCTGTCTCTGCTGTGGCCTCCCCGCCCCCTCAGGGTCACTGCCAGCTCACTCTGGCCCCGGGGAGGACACAGGTCAATTCAGATTTTCCCGTGACACATCCCTGGGGAGTAATTTGGCCAAGGGTGTGGTAGCAGGCTCCCCCCACACAACTGCTTTTCTAAACAAGGCCTTCCTAGGCTGGACCCAAGCTCGCTCACCCCACTGGTGATGTTTTTCAGAACAAGAACCTGGACTGGTTCCCCCGGATGCGGGCCATGTCACTGGTGAGCAACGAGGGGGAGGGGGAGCAGAACGAGATCCGAATTCTTCAGGACAAGCTCAACTCCACCATGAAGCTGGTGTCCCACCTCACTGCCCAGCTCAACGAGCTCAAGGAGCAGGTGTGCCCCTAGCCCTGTCCTGGCAGGACACCGGCAGCCTCAGGGCCTGCCTCGTGGCGTGGGGGAGGATGTTGGGGCCTTCACGCTCCCCCTGCCCCCTTTCCTGCTGGCTCCTGTTCTTGGGTCTGGGGTGGAAAACATGTTCCAAACACACTTCTCCCCTCTGTGGAAAGCTAGACGGGGTCGTGGCCCCTATCCTTGCGCCCCAGAAAGACAGGGCTGAGTGGAACCTCGTGCCGGTGTTGGGGCCTCCCTTGCTTTAGCGAGTCCCCCTCAGGCGTTGACTGGTGACGGCAGGGTAAGACCTCTTTCCGCTTCTCAAGAAAGATCCCCTCTTGCCCAGAGCATCCTCCGCTCCATCTGGCTGTGACTAAATGAAATCGGCAGCCCCTCTTTTAGGTGGGGTGCTTTCCCAGCTGCACCAAATCAGTGGTTTGTGACGCGCTGAGGACAAGAGTTTGGGGCTGACATCCCTGCTACACCCTGGGGGCGTCTTGGCCTGCCGCCAGGGCTGAACCGCAGCTGGGAGGGAGGGTGGGTTCTGGGCAGCCTGATCCAACCTGACGGCATCTGTTTAAATCTAGATGACGGAGCAGCGGAAACGCAGGCAACGCCTGGGCTTTGTGGATGTCCAGAACTGCATGAGCCGCTGAGTGGAGCCACGGAAGGCCCGTCAGGCCACATGCGACACTGGAGAGCTGAGAGTGGGAACACCGCCCCTCAAGGCCAGGTCCCCACCCAACCCCCAGCTCCACCTCTGCCAGACCCCGCCCCGGGCCAACATAGACTCTGAACAGCTTAGAGGGGAAACTAGAGCTGACAGTGCTGCCCAGACCAAGCTCTTAAAAAAAAAAACTCAGAAACTCAGTGGGACTCGGCTTACCTTAATGCCTAAGTCCTCTTAAAGGACTATTGCTTTGTCCCTTATGACTGACGTGCCTTTGTATTCCTCCTGGTGGGTGATTAGGAGTGGCGTCTCCATTTTATTCCAAGCACTACATTTTGGTTACTGCCGCCTCTGGAGGGGCGCGGTGATGCTGTCGCTAGTGATTTTAAGGGCTTTGTTATTTAACTTATTCACGGTGCCAGGCTCAGCCCTGGCCAGGGCCGTGCAGCCCCCCTGTGCCTCAGAACTGCCGTATACAGTGCGTAGACCTCAGTGTCCAAGTCCACGCCACCCCCTCCGCACAGCCCTGGCTGGACTGGTGACCACAGGCTTGGTCCTAAGACCTGCCTCCTCCCGCACCTCCTGGGCAAGAGTCACAAGCCCAGGTGGCAGGGCTGGGGCGTGTTAACAGGGGCTGGTTTTGACTGCTTGTGTTTTCTCCTTTTGGTGTAATGTTTTACAAATCCTTTGGCCCGACAACTAATACGTTAATTACCTTAAATAAATTAATAAATCTAGTCCGTTAGAAAGGGAGGCTGGCTCCCGTGCTCCTCAGGGGCTGGGGTGGGTGGTAACGTGGCGCTGGCGGAGGACAGAATACGAGCCCTGCCTGCTGGCCTAACCTTGGGCTCTTGGGAGATGCTGAATGCCATCCTGTCTTGCAGAGATTCCGGGACAGAACTGTACTACGGGATAACTGGTTTCTATCATAATCCTATGAATTTTATTTTATGCATTTCAAAACACAGTGAGGAGTCCAGGTAAAATGAGGTTAAGAACCCACTTCCACTTCTTCCCAACAAGGGGTGCTGTCGGCCCTGCCCTACCCCTTCTCTCAGCTCTGTTCTTGACAAGAAACCTGAAGTAGGGAATGTAAACATCTACTGGTAAGAGCTAAGGTCCCGTGGAGTAATAAGGTGACCCTGTGCGTGTCCCCGGCCAGGGGAGGGGGCCTGCCATGTGGCCTCCCACAGAACCCGCCCCGAGTGCTGAAGCCGACTCAAGCCGGGGCCCTGCCTGGCCTGTTGGTAGCTCTACTCTGCCCCTTAAGCCAACTTGGAACATGGCTTTTCTGCAAGGTCAGGGGCAGAGGACTGAGCTCTGGCCTTCTGAGTCAGTGGGGAGGAGGGCCAAGCAGGCTTTTCTCATCCCTCTGTCATACACCTCCTGCTGCTTTCTGTTTGCAACAGGACGCCTTCTTCAGTACTGAATGCTATTTTTGGCTCTCTCCCAGGAGCTCCTAAAACAAAAGAGAGCCTGTGAATCTTGCCAGGAGCCAGCCAGACCTCTGTTGGCAGGTGGGGCTCCTGTGGCCGTGCAGGAAGCACCTTGCCCAGAGGGCCCGTCACCATCCCTTCTCAGGCCCAGACGGAGACCCGCACTTCCTCTCCTGGAGGACATCCTAGCCTGACTGGTGGGCGGGCGGATGCTCAACTGGCGTCCCTCCTCAGGCCAGAGCTTTCTTTACAGCAACAAGGGCTTCCTTTCTTGTGAAGGCCAGATGAGATTCCCGAACTACAAGGAAAGGGAAATCAGGGCATTTTATTGATAATGGCAACGTCCACGACTTTACGCTTAGGTATGTGGGCGTGTTAAGGCCCGAGCCCAGGCCTTATGCTTCTCCTCGGGATCCCTGGGGGCAAACTTCTCCTGCAGTTTCTTCCACATGCCTTTATTCATCTCCTTAAACTCTTCCAAGGTATCTGCAAAAGGAGAAGACAACGAAAAAAGGCTGAAGTCTAAAATGATTTCACAGGTTGGCCCCACAGGGCTTTCGCCACACAGGCATGTCTCGCTTTTCACAGTATGTTCCTAAGAAAGGGAAGTGTAGCCCCGACTTCTGATCAGCAAATCAGGCAGGGTGACAGACAGATAAATGCAAGTGTGGATGAGCACTTGTGTACCAGAGACCGTCCTTACAGTGGCCTCTGTTCACATCCAATTATCATTCACCATCTAAGCAGGGCCCTCTCCGCTCTGCTCCACGTGAGCAAAGAAAAGGCGCTGTAGCATCAGCTACACAACGCACAGGCCCAGAGGCTTATCTCAAAACTTGGCCTGAGCCACACAGACCTTACTGTCCATTTTACAGATGTGGAAACTTGAGGCAGAGTGAGGTTAAGGAACTTGAGCAGCCTACACGGCTAGGAAGTGGTGGAGCTGGGATTTGACCCCAGACACTTGGGTCCACCCCACGCTGTGGAGTTGAGCAGGCACCCGGGAGGGAGCTGGACCTGGGCCCCCATCCCTGCCCACCATTTCCACACTGGGTCCCCTCAAGCAATCAGTTAACTCTCTGAGCCTCGGGTTCCTCATCTGCAAAGTGGAGATCAAAACACCTGCCTCAAAAGTTGTGAGTCTTAAAGTAAATAATGGAGGTGACGTACCTGGCACCTGGCCCACACTCAAGAAAACGTAGCCATCTTCACAGGCGTGAAGGCAGCGGGAGCTGGTGGGAGCCAGTGGGGCCTCTGTTTAAAAACATACATCCACCCCTCCCCCCTCCCCCCTAAAGGCAGGGTTTCTCAGTGACATTTGGGGCCAGTGACATTTGGAGCCAGATAATTCTTTGTTGTGGGGCTGACCTGGCACTGCAGGAGCATCTTGGCCTCTACCCACTAGATGTCAGTAGCAAACTGCCCTTTCCCCCGCAAACTGTGACAACTAAAGTGGTCTCCAGACATTGCCACAGGTCCCTGGGGGACAAAATAGCTCCCGGGTTGAGAACCACTGGTATAAAGTCTGTCCAGGGCTAAAGTTCTATGATACCTAATTTTACTTGTATTTTAAGTTTAGATTTTCACATTATTTAAATTTCATAGCCTGGATTTTCATCTCTTAATAAAACTTCTGGAGAAAAAGAATAGCTTTTCTGAACAAAAAGGTAACTTACATCATCTATTAACATTTATTGTCAGTGGGCTCTTGACTAAATTAGGACACGCACTGTACCCCGGCCAGCATTCCACCCTGGGACTTTTCCAGAAGTCCAGCTTCCTTCGTGGGGCACAAAACGGATGCCGAGGCCTCCTTCAGAGACTCCTGGGACCCCAAGCCAGGATGGACACACTCGGGACCTAGACTGCGGCCACATTTCTGACTTGCCAGGCCCTCAAATCCTCATGACAAACACTGCAAGGTGTCCTGCCCTGTCAGAGGAAACACTCAGTAAGCTTATTCCACAGAGTCACAACAAAAATAAGAGGCTTGCTGTGAAAGCAAATTATCAGCTAATTTCCTAAGGCTGAACTCCCAGCCACGACAAGCTGCAGCACAGGCCAGTGGTGGGGAGTCGTACATCTCCCCCTCCTTGGCTATGGCCCGTTGCCTCCGAACTCAGACGTCCCGAAGTTAACCAAGAGGCAGAGGCTGAGCCTCTGGAACTTCTTTCCATTCTAATTTCAAGTTCAAACTTTGCTCAAACTCTTCGGGGTCCTCACAATGACACTGTGCATCGATGCTGGTAATTACATGAGCCCAGGGACATGGGGGTACCATTTGTTTATATATATGTGTATGTGGGTGTGTATATACACACACATACACACTTTAAAAAAAATTGCCAATAAAGTGATTCTGCCTGGCCAAAATATCTCTACCCCAGTTTTCCAGAGAGTAAATATAAAAATAGTATCAGTCAACATACAATAGCAGATGACACCACCAGGTTTTAATCTGTTGAGAAGGTTAAGAGTTTTCTGGAAGCCTAAATTCTCAAACCTTAGTTGCTGAAGGCTGCCAGAGGAATAGGAAAGAGAAATTTCTAGAGTACCAGGAGGCAATGTTTCAGGGCCGTGCCCTCCCAGAAAAGGTTAGCCTATTTTTATATGTGGTATCCTTGGCAATAAAAATAGTTAATTTTCCAGAACCTGCCTGTTTCAACCCAGGCTTCCCCTGCCACCACCCGCCACGTCCCCCTTCAGTGACAATGGAGATGGGGAAGTAAGGAGGGGCCGGGCTAGACAGGGTTTTTCCTTTCTTGTTAATCGGTCTATCAAGGACTCCAAACCATACCTAGTTAAACCCATATCTAACCCACAGACCACGTCCCCTGGGTCAGATAACTCTTAGGCGGATATCCCCATACACGTCTATTGAATGGCTTTTTGTTTTAATTAAAACCCTCATGTTTATAAAGCCCCCTTAGGGCCATAAAGATAAAATTATTTTCCTTCCATCCTGATTTCAACTACTTCCATTTGGCAAATACATATTCCCCTGTTCCCTGCTGCCCAGCCTTGAATTTAAAAGCTCTAAAGATGGATTTGCTTTTTTTAAATAATGCCTTTGACCTTCTCCGTGTTCTGTGGCCAAAAAAGCATGAGCCCTGTAGCTTCAGAATTTCCTGTGGGCTATTCCACAAGACTTTCCATCAGGCAAAACTGTCTTATTAGACAATTCCCCTTGGCCGCTCAAACACAAAGACTCATTTGCAAACCAACCAGAAAGGGCAGCAGCTGTGCTTTCCATACCTGTGGACAGGATCAGTTTGTATTCTTCCAGGGACAGACCACTGAAGCTTGTGTCTCTGGGGCGAGGGTACTGGTCACACGGGGCAGAGGGGAAGAGAGAGGGAGGGGAGAGAAGATTAGTTCTGCAGCACAACCCGGGACTAGATGATCCTGGACAGAAGCCACGCTCTAACTGCAGTTCACAGGCCATGGGTGTCTGGAGGCCAGAAGGAGAAGCGCAACGCCACCTGGAGGCCAAACCAGTCCGGTCTGGAGAGGCGGCTCTGGCGTGAACACGCACCTGAACCCTCTGGAACATGCAGGCTGGGCCTCGGGAGCCTGGGTGGGGCCTATGATTCTGCATTTCTAACCAGCCCCCGGGTGGTGCCCATGCTGCTGCTCACAGACCACACTTTGAGCAGTGAGGATTTAGAAGAAATCCCCTCTTCATACAGACTAGGCATTTGGCCATGTAAATCTGTGGTTACTGAGCACATTTCTCAAGCCTGGGGAAAAAACACACTAAACGGAATTTGACAGCAATCATGTCAGGGCCGAGCAGAGGTCCAGCTTTGTCTGACAGGACTTTCCCAGTCACCCCATCTTTATCACCGGAGCGTGGGGAAGACCAGTTCTGTCATAGGGGGTGGGAAAATATGTGTGAGATCCAAGAGTTGTCAGATACACCCGGAAGCATCCACTGGCATATAAAACACATGGCTTTTCTTCAAAATTAAAAACGGCTTTCATTTAGGTGACCTAAAAGCCTCTACCAGGTGCCTTAGTCGGCTTGGTTGAAATTACTGGTTACATTTGCAAGTAGCAAAACCACAATTCTTTACAGAACATCGTATAATCAGATTTCACTCACTCTTATTGGTCATCTCCAGTCGGAGGGCTGGGGACAACACAAAAGACTGGCCCACTCACCTTGTGTTTGTAGTAGTTTGCATGGAGCCGTGCTAAGCTCTCGTACATCTGATCACAGGCCTCAGGCTCTGAAACCTGAAAAACAAAACCTCCAAGAAAGTGAGCAAATGAGCCCTGCCCCCACACGGGTCTGTACCGTATGCCTCCAGGAAGGACAGGAAGCAGGCCTGCAGCTCAGAGCTGGCTTCTCTGACCACAGGTCCCACGGTCAGAAATCACCTTTTTGGAATAATGGCTCCACCTCAGCAGCTCCCCAACCTGCAGGAAAACTCAACTGGCAAACAAACATTTGCTGAACACCTGTGACTTGTGAACCAGCAAGCCACCGCGGTGGGAGGCACTGTGGTAAAAACACAACACTCCAGGAGTGCTAGGGGCAATGTGGGCCACAAGAAGTCAGAGGAGGTCAGCGGATCATGGAAGTGAGACTAAGCTGGTTTCTGAAGGATGCACAGGAGCTGGGGAGAGTGGAGGGGGCCTTCCTGGTGGGGGCGGTTGCATGAGCAGGGCAGAGGAGGCAGGGATGCTATCTATACCTATGCCTCACACCAGACCATCTGGCTGAGGGCCTGAACATGCAGGTAAAAGAGCCTGGGTGGGAGAAAAAGAAAGAGCTTTTTGAATTAAACCTTCAATATGAAATGTATTAAATAAAGATTCTTTTATGAAAGGAAAAAAAATCATCTGAGCTTTCATCTGTGGTAAGTGGGGAGCTGTTGAATTTTACAAGGAAAGAAACATGAAGAAGGTAGTATTTTGGGATGAAACAGGTGAACTGAGGAGAACCAAGAGGGAGAATCCAGTTAGGTCCTGTTAGGAAGCCTTGCAAATAGAAAGGGGAAAAGAAAGCAATACTCCGGATGGCCCTGCTGGAAGTTCCAGGGAACGCGGGCAACATGCAGATGAGAGGTGGGTTTTTCCCTCTCATACCTCTTAGAAAGTTTTCCCTTCCTTCTGCCTTTGCCACTATTTAGCTACAGTTCCTTATATTATTCTGCCAAGAATTCTGAAAGCTCCCCAGGATGAAACTTTCTCTTCAATGTTTTTTCCCAGAATTCAAATGATGGATTTTTCCAACTTAAATCCTTTCTCGAAGAAGGCAGAGCATAAATAAATCAGTAGTTAAGCATTTTAATAGGCAGCTCCACTTCTGCCTCCGTGTGCATGTCAAATAAGGTCCCCACTTTACAGCAAACAAAAAAGACAATCCTGTCATTGAGTTCCACTCAATCCATCCCCAGGTTCAGGCCACCCATCATGAGAACGCCCAGGTAGCCACATCAGAAGAGAAAGGGTGATGGGCTGAGGAGGCAGCCAGTGTTTGTTGACTAATGATCAAAGGCATTATTTGAGTGCACTGGGGCTAAAGGCTGAAAAAGAAGAACGGATATTAACACATGAGTCTGACTCCCTATCGGGCGGTGCTTCCAAGGAAAGTCCAGCTGGAACATAATTCTGCAGCATACACTTTGGGGGAAAGCGTTTTGAATGTTCTGTCTTCAGCAGGGCATGCAAAACTAAGAGCTAACCAGACGATAGACGAACAGAAGGCACAAGATGCAAAAGGAAAAAGAGGGTAACACCAGCCAAACTTTTAAAGAATATTATGTAGATTATCAAAAGATAATTGTGCATTTCATCATTTGCTTGCCCTCTTCATACCTGTACAGATGTGTCTGCTTATAAATTTAAGAGAACCTACAGTGTGCCCAGCCCATGTAAGAGCAGGTGTGCATAGCTGTGGGGAGCTGTGGAGTCCAACTGCCTGCATTTGGATCTCATCCCTTACCAGCTAAGGGGTACTGGGCAAATCACTCCATCTCCCAATGCCCCCAACACTTAAAAAAAAATTTCCCACTTTTCCTTTATCCTTCTCTATATCTATATATACATAATATTTCAGTATGTTTCCTAAGAACGACATTCTCTCATATAACCACAGTTCCATGACCAAATTCAGGACATTTAACATTGATACAACACTTCTATCTGTTCCATTGTCCATATTCCAACTCTGTCAATTGTCTCAGTAAAACTCTTTATAGCAAAAAACAGTCCTTTAGGCCCAGGATCGCCTCCTGCACTACCTGTCACGTTTCTTTCTCCTTGCAGCCAGGACACCTCCTCGGCCTTTGTCTTCCCAGCATTGGCATTTTTGAAACATACTGCCCAACTTAACTTTTCTTTTAAAAGAAAAGATAATAATTGTCCCTATTTCTGAGGGCGATGTGAGGATAAGTAAGGTAATGCCTGGACTGCTCTGAATTCAGGGCCAGGAACACTGATGAATGTGAGGGATTAGTCTTGGTTACTATTAGTAGTAAATAGTTATAGTAAACACAGGCCTTTACTGCACTAACTACAAGGCGAAAGAAGACTTCAGGACGATCCCGGTGACAGCGGAATGAGGGGTGCGTGGAGGGCCCCTGACACCATCAGCGGAGCCAATGAAGCCCTGCCAAGGGTCACGGCGAGGGTGGGCGGAAGTTACCAGTAGGACGTGGGGCTCTCCAGGCACAGGACCAGCTCATGCACACGCCCAGGGGACAGCAATTAGGACACATCAGCGGATCAGTGCTGCTGGTGTGACTGCCGGGTATGGCTGGAGGTGAAGTGATGAAGGGATGGAAAATCACCGAAGCTTCACTCTGTCCCTGACTGGACCTCCGGCCCTGAGCTTGATGGCTCTCAGTGGTCCCCAAGTGTTTCATGATCAGCTTGGTGGGGATCACGCACTGACCCTTGGTCTCTGCTGAGCGAGTGGCTGTCTGCAGCACCTGTCCTCCACCTGATGGCCGTGCAACCCGACCTTCCCCTCCCACCACCACCGACCACCCTCCCAACCCAGCTCTTAATTAAGAAAGGCATTCACAGCACTGCCTCTGCCCAGCGCCTCTCTCCTGGGCTCCCTCACTGCCGGCAGACCACCAACACATTGTGTCCTCACCAGACCCGCGCTCCCACCAGATCCTCACCTTCAGAGATGCTGCCAAAAGGAGTCCCCTCCTGCCTTTCCTCCAAATCTAACGGTGAGAGCTGGCCGGAGGGCTGCTCAGCCACCTCCGTCTGTACCCTCGGTGGGGCGAGCAGGGTGTCTCCTTCCTGCTCAGCTTTTCCCACCTCCGACAGAAAAGTAGGGCAGAGGGGAGGGACACAGAGAGAGAGGATGGGGTCACCGTACAGAGCATTACTCAAAAACCAAAGTGACCCTCTGTGTTCCCTGAACCTCTCAAAAGTCCTTCAGTATTAAAGAGACAGTCTCCCAGATACTTTCCATAAAGCCTGGAGCCTCAAAGAATAATCTGAGAAGCACCTATAAATAACAAATCACCAAAAAAGGACCTTGTCACCCAATTTCTCATCTGAGGTCAGAAGGTGTCTGTACGAGGCTGTAAAAGTAGCTCAGTGGAGGTGATGAGAGTTTGAGGTACGGCAACTTCAGGCCAAGTTATTACTGCCTAAGCAGAGATGGAGCCAAGGCCAGTTCTGGGTTCCTAGTCACACCCAATCCAAGCTCAGCAATTACAAAATTGTCTTATTTACTACTTAAAAGTACATCAATAGAAATACTTGTCTAATTCCGGAAGCCTCACCACATACCTACATCCTACACTCTATTCACAGACTCCAGCGCAAACATCGCTGAATTTTGAAATACGCAGTTTTCCCGATGAAGTGTACTGTGCACTTTTAGAAATATTCTTATATACAAGCTTTAAACTACCTGATTTTGCATTCACACCTAATGAGATTATGGACATTTTAGGACTAATAGCAAAGCTGGGTTTAGAAAAGGCAGCAGTGGGATATTATGAAAAATTCAGCTCTGCTCCCTAAATTTGAATAAAATAGATGTTCAAGTGACAAAGTGTCCTTTTCGGCTCTCTTTTGGCTCCTTTTGCATTTCCCCTGCTCAGTTGTCAGTAAATTTCTCTTTACCATATTAAACTTTTGTACATACAAATCTACATCACTGCCGCAGGCACTGATTTTGATTTTCAAAATTGAATTTTGGGTGGTACAGTGGCCCCTATTCCAGTCACACAAAGGGATGCATAAGCACTTTTGGGAACGTGTTGCAAATTGCTTTGCTAATTAAGGTACAGCTGGATTCAGTCCAGAAGGATCTATGAGGAAAGGTTTTCATGACTTGGTAATGAACTTCTGAAATGAGTTCATTCCATTATGGGAGTCTATTCCCTTGAATTCAACTGAAAATCTATTTCTTGAGCATCTACTATGTAGAGAGCTCTGCTAGGCGGCTGTGAGGGGACATAAAGACCCAGCCTCGGCTCCAGAGAAGTTGGCAATCAAGCTGAGACAAGAAGATACACACACATTGAAAATAAAAAATGACCAGGACAGAGTGTAACTGAGTGCCAAGAGTTACAGGAGATCAGGAGCAGGAGCTAGTTACCAGGCCTGGCTCACATGGCAGGTGTGGTTCCCTTACAGGGCAGGTTTGCGTTTCACTGCAGTGACAGGTCACAGAGTGATGGGGAGTCAGAGTCTCTCACTTTGAGGAGTGTAGACTTCAGAGCTGGGCAGAATGGGGATCAGAGGAGGGACTGGGAGGAAGAGGCATGAAAAGGCAGGGGGACAAGGATGGTCCAGGCAGGCAGGGTCTTAAGCTGCGCCAAGGAGTGCTTCAAGGCCTGGGAAGCCACCAGATTCTTGACAAGTTCTGTGTCTGGGCTTTGGTCCACAGTGCACTAGGTTCTCAAAGGTTAAGAACCTGGGAGCAGAGATCAAGATGGCAGAATAGAAGGACGTGGAGCTCACGTCCTCCCACAAATACATGAACGACACATCTACATGTTGAAAAATTCTCACAGAATACCCACTGAACACTGGCAGAAGATCTCATACAACCAAAGCTGCAAGAAAGATCACCACATAACCAGATAGGATGAAAGAAAAAAAAAAAAAAAGCAGGAATCAGGACGGGACCTGTGCCCCGGGAGGGAGCTTTCAAAGGGGAAAGGTTCCTTTACCCTGGGAACCCCCTTCACTGACTGGGAGGTCCACTGGACAGATAGGGAGCCTCAGAGGAGAGCACAGCAGCCGGCCTGTGGCAGGCAGGACAGAGGGAGACCAGCACAGACAGTCCACGCTACCTTGCTGCACTTCCCAGCCCAAGACACATGCCTGCTGGTGTGCGGAGCGGCTGGGGGCTGGAACTCGGGCTTCAGAGGACTCACTCTGGCTGCGCAGAGACAGCCTGAAGTGCTTGGAGTGTGGTCCGGGGCGAGGCTGGGGGTGCTGTGTGCAGGATGGAGCCCAGGTCTACTGTCAACGTGCGTGTGAAGCGGGCGGGGCGTAACCCCACCACAGCGGCCTCATTCTCTGGGTGCTCACGGCAGGCACGGCTCCGCCATTATGAGCTCTGGGAGCACACAAGCGCCAGTGGGTTGCCAACACGCAGAGGTAGGGCTGAAATCTGAACCGATTCCTGGCGGGTGCGTGACTTCAGCAAATTCACGCCAGCGGCAGCGTCTACAGGACATCTGAGCTGATTACTGGCACTCCCCCAGCTGAGGCAGGTCTAGGGCCAGCAAAAACAAACTTTGTGGGCACGCACACGCAGAAGCACGGCTGATATCTGAGCTGATTACTGGTATTCCCACAGCAGAGGTGGGGCCGAAGGCAGTGTCAACAACAGTGTACTTTTTGAGCACGCACACCAGGTGACAGGAGATGTTACAGAGTGCATGTCCGGGCAGACAACTCCTGGGGAGGAATACACAGCAGCTCCTTTCCCAGTGGGAGCGCTCCTGTCCCACCTACCTCACACCACAGTTTAGGACCGGATCTGGGGGCTTCTACTTCAACAACTGGGGAGCAGACCCTGCCCCTGATAGGGCTGTGACAACCACAGAGCAAAGAGGAGGCCCTGTCCAACATCCAGTGCAGGCTCTGGTCGCCACAACAATCACACCCCCTATCAAGGGGAGAAGGGCCAGCACACCCTGAGGAAAGACATGGCAGGCATCCACACCAAAAACAGCCTTTGCACCAAAAATATTAGACTCACACAGGCTACACAGGGGTGTTTCCACGTAAAAACAGCCCTCCATGACCACAGTAGATAATGTTTCCCCTAAATTCATAGAGTCAGAGTAATATAAGTAAAATGAAAAAGCAGAGGAACCACTCCCAATTATAAGAACAAGAGAAATCCCCTAAAAAAACAAACAATGAAACAGACCTCTCCAGTCTACCAGACGCTGAGTTCAAAAAGAAGGTAACAAAAATGCTGAAGGAGCTAAGAAAAGCCATCGACAGCAATGCAGATCACTGCAACTAAGAACTATAGAGGAGGCAATCAAAATCAGACAACTTAATTGCCGAGATGAAAACTGAGCTAAAGGCAATATATAGAAAACTAAATAATGCAAAATGAATTAGTGATTTGGAAGACAAAATAATGGAAATCACCCAATCAGAACGGCAGACAAAAAGACAAATGAAAAAAAAAAAATGAAAGCAATATAAAAGACCTATGGGACACAAAGCGTGCCAATCTAGGCATAAGGATCCCAGAAGAAGAAAGAGAAAAGGGAATTGAAAATGTATTTAAAGAAATTATGGCTGAAAATTTCCCAAACCTAAAGAAGGAAACAAATATTGAGGTACAGGAAGCACAGAGGGTCCCAAACAAGATGAACCCAAGCAGACCTACACCAAGACATATCATAATTAAAATGGCAAAAGTTAAAAAGAGAGGATTTTAAAGGCAGCAAGAGAAAAACAAAGAGTAAGTTACAAGGGAACCCCCATAAGGCTATCAGCTGATTTCTCTATAGAAACTTTGCAGGCCAGAAGGGAGTAGCAAGATATATTCAAAGTCCTGAAAGGGAGAAACCTGCAACCTATGATACTCTACCCAGCAAGATTATCATTTATAATAGAAGGAGAGATAATGAATTTCTCACACAAGCAAAAACTAAAAGAATACAGCAATACTAGACCTAACCTAAAAAGAATACTGAAAGGTCTTCTCTAAATAGAAAAGAAGAAAGAATCTATAGGAAAGGGAAAATCACAATAGGAAAAGCAAATATATGAAAGGATTGTAGATCACTTAAATAAACCAGAACATACATTAAAAAAAAAAAATCAAAAAAAATTTGTGGAAGCAATTATAACTACAATGAATGGCAAAAGGATAAACATGAAAATGTAAAATAGGACATCAGAATCAAATTGTTCTTACTTGGGAGAGGGGAGTAAGAAAATGTAGATTTTTTGGAATGTGTTTAAGCTTATATGACTACCAGTCTAAAGCAAGCAGATACAGTAATGGGTTAACATACTTGAAAACCAGGGAAACCACAAATCAAAAACATACAACAGATTCACAAAAAACAAAAAGAAGAGAACTCAAGTGTAATACAAATGAAAACCATCAAACCACAAAAGGAAAAACAAAAAGAAAGGAACAAAGAAGAAATACAAAATCAACTGGAAAACCAGATTTAAAATGGCAATAAATACATACCTGTCAATAATTACCTTAAATGTCAATGGACTATATGCTCTGACCAAAAGACATAGAATGGCAGATTGGATAATAAAACAAGAGCCTACAACACGCTGCCTACAAAAGACCCACTTTTGGGCGAAGGACACCCACAGACTGAAAATGAGGGGATGGAAAAAGATATTTCACGCAAACACAAATCACAAGAAGTGGGGGGGTCACAATATCATATCAGACAAAATAGACTTTAAAACAAAGGCCATAGGGACTTCCCTGGTGGCACAGTGGTTAAGAATCCACCTGCCAATGCGGAGGACATGGGTTTGAACCCTGGTCCGGGAAGATCTCACATGCCATGGATCAACTAAGCCCATGAGCCGCAACTACTGAGCCTGCACTCTAGAGCTCAAGAGCCACAACTACTGAGCCTGTGTGCCACAACTACTGAAGCCAGCATGCCCAGAGCCATGCTACGCAACAAGAGAATCCACCGCAATGAGAAGCCTGCACACCACAATGAAGAGTAGTTCCTGCTTGCTGCAACTAGAGAAAGCCCGCGTGCAGCAACGAAGACCCAACGCAGCCAAAAATAAATAAATAAATAAATTTATTTAAAAGAAAAACAAAACCCAAAACAAAGGCCATAAATAAAGAGAGATGCTATATAATGACAAAACAATTGATGCAAGAAGAGGATATTACACTCATTAACATGTATGAACCCAATATATGCTTTAGGAGCCCCTAAATACATAAAACAAATACTAACAGACATAAAGGGAGAAATTGATGGGAATAAAATAAAAGTAGGAGATTTTAACACCCCACTGACATCAACAGACAGATCTTCCAAACAGAAAATCAATAAGGCAACAGAGATCCTAAATGACACAAGAGAACAGTTAGACTTAATTTGGTATTTTCAGGACACTACATCCAAAAAAACCAGAATACACATTCTTTTCAAGTGCACATAGCACATTTTCTAGGGTAGACGACATATTAGGACACAAAACAAGCCTTGATAAATTTAAGAGGACAGAAATTATTTCAAGCATCTTTTCTGACCATAATGGCATGAAACTAGAAGTCAACCACAGAAAGAGAAATGAGAAAAAAAACCGATTACACAGAGACTAAACAAGTTATTAAAAAACCAATTGGTCAATGACGAATTCAAAGAGGAAATTAAAAAATACCTTGAGACAAATGACAATGAAAATATAACCATATAAAATCTATGGGATGCAGCAAAAAGCATTTCTTAGAGGGAAGTTCATAGCAATACAGACCTTCCTCAAAAAAACAAGAAAAATCTCAAATAAACAACCCAACCTACCACTTAAAAGAATTAGAAAAAGAAGAACAAACAAAACCTAAAGTCAGCAGAAGGAAGGAAATAATAAAGATTAGAGAGGAAATAAATAAGATAGAGATTTTAAAAAAAAAGAAAAAAAATCAATAAAACCAAGAGCTGGTTCTTTGAAAGAAAAAAATCAACAAACCTCTGGCTAGGCTCACCAAGAAGAAAAAAGAGGGGACCCAAATAAACTAAGTAAGAAATGAAAGAGGAGAAATAACAACTGATACCACAGAAATACAAGAAGCCATAAGAGAATACTATGAACAATTATATGCCAACAAACTGGACAACCCAGAAGAAATGGACAAGTTTCTAGAAACATACATCCCACCAAAATTGAATCAAGAAGAAATAGATAATCTGGGGGTTTTCTGGCCACGCTGCATGGCTCACGGGATCTTAGATCCCTGACCAGGGATCGAACCCAGGCCATGGCAGTGAAAGTGCCAAGTCCTAACCACTGGACCGCCAGGGAATTGCCAAGAAGAAATAGATAATTTGAACAGACTGATCACTAGAAGTGAATCTGTAATAAAAAAAAAACTCCCTGCAAACAAAAGTCCAGGACCAGATGGCTTCACTAGGGAATTCTACCAAACATACAAAGAACTTAAACTGATCCTTCTCAAACTCTTCTTCAAAAGACTGAAGAGAAGGGAACACTCCTAAAGTCATGTTATGAAGCCACCATCACCCTGATACCAAAACCAGACAAAGACACCACCAAAAAAGAAAATCACAGGCCAATATCTTTGATTGATATAGATGTAAAAATTCTCAATAAAATACTAGCAAACCAAATCCAACAACATATAAAAAGGATCATACACCATGATCAGGTTAGATTCATCCCAAGTTAACAAGGATGGCTCAACATATGCAAATCAATCAGTATGACACACCACATAAACAAAGGAAAAGACAAAAACCACATGATCGTCTCAACAGATGCAGAAAAAGCATTTGATAAAATTCAACATCCATTCATGATTAAAAACTCTCACCAAAGTGGGTACAGAGGAAACATATCTCAACATAATCAATGCTCTTTTTGACAAAACCACAGCCAGCGTAATACTCAACAGTGAAAAACTGAAAGCCTTCCCACTAAAATCTGGCATGAAACAAGGATGCCTACTCTTACCACTTCTATTCAGCATAATATTGGAAGTCCTAGTCACAGCAATCAGACAAGAAAAAGAAATAAAAGGTATCCAAATTAGAAGGGAAGAGGTAAAAATTGTCATTATATGCAGATGACATGATACTCTATACAGAAAACCCTAAACACTCAACACAAAAACTTTTAAAGCAGATAAATGAATTCAGCAAGGTAGCAGGATACAATATTAACATAAAGAAATCAGTTGCATTTCTCTATATCAGAAAGAGAAAGTTAAAAAAATCCCTATTAAAATCACATCAAAATATATATATATAAAATAAAACCACCCAGGAATAAACCTGACCAAGGAGGTAAAAGACTTATATGCTGAGAACTATAAAACACTGATATAGGAAACTGAAGATGATTCAAAGAAATGGAAAGATATCCCATGCTCTTGCATTGGAAGAATTAAAACTGTTAAATTGGCCATATTATCCAAAGCAATCTACAGATTTAATGTGATCCCTATCAAATTAACCATGACATTTTTCACAGAACTAGAATAAATAATCCTAAAATTTATATGGAACCACAAAAGACCCAGACTTCCAAAGCAATGCTGGGGAAAAGGAACAAAGCTGGAGGCATAACCCTCCCTGACTTCAGACAATACTACAAAGCTACAGTAAACAAAATAGCATGGTACTGGCACAAAAACAGACATACAGATCAATGAAACAGAATAGAGAGCCCAGAAATAAGTCCACACACCTACAGTCAATTACTCTTCGACAAAGGTGGAAGAATATACAATGGAGAAAAGACATTCTCTTCAGCAAGTGGTGTTGGGAAAGCTGGAGAGCCTCATGTAAATCAATGAAGTTAGAACACTCCCCACAACATACATAAAAATAAACTCAAAATGGCTTAAAGACTTAAATATAAGACATGACACTATAAACTCCTAGAAGAGAGAACACAGGCAAAACATTCTGACATAAATCATACAAATGTTTTCTTAGGTCAGTCTCCCAAGGCAAAAGAAATGAAAGAAAAAATAAACAAATGGGACCTAATCAAACTTAAAAGCTTTTGCACAGCAAAGGAAACCATAAACAAAACAAAAAGACAACCTATGGACTGGGAGAAAATATTTGCAAACATTGCAACTGACAAGGGCTTAATTTCCAAAATATACAAACAGCTCATACACCTCAACAACAAAACCAACAACCCAATCGAAAAATGGGCAGAAGACCTAAATAGACATTTCTCCAAAGAAGAAATACAGATGGCCAATAGGCACATGAAAAGATGCTCAACATCACTAATTATTAGAGAAATGCAAATCGAAACTACAACGAGGTGTCACCTCACACCAGTCAGAATGGCCATCATCAAAAAGTCTACAAATAGGGCTTCCCTGGTGGCGCAGTGGTTGAGAGTCCGCCTGCCGATGCAGGGGACACGGATTCGTGCCCCGGTCCAGGAAGATCCCACATGCCACGGAGGGGCTGGGCCCGTGAGCCATGGCCACTGAGTCTGCGTGTCCGGAGCCTGTGCTCCGCAACCGGAGAGGCCACAGCAGTGAGAGGCCCGCGTACCGCAAAAAAAAAAAAAAAAAAAAAAAAAAAAAGTCTACAAATAACAAATGCTGGAGAGTGTGTGGAGAAAAGGGAACCTTCCTACTCTTCTGGTGGGAATGTAAATTGGTACAGCCACTATGGAGAACAGTAGGAAGGTTCCTTAAAATACTAAAAATAGAACTGCCGTATGATCAAGCAATCTCACTCCAGGGCATATATCTGGAAAAGACTAGAACTCTAATTAGAAAAGATACATGCACCCCAATGTTCATAGCAGCACTATTTACAATAGCCAAGACATGGAAGCAACCTAAATGCCTGTCGACAGATGAATGGATAAAGAAGATGTGGTACATAGATACAATGGGATGTTACTCAGCCATAAAAAAAGAATGAAGTAATGCCATTTGCAGCAACATGGATAGACTTGGAGATTATCATACTAAGTGAAATAAATCAGAGAAAGACAAATATCATATAACTTATTTGTGGAATCTAAAAAATGATACAAATGAACTTATTTACAAAACAGAAACAGACTCACCTACATAGAAAACAATCTTATGGTTACCAAAGGGGAGGCAGGGGAGGGATAAATTAGGAATTTGGGATTAACAGATACACACTAATATATATAAAATAAACAACAAGGACCTACTGTATAGCACAGGGAACTATATTCATTATTTTATAATAACTTATAATGGAAAAGAATCTGAAAAAGAACATATATATAGTATATACATATATAGTTTATATATAGTATAAAGGGGGTAACAGGTAACATCTTACAGAAAAATCTGAATGAACTTTTTGGCCAACCCAATATAACTGAATCGCTTTGTTGTACACCTGAAACTAACACAACACTATAAATCAAATATACTTAAAAAAAAAAAAAGAACCATTTACATTATGACCAATTTGGGAGGCAATGAGAAGAAGCCCTCATTGGGGCTGGGGCACACGCTGGAGTGTGGTGAGGCAGCGGGACACAGGCTGGATTAGACAACAGTGAAGGCCTCACAAAGCTGCATTACTCCAGAAGGCAACAGGCAGACCCAAAGATCTCTAAGTGGTAACCCACTGAAAGTGGTGGATAATCTAGCCCTCCAGGAGGAGCACCTACATCTCTAAACATGCCTAGAAAACTGCCATGCCTTGGTCTAAACACTACCTTAACTCCCTCCAGCTCCATCCGGAACTGGGGGAGAAAAAGAGATGGAGATGCCTGCATTCCCTCTCTGACATGATTCTCCTCACAATGGCTGTTTTGCAGTGGGCTCAATATTACAACTAAAAATCACATAATCTGGGCTTCCCTGGTGGCGCAGTGGTTAAGAGTCCGCCTGCAAACGCAGGGGACACGGGTTCGTGCCCCGGTCCGGGAAGATCCGACATGCCGTAGTGTGCCTGGGTCCGTGAGCCATGGCCGCTGGGCCTGCGTGTCCGGAGCCTGTGCTCCACAACAGGAGAGGCCACAACAGTGACAGGACCACTTACCGAAAAAAAAAAAAATCACATAAGTTCTCAGGCCCTTCCTCAATAACTGGACTTCAGAGGACCCACACACGGGGGTGGGTAACGCTGGATGGCATCACCACTGCCAACACACACAGGTCTACACCCCGCCACACTGAGCCACAGACCAGGCCCCGACTGGATGACTGAGAAAACAGAAAACCTTTGAATTCCCCTCTGAGGAGTTGGACGTATCACGTACATTACTGCCAATCCAAGACAAAGTTCAACTCCTTTCAAACGGGGCCGATATTATTTCAACCTGGGTATTTAATACAAGAACTCCCTGGTGGGCGAGCCCCTTCCTGGGTGGCTCCTCAGAGCTGTGCCCTGTGCTGGATAAGTGGGTGCTGCCACGGACCTTTTAGGAAGCTGCCTGTGCATCTAATGAACTCATTAGAAGAGTTTGCACCTTCCCCTGTACTTAAGTCAACAATTACTGTTGTTTTGCCACCTTCCTCCGTGTTGTGATTCTTTTATTAAGCTCTTGGGGCTGCAGGGAACATGCGTTCTCTTAGGGAAACTGAACTGAAAGGGGGCAAAATCCATAAACATTAGCTTTAAAAAACTGCACAATAGGATAGAGGGTGTAAGAGGTGTTTAGTGTGTTTCTGCTTCCCACCTCCTTCTTGGTGGGTTTAGGTGGACTGTGAGACTCCCCAAAGGGCAATCTGTGGTGGAATAAATGGAGGCAGTTATTTTTGTACCCTGGTTTCAAGTCTGAATGATTAATTTGCTTTCTAGTGGTTCTGGCTTTTCTGTGCTGGTGTCCCACCTGAGGACCATCTTTCTCCCCATCCACACTGGGTAGGTAGGGGCTGGGCCAAAGAAAAGCAGGTGGGTAAACAGAAGGATGTTTAATTCTTTGCCAAAACTGTCCATGGTCCAAAGAGGTCTTGAGCAGGAAGTGAGGGGAAGGGAGGGCTTGAAGTTCACGGAACAAGAGGCCTTTCTAACAAGAAGAAATAACTTGGGAGGAATGGGAGCTGAGGATAGTTCAGGCACAAAGAAGACAACGCTCACTTGTCTTGCCATTTAACTCCTGGGGAACCCCGAATAAGTTGTTTTTCTTTTCAGATTTTGTTTCTTCACCTGTAAAATGGGAACAGCGATGGTGACCTCAACTCAGCTGCACTAAGGAATAGACTAAATGAGACCATGCATGCAAGTGTGTCATGCACGCGTTCAGCGTTATTGTTCAGATGCAGGAAGCCACAAGGCTGAGAGCAGGACTGCCTGCTCCTCTCCTCTACAGGAACAAACACGCAGCGGAGGAGAGCTGCCTCCCCCTCTAGTCCTGTCTTTCTGGCACATGGCATAACCGAGGGGGAGCTCCGCATCGATCAGTTGACTGGGTCGAGTGCCTGCCCCTGGCTGCCAGCTTTCTCAAGTTCTTTATAAATGATCCGGGGGTGTCAGTGGGAGTGACTCACAGCACTGTTCTCAATTCCAGCAAGGGACTGCTCCTTCTAAAAATTACCACCAAGATTTACTAAGCCCAGGTGCATTCTTGGACGACATCAGGATGAGGTACCACAACAGTGGTCCTGAGTCATGTGCCTGCTGCCATCATGAGGCACTGGTTCACTCTACCAGGGATGCACTCATGAGCTGCTCTGGAACCATCAACCGAGCCATGACTTGCATCTGCAGCCATGACTCAAATTCGTGTGGGCCTTCTACTCATCAGAACTATCTGCCTAGGTGACGACAAAAGATGACAACTGCAAAAGAGAAAGCTCTACCCTCCTTTTCTGGCTCCTCTTACACTAACAGTCAAGCAGGTGAATGTCATACTCTCACCTCCCCAGGGATCTAGCCTCTGTCAGCTTCTCTGCTGGCTGGTTTCACCATTCGAATTTCATTAAAGCAAGTCACGTGTCTGTCCAACTGTAGGCTCCTTGGTGATAAGGACCAGGTTATGTCCCTCTTCTGTAGTTCCTGCAGTTCCCTGCACAGAGTAAGCTCACAAATTAATTCTCACCACTCAGGGCACAGACATATTCCCTTCTCACTCTTCACTACTTCTCTCCATCTAGTTCTGCTACATCTGCAACTATATTCAAATGATTTTTGTCTCATAAGCCATAACCAATCATTTATTTACCCATTCATTCAGACATTTACCGAGTGTCTTTTATGTGCCAGGAACTATGCTAGACACTGTGGGGAGAAAGATAAAAATAGCACCGTCTCTATTCTCAGGAAGCTCACACTGAAAATGTGAAGGGAGCATAGCCCTAGAAAGTCTATGGGCTATGGGATTTGCAGAGTTGGGACTATGACTCTTGCCTTCAAGATCTTTATACTACGGGCCAGTGAAGACCACTGTAAGAACTGTGAAGGCCCTCAGTGTTGTGTGGCACCCCAAACCCCCCAACAAAGCCCTGAGCCAGACACTCCGTCCATGCCCACCACCCAGTCAGCACTTGGTTTCAATGATGCCACTGGGCATGTTGTCCTTGCTCCATTAGGTGGGCTGCTTTGGGTCTGGGTTGGGCTAAGTTGCCAAAAAGCCATGTTCCTGCTTTGACAGGTTGTGGCCAAATTTCGCAAAAGTCATTTCTTCAGGCTGTGTGTGTATGTGTCACATCTCATGTGTCTGACCTCTTGCCTGAGCCCCAGGCTCAAATATCCCACTGTCTACTTTGACATTTCCACTTGGAAGTAAATCCACTTTGCATCTCAAGTTTAACATGTCTTAACACCAAACTAAAGCTGTTCTTCCCACACCCCACCTGTTCCTCATCTCGTCTTCCCCATCTCAGTAAACTGCACCACCTTGCACCGAGTTGCTCAGGCCAAAACAATCTAGGTGTTATCCTTGGTTCCTCTTTCCCTTTATCCTATATCCAATACGTCAGCAAGTCCTGTTGATGCAACCTTCACATTGCAACCCCAAAGTGGCCACTTCCATCTCCTGTGTTGCCATCTTCATCCAAGCCACCACCATTTCCTGCCTGGGCTACCAGAGTGACTGTTTCTATTCTTGCCTCCCTATAATCCATTCACTGGTACAGCCAGAGTGATCTTTAAAAAAAACAGTAAACTAGGTCACATCAGCCCCCTGACTAAACCTCCGCAGAGGCTTCTCACTGGTCTTATGATAAAATCCAACCCCTAACCAGAGCCTGCCTATAAAACCCTACCGTGCCTGACTCCTGTCCTCCTCTGACTCAACTCTTAGAAAACGGCATTTCACTCACTACCCTTCAGCCACTTGGGCTTTCTTTCTGCTTCCTGCCTCAGGACCATTGCACTGCCTGAAAGAACACCAAGTGTTCATTGTTGGCTCATCGTCTTCCCTTAGGTCTCATCTATGTGTCACCTCCTCAGTAAGCCTTTATCTATCATAACTAATATTACCCTTTTACCATGCTCCTCTATTTCGTATCCATCATAGTACTTCTCTGCACTGCCCTATGTGTGTCTACTTGCTTATTGTGTCCTGAACTAGGACGTAAACTTAAATTTCATGTGGGCAGGACCTCATCTAATTAACTACTGTCTCCCCAGCAACCGGAACAGTTCCTGGCACATGGTGGGTGTTCCGTAAGTTTGTGCTGTACGAATGAACAAATCCCAGAAGTGCAGCACCAACCTGGAGGACAGCAAGAACACAGGTCTACTACTCACACACATGGGCACGGGGTGAGGACTCAAACCTGCCGCACGGGCTTACAAGGGCCCAGGAAGCACACCAAGGCTTAGCGGGGACCCTGCATAGGTCCTTGGGCATCAGCTCAATCACTGCACAACACTTCGAGGTAATGGCATCGTGTCAGGGGAGCAATAAACCTATGACTGTCACCACCTAGGACTGGTGTTGTGGGACTCAACCCTGGCTGCACCCTGAATCATCGAGAGCTTTTAAAAACACTGAGGGCAAGGCCTCACCCCCAGAGTTTCTGATTCAATAAGGTCGTATGGTCCCAGGTATCTAGAGTTTTAAAAAGCTCCTCAGGAACCTCCAACGTGCAGCCAGGTGAAAGTACTGAGTAGAGGATAGGATCACCGCTCTCCGCAGTTTCCCCGGGCGTGAAGAGGGTCCCCGGGTACGCGCGGCAGGGAGGAAAGGCGCGCGCAAGCGCGGGGCCCCGCCGCCAGCCCGCTCGTGGGCCCCGCCCTGCCTCCTCCTTTCCTCCCCTCGCCCCAACCGCCTCCCCGCCGCAGGCCGACCCCACAGTCTGGTCACCTGGGTGTTCTCTCCCTCCCGAAAGGCCTGCGCTACCCGCTGCCGCAGATAAGCGCCCAAGTCCCGGCCTCTTTTGGTCTCGTCCACTGGCCATTCCTCACAGAGTCTAAGAAAACGCCTGTAGCGGCTAGCCGCCATTTTGGGCCCTGCTTGTCTCCACCCCTGAGGGAGGAGTCGGCGGGGACAGGTGGAGCTTGCGCACTAAGCATCGCCGGCTTCCCGAAGAGGTGGGGTGGGAGGGAGGAGTGAGCATGCGCCACTTGGCCGGCGCCTTGCCGCTTTCCGGGAGGGGCCGCTGCTCCCCTGTCTCTGCAGGGCCGGCTGATTCAGTCTTCGTCCTCCTGGAACCAGCCCGGTTCCCAGGGGCAAGTCAGTCGTGGAGTACACCAGGGATAGCTTGCTTCTCTTTTTCAGTGACTGCACAAGCTCCAGACTAAAAAACCCTCCTCTGAGACCTCTGCTAATTGCCTAAGCGACTATATTTGCATGTAAATACAAGTGGTTATTCGATGAAGATGTGTTTGAACTTAATCACGTAGCATGCACACGTGGTTCGCAGCCCCCCTCCCCTTTCTCACAGTCCCTGTACCTGTCGCTACCATTTGGTGATCTGCCACAATTCCTTCTTTAGTGCTACTCAGCTCTGTCCCTCTTTCCCCAGCTTCTATCAGTATCCTTTTGAGCGCCTCCTCCCCAAGCCAGCTACTTTTCCCTGCTTGAGCAACGTCATCTGGGTTGATTCAGCCTGGAAAAACTTGTCTTACCAAGCCTTCTCTTCTACATCTCCAGCTGCGTATCATGTGGGATGCTCTGATTTTTCTTTTCAAAAGATATCCCCACCTTCCAGATTTTCCTTAAGAAAGTCTCAGCCCCCTTTTGCATCTTTACTGCCTGAATTTAGCCAGGACCATCCTGTGCACACACTTGGCTTCCCGCAAACCTCTTCCTTCTCACCTTGCCTAATTCATAAGTCCAGGAGACTCCTGCCCTGAGTCAGGAAGTGAATACATAACCAAAACACAAAGTTAAAAGTGACAAGGGCTTTCATTGAAGTGTTAGGAAATACTAGGAGTTTGGAGAAAGAACTAGTACTTCTAGATGTTCAGGAGATAAGGAGGTGGAAGATCAGGGATTGCTTCCGAAGGAGATAGCATTTGGGCTGGGCCTTGAGGATGGTTAGAATTTGGATAAGTGGGAATGGAGGGACATTCCTTCCATAGCAAGAGCCAGGCCTGGGGCAGAATGGGAGAGCGGAAGAGGGAGGAGGAAAAATCAGTGGGTGGTTTTAACAGAGAACAGCTCTGAACTGTCTGAAGTCCTTAAGGGTAAAGACCTATGAATCAGAACCTTTGGGGACCCAGGGTGTGTGATGCCCACTTGAGGTGAGTTCAGGGGGAGTGGAAAACAAGGCGCTCAAGGGCACCCCCAACGCATTCCCAGCCCAATAGTACCTACCTGCTCCACTCTCACCACAGCTGTATTTGTAATGGGGAAGAACAAACCTGAGTCCATGTTGGATCTGTTTCTTTTACTTTAACCTTTGTATCTATTGCTTTTGCTACAAGAGTGTTGCCTATAGCCTGAGATATACAGGATAGCCCATTCTCAAGGCTCTGAGCTTTAAAGGTATAACACTTTCCATTCATACAGAGATAAAAAGTTGCAGAACAGAGAATACCATTTGTCTTGTTGGAGGTTTACAAGGGCATTATTACTACTGGACCTATGTGGACTGCTGCAATAACAAAGGATTCCGGCACCAAGAAGTTTGCAGCAACCAACCACACCCATTTTAGTATAAAAGAAGCCTGAATTCTAACTCTGGGAAGGTGGTTCTTTGGGACACTACTTCATGATCTTCTCAGTCTGCGGGCTTTCTGAATAAAGTCACTGTTCCATGCCCCAACAACTCGTCTCTCGATTTATTGGCCTGTCGTGCAGTGAGCTTGGACTGGGTAACATATTTATAACCACATAGTTTTGATAGCTGTCCCGAGGCCCAAAGAGGAGGGTTATATCTATTTACTATCAGTATCAAGCCCCAGGCACCTAGGGCTGTGCTGGGTGCCCCAAGGCCTTGTCGGTCTGCCTGAGGCCCCATCACAGCTGTGGCTTTGAAGAGCACCTGGCTGGCCAACAGGTGTCTTGGGAGGCAGGGACAGAGGTCCCTCTGTCTTCAGCAAGAGAAAGAGTAACATGGCTTTCACCTAACTTGAGGCACAAGCGGAAGCACAAGGAGAGGTTGAGAAGAACAAGTGGAGCAGGGGAAACCCGAACCAGTGCCTCTGTCTAAGGCTCTCCTTTCCCCAGCACAGCATCTTCTGGATCAGCCTGTGGTCGCCCTGGTTCAGTGCCCACCTCTCTTCCCCCCACTGCAGGCTTGTCTGACTTGATGGTTCAGTAGTGAGGCTGTGGAGGCTGATAGACGTGGGTTGGAATGTGGACTCACTCATTCATTCATTCATCCAGAACTATCTATACAATTTGTGGGGGCCCAATGAAAAATGAAAATGTGAAGCTCCTTATTAAAAGATTATGAAAAAGTTCAAGACAGTAACAGCAGAGCATTAACCCGGGGGCGAGGGGCGGGGGGTTGCCTTCAGGTCACACACCCACGAAGCCAGCCCTGAGCTCCTTCCCTGTGGTGGACAAAACAGGTGAGGGCCCTGATCGCACGGGTTTTACATTTAAGTGGGAGGAAACAGACGACAATCAAGCAAACATACCATAACAATAACAATAATCATCGTAATGCTTTATACGTATTCAGTCCTTCAGTAAATGAACAAGATAATTTCATATGTGATAAGTGCCAGGGAGGGGTCAGGGCAGGGTGCTACATCCACAGTGATGGGGGTGGGGGTGGGGTCTGGGTGGCCTGGAGGCGCTTGTGTTTGAGAGAGACCTGAGTCACACGAGGGGCGAAAGCAACTTCCAGGTAGAGCGGCAGCAAAGGCAAAGGCGTTTGGAGCAGCCAAACTTCGGTGGGCTATTTAATCACTCTGAGCCTCAGCTCGTCATCTTAAAATGGGAATTATAATGATAAATTGACACGTACTGAGTGTTTGCTCTGTGCCTGGCACTGTTCTAAAGGCCTTCCTATTGACTCATTTGGTCCTCACAATGGATCTCAGAGAAAAGTACCACTTTTATCCCCATTTTACAGAGTTGGAAACTGAGGCACAGAAAGGACAAGGACTTGCCGAGGTCACCGGGTGGGTAAGTGGCAGAGCCTGGACCTGGACCCCAGCTGACTGACTCCAGAGCCCGTGCACTTACCCCTCCATCAGATGCCTCTTCAGGCCTCCGTGCAGCATTATCGTTGTGAACTGCACTCATGGTGTGTTTCTGTATTTTCCCAGGGGGCACTGGGGGCATCTCTGGCCTTGTTTTACCTTGTCACCCCCGCCCCCCCATGCCTGCGGGTGATTGGAGCCTGAGTCTGGGCTCACTGGCTTGTCAGTCACCGGGTGCCATTCTGGGCACATTAATAGGCGTCGCCTGGAATGTGGCTTGGCAGTGCCAGCCCCTCCGGAAGTCGATGACCATGTTAACACCCACCTGCTGACTGTCGCTCATTCCACACTGAATGCAGCCTCCCCTGGCTCCTTGAAAAACTCCAGCGGGGCTGTACCTCCCGATCCATTTAGGATGGGTATCTGGGCTTTTTGGAGCCCTACTAGCTCTTTATAGAAACCAGGCACCATCAGGGGGAGGAGAGTGGAGGGAGGGAGCGCTGCTTCAGTTTTTCAAATTATAATGATCCCAGTCATTGAAACACCGAATCGCACATTTAAATCGCTTGAAAGTAAAAATATCATTTTGTAATGCTGCTGTTAATAATGTAAACATTAAAACCGAATTAAATATTTAGCTGTATTGTGGGGCACGATTGCCTGATTTTTCTTCTTTCAGCTTCTTCAACTGGAGGAAATGATTGGCTGCAGTACCCAGATATGTTACCATTAAAAGTGGGTCCGGACTTGCACTGGAGGACCTAGTCATTTAATGCCCCTGGAAGGGTCATGCTGGCAGCAGACTGCTGCCTTTTTCTGGAGGTGAGCTTTTTTTCAAGATACGTATGTGTTGGAGGTGTGCTGGGAGACGCTGGGGTCTTAAATTTCAGCCTAATACATCCAGACCCCTCAGCTCTGTTGAGATATCTTGTCATCTGCCCCAGGGACCTGCCTCCCCACCTTCACTCTGCTCTCTACTCAATGCCACTTCAGAGAGGCTTTCCCTGGTCCCCATTCAAAGTAGCAGCCCTCTCAGTTTTGGTCCCCTTTTCCCTCCAAGCACTAGTCACTATCTGACAACAGGCCCTGGCAACCAGTCATCTCTCACCAAAGGAATCTGAAGAGAAAGGACGTTAGAATAAACCGAGGTCTCCCAGCCTACTTGTGCCCACCCTCTCTCATTTTTTTTTTTCACATCTTTATTGGAGTATAATTGCTTTACAATGGTGTGTTAGTTTCTGCTTTATAACAAAGTGAATCAGTTATACATATACATATATCCCCCCATCTCCTCCCTCTTGTGTCTCCCTCCCACCCTCCCTATCCCACCCCTCTAGGTGGTCACAAAGCACTGAGCTGATCTCCCTGTGCTATGCAGCTGCTTCCCACTAGCTATCTATTTTATGTTTGGTAGTGTATATATGTCCATGCCACTCTCTCACTTTGTCACAGCTTACCCTTCCCCCTCCCCATATCCTCAAGTCCATTCTCTAGTAGGTCTGTGTCTTTATTCCCATCTTACCCCTAGGTTCTTCATGACCTTTTTTTTTTTCTTAGATTCCATATATGTAAGGCCAGAAACTATCAAACTCTTAGAGGAAAACATAGGCAGAACACTCTATGACATAAATCACAGCAAGATCCTTTTTGACCCACCTCCTAGAGAAATGGAAATAAAAACAAAAATAAACAAATTGGACCTAATGAAACTTCAAAGCTTTTGCACAGCAAAGGAAACCATAAACAAGACCAAAAGACAACCCTCAGAATGGGAGAAAATATTTGCAAATGAAGCAACTGACAAAGGATTAATCTCCAAAATTTACAAGCAGCTCATGCAGCTCAATATCAAAAAAACAAACAACCCAATCTAAAAATGGGCAGAAGACCTAAACAGACATTTCTCCAAAGAAGATATACAGACTGCCAGCAAACACATGAAAGAATGCTCAACATCATTAATCATTAGAGAAATGCAAATCAAAACTACAGTGAGATATCATGTCACACTGGTCAGAATGGCCATCATCAAAAAATCTAGAAACAATAAATGCTGGAGAGGGTGTGGAGAAAAGGGAACACTCTTGCACTGCTGGTGGGAATGTGAATTGATACAGCCACTATGGAGAACAGTATGGAGGTTCCTTAAAAAACTACAAATAGAACTACCATACGACCCAGCAATCCCACTACTGGGCATATACCCTGAGAAAACCATAATTCAAAAAGAGTCATGTAGGGCTTCCCTGGTGGTGCAGTGGTTGAGAGTCCGCCTGCCGATGCAGGGGACACGAGTTCGTGCCCCGGTCCGGGAAGATCCCACATGCCGTGCAGCAGCTGGGCCCGTGAGCCATGGCCGCTGAGCTTGCGCGTCCCGAGCCTGTGCTCCGCAACGGGAGAGGCCACAGCAGTGAGAGGCTCGCGTACTGCAAAAAAAAAAAAAAAAAAAAAAAAAAAAAAAGAGTCATGTACCAAAATGTTCATTGCAGCTCTATTTACAATAGCTAGGAGATGGAAGCAACCTAAGTGTCCATCATCGGATGAATGGATAAAGAAGATGTGGCACATATATACAATGGAATATTACTCAGCCATAAAAAGAAACGAAATTGAGCTACTTGTAATGAGGTGGATGGACCTAGAGTCTGTCATACAGAGTGAAGTAAGTCAGAAAGAGAAAGACAAATACCGTATGCTAACACATATATATATGGAATCTAGCTATCTATTTTACATTTGGTAGTATATATAAGTCTATGCCACTCTTTCACTTCGTCCCAGCTTACCCTTCCCCCTCCCCGTGTCCTCAAGTCCATTCTCTACGTCTGCATCTTTTTTTAAAAAATTAATTAATTAATTAATTAAATTATGGCTGTGTTGGTTCTTCGTTGCTGCTCACAGGCTTTCTCTAGTTGCAGTGAGCGGGGGCTACTCTTCGTTGTGGTGCAAGGGCTTCTCATTGCAGTGGCTTCTCTTGTTGCGGAGCACCAGCTCTAGGCACGCAGGCTTCAGTAGTTGTGGCTCATGGGCTTCAGTAGTTGTGGCTCACGGGCTCTACAGCACAGGCTCAGTAGTTGTAGCACACGGGCTTAGTTGCTCTGCGGCATGTGGGATCTTCCTGGACCAGGGCTCGAACCTGTGTCCCCCGCATTGGCAGGCGGATTCTTAACCACTGTGCCACTAGGGAAGTCCCTATGTCTGCATCTTTATTCCTGTCCCGCCACTAGGTTCTTCAGAACCACTTTTTTTTTTTTAGATTCCATATATATGTGTTAGCATACGGTATTTGTTTTTCTCTTTCTGACTTACTTCACTCTGTATGACAGACTCTAGGTCCATCCACCTCACTACAAAAAACTCAATTTCGTTTCTTTTTATGGCTGAGTAATATTCCACTGTATATATGTGCCACATCCTCTTTATCCATTCGTCTGTCGATGGACACTTAGGTTGCTTCCATGTCCTGGCTATTGTAAACAGAGCTGCAATGAACATTCCCACCCCCTCTTGAGAGGTCTGAGGGAGAAAGGTGAAGGGCAAATCGGGGGTGGGTAGATTTCTGGAGTTTGTTCTAGGATGAGCTCTCAAACTTCCTGTCCCATCTCAGGGCAGCTTAGTGACAGAAGGGAGGGGTTCTGAGCAATGCCTAATGGAAAGGAGCCAACCTGGGTGCAAGTCAGCCTGTCTGTCCGGCACCTGACTTGGTGTCATCCCAGAGCTGCTTTCCTCCCTCGCTCCCTCCCCTCTGATTCTTGGCACCCACACTTTCACTTTTGTTCTTTCCCTCATCTTCTGTTTTATGTTTTGGCCACAGAGGATGTAGATTTAAATCAAAAGTCCGAAGTTTAGATCATTCTGAAGAGATGCTGAGAGTGGTCTTGCCTTGCCATGTGTTTCATTAGACTGCTTCCTGCCCTTTCCAGCATGGTCGAAAAGGCTCTGTGCAGCTGGGAAGAGTGATGGGGCTGCCAGGGTGCTGCCCAGAGGCCCAGGCCTTCCTGATGACATTGCATTATGGAAAAGCTGTAATAACACTCTGCTTTTGAGCTTCCTCTTCAATCACACAGGGGACTCCAGAGGGACAGAGGTGGGGCTGGCTGACTGTCTCCCAGGCTGCCCCTGTCCCTGCACCCCAGCCGGTGTGTGTGGGGGGGTCAGGAGCAGCTGCTTCTCCCCATCACTTGTCTTGAGGACCGAGTCAGAGGTCCCGTGGGACAGATGAGTAAACTGAGGTTGGGGAGAGGCTAAGCCAATCTGCCAGCACTCTGGGCACACTCTTTGTGTGAGGACACAGCCTGGGGGAGGATCTGGGTCAGAACCCCCAGTTCTGGCGCTAACAGTCCCCTGCTAACCCCACACGCCCCCCACTTGCTCTTTATGTCTCTGTTTCTCCCCCCATAAGTCAGGTATCAATTTGACGTGAGGTTTATGGAGAAAGGTTACAGTAGAGACACACTAGGTTCTCATCAAACCCAATTCCTCATCCTGTGCACACAATTAAAGTAATCTCAGCCCCCCGACTCCATCTGGGTAGGGCCACAGGATGGGATGTGAGGTCTGCCTTCTCTATGCTGTCTAAATTTCAGGACTGTGGTTGAAGATGGTGGTGTCACAGGATGGAAGGATCCTGGATCTCTGGATGGCTGTGTGGAGCAGAGACTCTCTGCCAACCCAAGTGGATCGAAATGTGAAGCCACTGATATTTGGAGATTGTCTGCAAATAGTTATCCTCCTCTGACTACTACCTGTGTGTTTCTCAGTTCAAAAAAGAAGAGAGCTCCCCAGTCTGGGGAAGAAAGGCTCCTGCAGTGTTCCAGGTGAGAGCTAGCAGTAGAGGTGGAAGGTTCAGAGGCCTTTCTTTTTTTTTTTTTTTTGCGGTACGCGGGCCTCTCACCGGCCATGGCTCATGGGCCCAGCCGCTCCACGGCATGTGGGATCCTCCCGGACGGGGGCACTAACCCATGTCCCCTGCATCGGCAGGTAGACTCCCAACCACTGCGCCACCAGGGAAGCCCCCAGAGGCCCTTTCTAACTCTCACATTCTGGGGTTTCTCCATTTCCATCTTAATCTCCCTCGGTGCCCCGTACATCATCCTTCTGTGGTCAACACAGGCCACTCGCTGTGCCCTGAGCAGAATGCTTGATTCCCCGTTCCTGTAGTTGTTGATCCTTTTCCTGGAACACCCGCCCTTCTTGATCACCTTTCAGACCTGCCTCCCTTTCAAGGCTCAGCTTCACCTCTGTGATCACCCCATGTGGCAGGGAGTCCTCACTGCCTCTGCTCTCCTGTGTAGCACTCTGCACTGCTAAGCAAACGGCCCCCATCCCCTGTTGAAGCACCCGTGATATTTTCACATGAGGGTCTTTATTCTCTTGTTAAGTCATAAGGTTCTTAAGGATGACATCACAATCCTCACACTTCCTGGTTTCCTATAAGGCCCTGGCACCGTGCGTCAGGCACCAGGCACTCGGAAAATATCTGTTGGGTGGATGAATGGAAGGAAGGAAGGACGGATGAATGAAATTGCGAACAAATGAATGAGATACTTGGCCAGATTTCCAAGGGTCTCCACCAACTGGGCTCACTCCATCTTTTTGCTCACTTCTACTCCCAGCCACAAAACCCCCGCCCTGACTGGGCTGGTCTGTCGCCAGACTCACGAGCCTGCTGGATTTTTCCCTCCTTCCACTCCCCACCCCTCACCAACGCCCCAGCCCCTTCCCACTCCTGTCACCTTTCATGGCCCAGATGAAGTCTCACCTCCTCCAAGTTTCCGTGATGACTCAGCTCTCCGCAAACCTGTTCAACTTTATTACAGGATTGATCATCTGTACCATGTGGATTAATCCGCTGTATCCTTGGGTATGTACTGTGTGGTTTGTGGTCAGTTCATTTGTGTTTTTCTTGCCTCCTCAACTAGAATCTGAGCTCCCAAGAGCTGGGTCATCCGTAGCACTTAGCAAAGAGATCAGCAGGGAACAGCTGAGCAGGACAGGGCTGTGCTCACCGATTGCTGGATACCTGGGGCTCCCTCACCCTTTGGCCATTTTTCAGTAAACTCAGACTGGAAAGCAAACACATACACACCCATCACTTTCTCTTCTCTCTGAATCTTTCTGTTCTTCTCCCTCTACCCAGATTTGCAATACTTGGGTGGACTCATTCAGCCAAGTTGCTGAATCTGCAAAGCCTCACACAAGCTTCCAGACCACAGTTGCCCCTCTGAGTCCAGGAGTCTAGGAAGAACAGTCTAAAACGGTAGCCAACTTTGTCCCTTGCAGCAAACTGCACTATTGTTGGTGATATCTTCAGGAGGAGGAGAGAATCATTTGGGCTGAACCTCAGAAGATTTGCAGAGGAGGAAAAAGGCTGCCCGTGAAGGGCACCGTGGGGTAAAGGGGTAGCGGGTCATCACATGGGCAGGAAGATGCAGCCAGCCACGGAGAGCAGTGGCCGCATGGCTAGCCACATGGGTGGCCAGTCTGAAAAGACTTAGATTCCAGCTGACATTCCCCTCAGCCTCGGGCAGCTCCCACAGCACAAAAGGCAGAGAATGGGGACAGAAATCAGAAGCTCAGCCAGGGAGCTTTGGACTTGGTTGATGTGGTACCAGGTTCTCAAGCGAGGAAGTGACCCAGAAAAAGCAGTATGTCGGGCTCCCTTTCATCATGAGCAAATCTTTTGTTTTCGGCTGACTTCCTTTTGCCACTCAGCGCGCTTTGACTCAATTCTCCACCGTGGACGCAGGGCATGCAAATCACTCACATCTTTACCTCGGCCAAACATGAGTAGGCAAGTTACCTTGCTTGGAAATCCATATAATGTAAACTAAAATTAAACAAAAGTTTTTATTGTGCAGTCACTCTTTCCTTCTTTTGGTGTGGTTTTTTTTTTTTTTTTTTTTTTCTGGTGCGGATTTTTGAAAGTTGATGATCATTAGCTATGAGAATACAAAAATGGTTTCATTTTGCACTGTATAAGGTTCACGTGAAAGGACCACTTATTTCTCAGGTATGGTGCCCGCCTTGTGATACACGCAGATATTTTATTAGCCACCATTTCTCACCCAGGTTCCCTGAAGGATTACAAGGAAATCGGTGAAGTGTTCTTGCTGTGTATACTTTAATCACCCATAAATTGGAATTACCATACAGTATGATGATCAGAATCAACAAACAGAAAGGGTAATAATGCACACCAAATAATCACTGGTGACCTCAGCAATTTTATTAACACATTTATTTCCCTAATTGGGTAATGTATCTCAGGCTTGACTCGAGGGCATTATAATAGGTTTCCACGCTGCAGAAGAAGGAATTAATTAGAACTGTTTGCTCTCAGTTCCGTATTTACACTTGTCCACCCGTCTCATAAACATTGCCTGATTTCCTGGGTCCTCCAGGCTCCTCTCTTCTGACTCCCCCACCCCACCCCCTAAATAAATAAATAGAACTGGAGAGTAGAAGTTCACATCTTCCTTATGTGTTCACCCCCACCGGAAGCTGCATTTCATGGTCAGAATCTGACAAAATCATCACTTCCCATAGGACCCACCTCTCCACGGGCCAAAATGGGGAAGCTGGGGTCTTGGTTTGCCAGCACTGTGTCTGGGATTGTCCTTGTCCATTCAGAACCTGGAGACAAAGCTGGTGAGATGGGCAGATCTGTCCCAGTTCACCCTGCCCCACCAACAGTGCCTCTGAGGAAGGTAAGAGACATTCGTTAGCTCTGTCTGCCCTGGGAGCCAGCAGCCCATGTGAGCAGAAAAACGATAACTAGGGAACTCATTCTTCCAGGCTTCCTCAAGTAAGGTTTTTTTTTTTTTTCTTTTTTTTTTGCCTTACAGCTTGTGAGACTGCAGCATGACAAAAAGAAAGCATCTTTAAATGCAAATACTCCAGAATCTCACTGTAATGCTGGCCTGTAACTCCTCTGCACCCCACCCTTTACTCCAGAAAGGCACCATTTCATCCTGCTGTGCAGCCTACGACGACTGGCATGAGTGCAAGATGCCAGGGTACGTGAATCACCTCCAGAGCTGGTTTCCTTAGCAGCTGTTAGTATAGCCTGCCACGTATAGAGATGGCTTTTGAATGTAGGTATAATTATTACAGACACATCTCAGGGGTGTGTAGACTACCCTAGCTACCAACAGGCCCCTTTGGAGAGCTATCCTCCAGAAAAATCTGGATGGATCCAACAAGTCTCATTCTCCTTCTTGAATATCCTGCAAGATCTGGATGAGGTTTTCCAGGCCAAAGATATAGCCTGGATCTGGTCCATCGTAGGTGGTGTGTTCATTCCAGGAGCCTTTGTATGTTGTGTGAGCAAAGTCGATCATCCGGATGTCGACTTTGACGACATTGCCGCCGTGGGGCGTCTGCAGAGTCTCCTGCCCATCATAGATGATGAGGAGAGAGCTGGAGTAGAACCGGTATGAACTCTGGCTCCTAATGACTGAGAGGAGGGCCCGGAGCTGGCGCTGGATGGGCTCTAGCAGCTCCATCCGGAGCCGGGTCCCATCGTGTAGGAACTGATAAAGCGCTTGCCTGAAGCCCTCCACTGAGAGTTTTCTTCCGTAGTACTTGTCTTTGAAGAGAAAGTGCTTCTTATCGGTTTGATAAACCTTACATTAAAAAGAAGATAGAAAATGTGAAGAATTGCAAACTTAAAAAAAAAATCACATCTGCTACAGTGGCAGCATCACAAACTACCTAATATATAAACAGATTTCTAGAGATGCAGGGCAAGAATGGCTGCAATGACTGGCAAGATGATCTTTCATCAAGCACCAGTGTAACTTTTACATTTTAAAATGCTTTCTGTGCAAGCCTTTAATAGGAATCCAAGGTCTAAAGATCCTTCATCCTATGAAGGTGACCCTCCGCCCACCAGGAAAAGGTTTGGATCTCCTTTCTTGTGAATTTCCAATGTCAACCTCCAAACCATGATTTAAACCCTGGCTTCTGGCCCTCTTTAAATATTAGCAAACCCAAGCGAGAAAGCTTTAGTGGGAATCTGAAATCACAGCCAATGGCCTTGGAAAGCCAAGCAGAATAAAATTTCCCCCAACAAAGTTTATGAAGTCCTTTCTCTGCAGATTCTAAGAAAACCGTAATGGCTCTGGGGGTACAGTGGGGTGAATTGTTTGGAGATGAAAAGACAGGCTAGATCAGGTGTGGATGGAGTTTTCAGGCAGCCAGTGAGGTTGAGGGGAGCCTGGATGGAGCAGGGAAGGTTCGCAGCAGCTCTGCGGGGTTGGTGGCTCCTCTCTTTAGCATCAGCCCTTCTCCCCTCCCCTGTCACGTCTTGGCCACCGGAAGGGAGCAGATGGAGGAGAGATGCCGAGGGGGGAGACAGTGGCAGCCGCTCCCATTTCATTCAGATGACAGAGGCGGGCAGAGGCTGAACGGAGGTCAGTGGCCGGCATGGCCAGAGGGTGAGTTGGCACACCTCTGCCTGGCACACCTGGGAAGGGCTGCCCGTACCTGACCAAGACAGTTTCTCAGGTCTTCCCTGCCTTCAGATTACATGATATGTTTACAGAAAACAGGAATTGAAAAAAAAAAAAAAATCAGAAAGATACCATCGACTTGGTGTTGCCTTTGGAGGGCTGGAGATCAGCTGTTACAATTAGCCTTTCTAAGCACAAGACAGGCATCTCTTTGTAAATAAATCAGATCAATTTCAGAAGGTTTGCGGTCCAGAGAGAGATTCCATGTACTCCACCAAGTGTCACGCTCCACTCTCTTGAGGACTGTATTCCAAGCCTCCTAGGGACATCTGTGCCACACACTTATAGACTCAACTTCCAGCTTCAAGGGGTGGCAGTTTCAATTAAGGAAAGCTATAACGATTACCATCAAATCCGTGTCTGGTTTTGCTTTAGTAGATAGACTCTAAGAGTGAGCCACTGGAGGAAGTTAATTTCCTCCTGTTCTCCTGCAGCCTTGGCTATAAGCCACATCAGAACAGCAAAAATGAAGTGTGGAGTCGGGGCAATAAAAAATTAACCATTCCTTTGCTGGGCTTTGCAGGTTACGACCTTCCCACTTTGTTAAGGAGAAGAGGTAGCAAGAAGCAGCAGAAAAAGCAGAGAAAGAACAGGAAATGGCCAATAAGGATTCAAAGAGCAGATTGCCTGCCGGCATCTGAGAAGGAGAGGGTTCAGCTTCATGGTTCAAGAGAACGAGGAACCAACGGAGCACGCAGAGAAGCTTTCTCTCAGTTCTCTCCCAGACCTGCTCGCACACTGTCATCAAAGGTCTGCTCTCAACATGGGCAGGACCAACGTGGTCACATGGAAAGTTCCAACTGCCAGGGATCCTGAGATGAGTTTAAAAATGGTGGTTTTTTAAATTTTATTGACGTACAGTTGATTTACAATGTTGTGTTAATTTCTTCTGTACAGCAAAGGGGTTCAGTTATATACATTCTTTTCCATTATTGTTTATCACAGGATATTGAATATAGTTCCCTGTGCTGTACAGTAGGACCTTGTTGTTTATCCATCCTATGTATAATAGTTTGCATCTGCTCATCCCAAGCTCCAAATATATCCCTCCCCCCACACTTGGCATCCACAGTGTGTTCTCTATGTGAGTCTGTTTCTGTTTCATAGAAGTTCATTTGTGTCATCTTTTAGATTCCACATATAAGTGATATCATATGGTATTTGTCTTTCTCTGTCTGACTTACTTCACTTAGTATGATCATCTCTAGGTCCATCCGTGTTGCTGCAAATGGCATTATAATGGCTGAGTAGTATTCCACTGTATATATATGTACCACATCGTCTTTATCCACTCATCTGTCGATGGACATTTAGGTTCTTTCCATGTCTTGGCTATTGTGAAAAGTGCTGCTGCGCACATAGGGGGTGCATGTATCTTTTTGAATTACAGTTTTGTCCAGATATATGCCCAGGAGTGGGATTGCTGGATCATATAGCAATTCTAATTTTTTTTTTTCATATGGCAATTCTATTTTCAGTTTTTTGAGGAACCTCCACACTGTTTTCCCTAGTGGCTGCACCAATTTACATTCCCCCAAAATGGTGGGGTTTTGATATCACTATCCTGAAAGGCGCTCTTTAAAAAACCCAGTGTGTCCTAGACCAGGATACACGTTTTCTTGGCGAAAGAGGTGCTTGGCCGCCGTCTCTGTTGCTCCCACAAAATGAAGGGTCCTGCGGGGGGCAGCAGCATCTGGATGGGAGACATCCTTGCCCCTAGCGGACATGCCAGGATGCCCAGCCCCGCAGACGTCCCCCACCTACCTGCATGCCGCAGATGCGCACGCCCAGGCAGGCCGAGGTGCTCCGCGCACACTTCCTCATGTGGCGGGCCTTCTTCTCCTCCGACGCATCGTCCCCGTGCTGCCGGGTCCCCATCTTCAGGTCTAAGATGCAGGGATGCTTGTACTGTGACACGACATTTTCCAGCAGCAGGAACCCTGGTCATGCTACTTTAAGGAAGGCTTCTGAGGACATAAAGGCCACTGCCCCACAGGAGGCGGTTAGCAGGCCTCTGAAGCTGGCTGGAGGTTCCCTCCTCTGAGCCCCATCCCTTCACTCCCCTTTCTTTCATTACAGACCAGCCTGTCAGTCGCTGTGAAGAATTCAGGGTATTAACTTTGCAGGCTGCTTTCATAAGTCCATTTATTCAGGGGGAGTTGATGAGGATGTGAGCTTTTTTTCCTTCTCCTTTTTGCTCTGAGGTTGTAATTTAAATTCAGGAGTGAAATCCCTGGCAGGCCATGCCCAATTTACATGTTATGGCAGAAAATCATAAGGCTAAAACCTCGAGTCACTGAATGGGCCAATACCTTTTGGGGAGAAGTGGGTTGATATTAGCTTCAGAGATGAGTTGCAGGAATATTAATTTCAGCGGAGTAGTTATCCTGCAAAAGCTTCTTAGGGATGAGGGCTGCAGATGTGTCTTAGTAAATACAGAGAAACCAGCCACCGGTGTGCGGGAAGGAGCCCAGAGGTGACAAAAGGGGGGCATTTCAAGCCTGAATTTGCTCACTGAGTTTGTGGGAGGTGTAAAAGGGAGGATGGGTGCAGGGACCCACCCTCCCTTTGAACCCGCGCCCCTACCCCCACCCAGCGTGGCAGTCATCTTTCCTATCTGCCCACAGAGACCCCAGCCCTGTCCATCCCCACTGCCCAGGTGGCAGAGACACAGCCAGTGGCCCAAACAGGGTTACTCTGTTCAGCTTTTCCCGCAGTCCTCCTTCCCCAGCCTCTGGCTTTTCTTTTGGAGAGATCTGCTTTCTCCCAGGTCCCAGGTGGGAGGGCTTGTGCCTCCCACTCTCTCTCACATCAGGCTGTCTCTCCCTACCCACACCTCCCTTGGCCCTGCCCCGAAACGTCTGTCTATCACTCCCTTCACCGCCCCGCGCCCCTGACAGCACCGTGCGCAGTGGTGGCTGGGCGGGCAGGCGGGTCATGGGCAAGGATACGGTGCCTCTTGTTCTCAGGGTACTCAGCGCACAGGCGGCTCAGGTGGGCCTGGTGGCAGTGCAGGCCCCACGGGTTAAAGCTTCTCCTCTCTGTCTGGTTCCCGTTCACATCCTCCACCAGGGAGGGGACTTGGGCCTTGAGGTGGAGCTCGGACATCAGGAGTGCTGTGGCTGGGCTGCGGGCGAGGGGAGCACATGACAGTCAGGGCCCCTGTGACTGGCTGGGCTTTCCTGGCTGAACCCTGATGTGGACTCTCCCTGGCTACTCTCAGGATGCCTGCAGGACCTTGGAGTGCCCTGCCGGCCCTGCTCAGGCCCCGGGGCACCAGATCAGGCCATGCTGCAGGCCTCGCAGGGGTCTCTAAAGTCCGGAATAACTCACTGGAGCATGTCACCTCCTCAGGGGGCTGAGGCGGTTTAAATGCACTTGTAAATGACCTGGGTCATTACCTCCCTTTGGAGGCAACACAGTACAGAGGTGGCGACCCTGCCTGGAATCAGAAGGCTGGAGGTCAGGCTGTTACTGTGGCTTCAGATGCCATGGGGGGAAGAATCATAGGTCCTTGGTCCACCCTCTCCTGCCCTCTGCATCTCGGCTTCCCCGTCTGTAACATGGAGATAATATGCACCGCTTCCTGACGCCAAGCCAGGAGGCTTAATTAGATCCTTGGGGAAGGGAGGTACTTTCATTGTATTAGCTCCCTTTTGTTTCCCATAAGCATTTAAAAAATCCCCAGGGATCCTTTTCATCTGAGAAAGGTCAGCTAATCTGAGAACTCTCCAAGGACCTTGGGCATCCTGAGCCGCCTGGGTCTCCAGGGCCCCACGGAGCACTGCAGTTGACCTCTCTCCTCTCCAGTCTTGACCGCTACAGAAGATGATCTTAGGGAGGCATTAGCCACACTTTTCCTTTATGTCAACCTTCTGGGGTTTCTGCTCTGCACATTTTCCCCCTCCAGAGACACCTCATGGTCTCAGTGAAACAGGTATTTAATGAAACAAATATACACTGAGTGTCTGCTCTGCATAGGACTCGGAGTGTGCATCCACTTCCGAGATGAAATGCATTGAAATCCTCCCTCTAGAAGGGGCACCAAAGAAAATGCATTCCTTTTTTTTTTGGTCACGTGGCTTATTCTAGACAGAGCCTTCATCTGAATTTCTCCTTTGCTCGGCTCTGGCCCTAAGGGGGAGCCATCGGCCTGGGCACAGGTGGGAGCAGTGCTGCTGCCTGCTAGGGACGTGCTGCCCGGGTTCTGTCACGCTGCCAAGTGGCCCTCACCTCTCCTTGAGTGAGTGTGCCAGCTGGGTGTGCTGCCACTGGGGGAGGGGGAGGGCACCGCCGCTGCCGGTGGTCTGCTGGAGGGTCTGCCATATGGCCACGGCCGCCGACTCCGTGGAGACCTGGAAGGGCCCCCGGATCTCCTTCAGCGGGTTGGCAACCAGGCTGAGATGGCCTCGGCTGTCTTTCCGGAGGTGCACGGTGATGGTGCCTGCAGAAGGGGAGGGATGGAGAAACCAGATGACATTTACGGAGTGGATGCAGTGTGATGTCCTTTTGAACTATAGTTTAATGGCAGTGGTCAGCTGCCCCCCTTCCCCAGCTCGTCTCTCAAGGAAGAGCTACGGGGACTGGCCTCAACCCGATCCTGTTCCAGAATGAGCCCAGAGCTGCGGAGCCTGCGGAAATGGCCTCGTGTGGATGCTGGTACAGCTTCTGCTTCGTCACCTCTCCCTGCCCCTCCATGCTTGAAACAAAGCAGCTGCGTACATTTTGTCCTCACATCTCCACTCCTCTGTGCGCGAGCACACCACCCAGGCACCCCGCAGCACCCCACCGGGGCCCAACCTGGGGGCATCCGAGCTGGTCCTCTGCAAAGAGGGCCCCCGCCTCTGAGTGGCAGTGAGGGAAGCCGGGGGCTCCTCTCATTCCTGCCCCTTGTCCTCTGCCTCCTACGACACCCTGGCTCTCCCCTCTGTTAACCCGTATCTGAGCAGCTTCTTCCAGGAAGTCTTCCTCTAACAGCCTCCTGGTGCTCGGGTTGCCCCTTCTTTCATCCTCCCCCCCATCCCTGGCTTTCACACTGACGTTCGCCATTGCCTTCGGTTAGACGCACAGCACGTGAAGATTATGGACAGAATGTGGTTCTTTGATAGAAAACAGAAGGCGTGTGAGATTTCTCCAATGGATTACAACAACCATTTCTCCAATGGTTACAACACCTAACCACCGGTGTTTGTAATCCAGGCATGACATCCTACTCCAGTCGCTGGCTGTGATAGCGAAGGATGTGAGGACACCCAGTGAACCCATGCGCTAGCCGAGCTTCTCCTTTAGGACATTGACCAGGTCAGGTCATTGGCTCTGGCCTGTACGTTAATGGCTCTCTGGTGTTCTTTGGACTTCTCGCTCTGGTGGCAGGGTCCAGCCCTCCCTCTGTGGGTGCCCAGCCTCGCCAGAGTTCTGGTGAAGGTGGAAGATACTCATGGTCGTGGCCCGGGAGACGGCCACACGAATGTTTTTGAGAGAACCGGCTCTCTGCAGAGTCCTTTGCTCCCTGTTCTTCCTGCAGCTGATGCCATGAGGACCCTCTCTTTGCTCCTTCTTCTATCAACCCATTCTCCATCCATCTTGTGCCTGGGGGCTGACTCTGGCATGCAGCAATGGCTCTTTTTTTTTTTTTCGGTACGCGGGCCTCTCACTGTTGTGGCCTCTCCCGCTGCGGAGCACAGGCTCCGGACGCGCAGGCTCAGCGGCCATGGCTCACGGGCCCAGCCGCTCCGCGGCATGTGGGATCTTCCCGGACCAGGGCACGAACCCGTGTCCCCTGCATTGGCAGGCGGACTCTCACCCACTGCGCCACCAGGGAAGCCTGCACCAATGGCTCTTTTGCCTGACAGTTGGGCCAATGAGGGACACTGGCTGGAGATGGGGGGAGGGGAGGAGAAAGGTTGGGGCTTTATCCCACTTGTTCCCTCCCTGCTGCGGCGTGGCTCTGCTGTGGCTGTGTTTCTCTGCAGCCTCCCTCTTGCTCAACTCCGCCACGCCCTCACCTTGGCCCTTCAGGCCTGGGGTTGGTTACAGTCTTCCAGCCGTGCCGCTCCCTGGTTGCCTCACCATCCCCAGTTGTTCCCCCCTTTTCTTTTTGGCAGCCCTGCATGGCATGTGGGATCTTAGTTCCCCAACCAGGGACCGAACCCATGCCCCCTGCAGTGGAAGCATGGAGTCCTAATTGCTGGACTGCCAGGGAAGTCTCCCCAGTTGTTCCCTTAATCCTGTGTGCAATTCTGTGAATAGTCCCTTGACAAATTCTCTTTATTTAACTCCCTTGGCATGTACTGCTCATTTTCCGCTGGGACCCTGACAGATGGGAGGGTTGTCTGTGGTCACATCCTCCCAGGTGTTGCTTTCCTCCCCCGGCCACTTGGTCACCTTCTCAGCGTTTAAGTGGTCATTTCTGCTGAACCAGCTGCCAAGGCAGCTGATTTCCCCTCGTGCGGCCCTGCCCGGCCCTCCTGGGCTGCTCAGAGCAGACACTCATTTTCAGGGCTGCTCTATAATTCAGTGAGGCACGCTCCAGGCCCGTCTGTGCCTAGCTCAGTGGTCTCCCTGGGCCAGGCCTGTCATCTCAGGTTCCCAGTGCCCTAATTCTGCAGCCTGAGCGTGACCTTCGGTTCCCTCCAGTTCCTTAAAAAACTCTGCTCTTCCTTAGCTCATCCCAGGCCCCAGTGTCCCGTGAAGTAATCATGACAGAGCATTCTGTAGTTTACCTGGACAGTAGCCTGCATCCCTAGACCGAGCCCACGAGGGCTGTCCTGCTCATGAGAGCAGGGGGCTGATGGCAGGTCAGGGACACAAGTACGGTGGTAATAACCACTGCCTGGTCTTTTACACCTACTGTGTGTCAGCATTATGTGCATTTTGTTGGTCAGTAAGCCTGCAAGGCACTTGACTGTGGTCACTGAGGCTCAGAGAGATTGGTAACTCACCCGAGGTCACACAGCTGGTAAGGGATGGAGGCCACGCCAGCCGTGAATGTGGGAGACGCAACAGGCTGTCGCACTGAGCCTGGGACTTAATCGGGAGACTCCTGTGTCATCACGCTATGTTTACCCGTGTGTGGACGAGGCACACTCCTGCTGCGTCCCCAGTCACATTTGTTCTGGTCATTCTGTTCCACAGGAGCGAACGGAGAGGCTACGATGCCACCACCTCGTGAGAGTGCCGAGGGCCGGAAGCGCCAAGAAGCCCAAGGATACGGTGTTACATTTCCAGCCTAGACTTCTTGGCGGGAGGGTCACTGTGGTTGTTCCAGGGAGGAGGACTGGCCTGGGAACCACCCCCAGGCCCTAGAGCCTACCCTCCAGGTGTGAGAAGAGGGGGAGCTGGCTGGTCTCTGTGCTTGCCTTGGGTGTCCATGGGGACTTGGCGGCCCACGGGCTCCCAACACTCTGCTGCCCCTGCCTGGCCAGGAGAGTGGGGGACCCCGGCCCTGTCTGCCTGCCCACCAGTCCCCCCAAGCACCTCCGCTGTGACCATGTCAGCTGGGCAGACAGGAGTGCTCGCTGCCTTGGCTGACGTGCCCAGAGCATCTCAGCAATTTCGATTTGGCCGAGCAGCTTCCATGAATATTCCGTCATGTACTTATTTTTAAGCTCATGAGAACATTTATTTGCCGCCGTCTGTAATATGAATCTGGCTCATCCACTACCAACTTGACCTAGGAGTATGTCCTCACTCACCCAAAGCCGATGGGCAGACTGGGAGACAGACGGACACAGCCTCAAGACGCTGTCGTGCCCAAGGAGCCCAGCAAAAGGTCCAAGATGAGCTCCTGGCACAGGGAAGCTGCCCTTGGGAATGACGTGCCTGCCCAGCAGTCCGCTGCCGTCACCGTGCAGGGAGTGAGAAGGAAGAGGGTGGGCTCTGGGGCATGCGGCGGCCACGTCAGGAACAGCCTCTCTTTCTGGGTTGTTCCCACCAGCAAGAAAAGGGAGACCCCTGTGGCAGCCTTGTGGGTGTTCGGGTTCCCCTGACCTGAGGTCACTAGCTGAGTGACCCTGGGCAAGTCACATCCCCACCCACGTTGGGCTGGGTGACCCCAGAGCACTGGCATCTGAGGAGTTGTCTCTTCAGTGATAGTCGCTGGTGGAGCCGGCCTGGGGGGCTGAGAGCCCACACTTGGGAGCCATACTTGAATTCTGGCTCTGCCTCACTCGCTGTGTGGCCTGAGGCAAGTTGGGTAACCTCTCTGTGCCTCAGTTTGCTAACCTGTGAAATGGGCATGATAGAAACACCTTCCTCAGAGGACTGTTGTCAGGATTAAACGAGTCAGTCATGGAAACTGCTTCCAGTGTGTCTGGCACTGAGTGAACACTAAGGGTTGGCCGATATTACTTTTCTTTTCTGGTGAAACAAGATGCCCGCACAGCCTGAGGTCCTTCGGGGGACCCTTTCCCATCCCAAACCTGACTTCAGCTCCCTGGCCCTGGCGTCTGAGGGCTTGAGGCTCCCAGTTCTGGGCCTTTCTCGTGTCTCCTCAGACGTGCGCTTCCTTGGGGGGCGCCTGGATGCCGGCCGTGTTCGGGCAGGCGAGAGAGTCAGCGTTTCTGCATCATCGAAACCTCCTGTTTGGGTGTCACGCCAGCCCATGGGCTCTGCCTCACCCTCACCCTCAGCCAGGCTGCGTGGTCTCACCTGCGAGATGTCCTGTGGTTCCCTGCCCCGGCCCCTCCCGACTTGTTTGCAAACATCATCTCCTGAATGAAGCCCAAGGCAAAGACTGATGCGTGAAGTGATGACTCAGGTTAATCTATCAAGTTAGCAGGGCCCCAAGGCGGGTGGTACCAGGATGGGCCCAACCTGAGAGGGAAGCAGGGCAGAGGAGCGGTCTGGAGAGTCGACGGTGCCCAAGACTCCCCAGAGTGGTGCGGTCCTAACCTGCCCGTGCCCCCCCCCCACCCCCCACCAAATGGAGGATGGCTTGTGCAGACAGGGAACGGGGAGGGAACGGCACCGGGATGTGGTCCTGGAAACCCACCAGCCTCTTTCACTTCCCCGCTCTGCCTGGGGCTGCCCTGGCAGCCTGTCTCAGCTCCAGAGCTGTGTCAAACCAGCATGAAATGCTGCGGGCAGGAGGCCACCCCACCCAAGATCCTGCCGCCCCTTTGCTGGCTTGAGTTCAGTTGTGAAGGGCCAGATGTTAGCTCCAGTGGGTGCTCGGACAAGATGGGCAGTGACCCACAGCTGATGGGCAACGCCGGCCTGCGGCCCCAGAGGGCCCCCGGGGAGGCCTGCAAAGGCTGTACACCAGCCATCTGCCCCTGTCTCTCATTTGTCTTACCTCAGACTCTCAGAGGTGCTGGCAGCCCATGACTGAAGCAATGCCCAGGGCTCAAGGCCTTGGGCCCCTCTCAGTGGGTCTGTATCTGGAGCAGGCTGAATACGGATTCCTAGGCCCTGACCCTAGGGATTCTGATTCAGATGTCTTGAATGGGGCCTGGGAGCCTGCATTTAAACACACACACACACACACACACACACACACACACACACACACGCACCAGCAATTCTGGTAAAGCTGGCTGATCCCACTTTGAGAAACACCGATGAAGACAGGCCCTATCCTTCCCAGTTATCCACATCACTGAAATGCAGGTAAGTTTTTAACTGACGTATTAGAGGTCTAAAATCCTCTAAAGGAGGTCTTTTCTCTGAGTATGTATCCCTTTGTGGGCCCGCGGCTGGCAGAGTCCTGCCCTGAGCCCTGTGAACGCTTTTACCGAAGGCTGGATGTGAACAAAACAGCCTGCCCCGCGGATGCTGGTGGCCCACAGAGTGCCCCTGTCCGGAGGTCAGCACACAGCAGCCCTCCCCCCCACCCCAGCCTTCTCTCCCCGGAACCTACTCTGTGCTCAGATCCGGAACACACACTGCTCCGTGCACCGTTTCCCCAGCTACACTGCGGAAATGCCCCGGCTTTGCCCTTGGATGAGGGTGGGAATTCTGGTTTCCCAAACACACTGTGAACCAGCCCCTCCATAACCTGTCTCAGACCCGAGGCTCCTGCCATGCACCTGGGTCACCTGAGGGAGGTGAAGGAGGTCTCCACCTGTCCTGTGTTTACCAGCCACAGTCACAGGACCCAGCCATGGCACTCCCAAAGCACAGACCGGGATGCCCCATCGGGGCGGGGTGGGGTTGGGCAATCACTTTATCCCATTCTCAATTCCTCGAAGCCTGATGGCTTGAGCTAATTTGTAGGACGCCAAATGGCATAACACTCCAGGCCTGGAGGCTCAGAGTTTAGAGAAACTGGGGCTGTGAAGGCCAGCTGGGCTGTGGAGAGGGGCAGGTCTCCATGGCAACACTTCAACACACTGTGCTGGAGGAGGTGGCAGGTGTGTGCGCCCGCCCCGTGCTGGCCCCCTGCGGGGATACTGAGCACAGGGGACTTCCCAGACACTCACCTTTGTACTGCGGAGTGAAGCGCTTCATGGCCAGTGGCAGGGACTCGTAGAACCTCTGCTCCTGGGAGATGAGGGGCTTACACACCGTGTACTCATCATACTTCAGTACGCTCAGGTGACCTCCGACCTGGTGCAGGAAGGGCTCCAGTGGCACGCCAGGGGTGTCCATGCTGTCCTGCACCACCATGCTTCAGCGTGGGAAGGGGACAACTCGCAAATCCACAAGAGGAGGGAGGGCCTGAGGTCGAGGTAGCAGCTCCCGGACAGAAGGCGGGGCTGTCAGCAGTCCTCAACTTTCTCCTTCTTGGCCTTTGTCGCTGTCATAGCACAGGTGTCTTCCTGGCTGAGGGCTCTTGGTGGGGTTCCCTGGAAAGCAGAGGAGGAGGGGAAAAGATGTGAGGGAGGTGGTGTGCTGGTGGGGGCAGCACTTGAAGTCGCCAGCCACGACCCCCAGGTAGTTAAACAAGACTGTAAATAGGCATCGATTTCTTCTGGAATAATCTGTTACAAGCAACTGGTAACAGTTACCGCCTCTGGGGAGCAGGGCTGAGATGGAGACTTTTCACTAAATACCATTTTATGCCTTTTGAATTTTAATATTAAAACGTTCAAAAAACAATACCTAAAACTGTAAGCTTTCAGAGTGCAGTGAGTGTGTCTGAACTTCTCATGTCCCGTTGCCTGCCTTTCTTTGGGAACTTTGATCCCAACCCAACGAGAAGAGAGCAGAGTCCCTGCTGGTGGGGACTTACCATCCTGCAGGGGCTGGAGGGGTATAGGAATGCTTCATTTTGATATTGCATATACATCTGCTGTGCACCATCATGACTCCACAACATTATTGCTGTGTGACCTGGGGAAGTTACTAAACCTCTCTGGGCCTCAGTTTCCCCATCCATAGAACAGGATAATTATGATACCCATCTCGTGGACTTAGGGCTCAGAACTAAGATATAAGCCCATGGTTTCCCTGGTGGCGCAGTGGTTGAGAGTCCGCCTGCCGATGCAGGGGACAAGAGTTCGTGCCCCAGGCCAGGAAGATCCCACATGCCGCGGAGCGGCTGGAGCCGTGAGCCATGGCCGCTGAGCCTGCGCATCCGGAGCCTGTGCTCCGCAGCAGGAGAGGCCACAACAGTGACAGGTCCGCGTACCGCAAAAAAAAAAAAAAAAGGGAAATAAGATATAAGCCCATGAAAAGGTTAGCCCAGTGCCCGGAGCTAAGTGCTCAATAAATGTGATTTACCATGATTATTTCTAGCATTATTGCCGTGGTGGTCATATTTTCCTATCGGCCCTGGGAGGGCCGGCTTTATCACTGCCTGCTTGCAAATGAGGAAAGCAAGGCCTTCAATGGCTTGCTGGGGCCCACCTCAGGCCAGGAGCACAGGCAGAAGTTAAGCGGGGGCTCCTCGTCTGGTCCCCCACTACGTGTGCATCCTTCACCCTCCCTAAGAGCGGGCCTGCCGGACCTCAGGCAAATGCTGGAACTCTGGGCTGGAAACATGGCCCCTAAAGACATCCTGACTTTGTCTCAGGAGAGTGCCAAGGAGACACTGCAAGGGGAGGCTCTTGTGGTCGTATTCAGCTTGTTCGAGAGGACATTCCCGCAGCGGTGCCTGTCACCACGGAGTTATTAATACCCTCTCCTCTGCTGGACTCCCGGCCGGCCAAGGATGCAACTAGGCTAGGCAGTGCTGGGCGTGATTAACCCTCTGTTGACCTTCATTCCAGACCATGGGCATGGCTGGCTGGCTCCACACACAGCAGTACCTGTCAATTGCTTCAGGACTCCAGCTCAGAGAAGCTCCCACCAGCCACCTGGATCTCCAGCACCAGGCGGAGTTGAAAGCCTCAGCCCGGCCCGACACTCCCCTCCACGGCGCCGCTCCCGAATTGACTACTATTTGGCAGGCCATAGAGCTCCCCTTTAGGAAGGGAAAGGGGGTGGCTTCTGCCTGGTGTGTGCATGTGCTTTGCCGGGTGCGTGGCTGAAGCATGACTGGGGAGGCTGTGGGTGCTGGGGCAAGGCCTTGGGGCGAGGAGGACTGGGGCCTGATGGCGAGGGGCTCCCCCCAGCCCTGCTCTGAGTCCACCCAGAGGTGAGCCCTGCTTGGGATCTGCCCCCAGGAGCTGAGGAAAGAAGTTGGGAGGCATCTAGATGCGAGGAAAATCGGGAATCAGCCCTAGGATGAGTTGATACCTTCAGTCTGGTTATCAGACAAGACATCACAGTTCCTTGGCAAACCCAATCCTCCTTGTAAACTTGGCCGAAGCAGGAAGGAGGAAGGAAGAGAAAAACCAAGGCAGCCCGACACCTCTGCTCTGGCCGGGCTCACTTGTGTGTCGGCCTTTGCCAGCTCACCTGTCCCCGGGGAAGGGGGGAAGAGGCGCTTCTGGTAAGCAGAGGGACAGCCATGTTGTAAAGTTCATTTATAGCCACTCCTGGAAGGAGCCGAGGCCCCATGCACCACGCTGTCTCCCCAGCGCCTGGCGCTAACCAGGCCTGGCCTCACCTTTGCAAGCCCAGCTCTGGCGGCGTCCAGGTGGAGTCCCAGTCCAGCCCTCGTGTTGCTGTGCTGGGCGGCCCACCACCCTTCTTTCCCCACACCCCCTGTCCCCCCGAGGAGCTCTAAGGACACGGATGTCACCTACCAGTGGTGGCATGGGGAGAAAATAACAATAAATGGTAACAAACACACAGCCAGGCAGTGTTCCAGGAGTTTTACATAGATGAACCCATGGAAGCCTCACAACCGCCCTATGAGGTAATTAGTTATCGGCCTCATTTTACAGATGAGGAAAATGAGGCACAAAGAAGTTAAGTAACTTGCGTGTGTGTGCCCAGCTATTAGCGGGAGAACAGGGATTTGAACCCAGGCACACTAGCTCAGAGCACGCTTCCCTGCCGTGATGCAGAGGGGTTGGGGTCTGCTGTTTCTCTACTTTGAGAGTCAGGAAACTGAACCCCAAGGAGGCTGGGGCTTGGCCAAAGTCACCCGCAGGTCACTGGCTGTGCTGGGACAGGGACTCAGGTTTTCTTGTCCCCAGGCCTGAGTTCTCCTACCCTGATGCCCCCTGGCCTGCCCTCCTGCTACCTGATGACAGTGAGTGCACGTCCTAGTGGTGGCTGGGATCCACACTGCTGCAGAAACCATCGTGAGGGGTCAGGTGAGGCCCCCCGGAGCTGGGCCTTGGTATTGACCGGCTTGGGGCTTTCTGTCTGGGGGGGTGTCATTCTAGCGCCTCTGCCTCCCATCCCTGCCACCCCCAGGGTCTGGTGTTCTCAGGAGCCCTGGCCAAACCTTCTCAGGGAGCCAGGATCAGCCAGAAGGCCCCAGGCCTCTGAGACGGCTCACACACAGCAACGTAAACTCTCCTGCCCCACACTTGGTGTGGGTTGGCAGTGGTGGGGTGTCTGCTGGGTAACCAGTTTGTACTTTTAAAAAAGCTGGGGGCTTCCCTGGTGGTGCAGTGGTTGAGAGTCCGCCTGCCGATGCAGGGGACGCGGGTTCGTGCCCCGGTCCGGGAAGATCCCACATGCCGCGGAGCGGCTGGGCCCGTGAGCCGTGGCCGCTGAGCCTGCGCGTCCGGAGCCTGTGCTCCGCAACGGGAGAGGCCACAACAGTGAGAGGCCCGCATACTGAAAAAAAAAAAAAAAGCTGGACTTGAATCTGGGGAAAGTGAGGCCCTTCCACTCAAGGGTCATCTTAGGGTCTAGCTTAGGGGATATCTGAAGGTCCTCTAGCTCCTGAGCTGTGTGGTCTGAGGTTCTGAGGCAGGTTGTGGGAAGGGGCGGAAGGAGGACGGATGGGCAGTGGCTTCAGCCCTCGGGGTACCTGCCTGAGGCAGGCAGGTGGGTTTTGCTGCTGCTCGGAGAAGCACTCTGCGGCTTCCCCTTGGCACTGATGCTGACCTTGGATTCCCAAGGAAGCTGAGGTTTCCTGTCTGTTGCTGTGGGATTGAGCTAGAGAAGTCCTCCGTTCATCCCATCCTTCCTGCCAAGTCCCGAATGAAATGACTCTGGGCCTCACCCCAGGAGACTCAAGGGCTAATTTCTCTGATGGGGCCCGGCCATCAAGCTGGTCGTTAAATAAGGCCCTGGACCGTCTGTGTCAGTGCAGCCCTGCGGGGCCTGAGTGACAGCCAGCCTGCGCTGGGTTGCAAGACACTCCCTGGTTTGAAAGGAGGGTCACGGACAGCAGGGCCTGCAGTGGTATTTGGCTCCCAGAGTGGGGACGGGTGACAGTACCAGTGACGTCAGGCACAGTGACAGATGTCACCCATCAAGCTGAGGTGAATGAAGGCACAGTGGCTCGTCACCACCAGTCGGCACATTTTAGTTCCTCTTCCTGAGATCCTTTCTGTATCTACAACCTCTCCCCACAGGCTAAACCAGAGTTCATTAAAAATTACGGAAGATACGCCTCTTTTAGAACTCGCCTCTCCCATTTTAGGGAAGGTGGCAGGTGAAACCACAAATCAAACTTGTAAGGGTTCAGCTTGGACTAAATGAGTCATGATCTCTATCTTATCAGAGGCTGTCAGCTCCTTATATCTGGAAACTAGTTGGTTGACTGTGGTTATTGTCAAGACTGTTCACAAATATTCTGTTTTCTCCTACGGGAATGTGGTATGATTTCACTTCCTTTTGAAGGTACGTTGGCCAAAGTGTGATTTGCTTTGGCCGACGTCGCATGGAGGGGAGTGACATATGCCACTTCTGGTGGGAGCTTTTAGAGAAAGCAGTGTCCTAAATTCTCCTTCCCTGGCCAAGGTAATTTTGGAAGCACAGTCACTTCCTGAGTGACTATGCATGACAGAGAAAAAAATCTGGGCTATATTAGGCACTGAGGTTTGGGGGTATTTTGTTATGCAGCTCAACTAGTCCATCCTGACTAATTCACCAACTCACAGCCAGATACCCTGTATGGAGCAACCTCAGGCACTCCAATGTTTCATTGCACAAATATATCCTCTACGATCCTAGTTACTCCTATGAAGCATCTACTATGGACCACTGGCCTTACAAGGCCCATCTCTGTTTCTCAGGAGAATAATTTTCAGATGGAGACAAGTAGAAGAGCTTTCCTGGGGTCCAGAGCCAGTGAGCACTGGTGCTGGGATTCAGCCACAGTGCGTCTGTCTCATACTAAAGCCAATGCCTGTTCTGCCCCCAACATGCGGTCTCCCTTGTAAGGGAGGGGCAGCCGCTCTGGCTCCCTCTGGGAGTCCTGAGCCCTAAGTGGGGGCCAGGGTCCTGTCTGAGGCCCTCTCTACGCTGTGCGTCTCAGCTGCCCACATCAGGAACGGGAGACTTGTCCTTGACTGGGCGGCGGGAGCGCCACCCTCGGGGGGTCGTGTGGCTTCACGTGCCATGGGTGGAGGGCTCCCATCTGTGGGTCTCTTGAGCCCTGACCGAAAGCCACGTCACCACCACCAGCATTAAATGCGGACTAGAAAAGTAATACCCACGGAACTCGATCATTTCTCAAATGTATCTAAATGCTGCGGTGTTTACCAAAATACAAATTCATTTAAAGGCGTTATTGAGTTCCTAGTAGTTTTTTTTTATCATCATCTGTTTTCTCAATCAACAGATACTAAAAGTCTAATGAGTATTGCAGGGGGACTCATAGGGAACAAATTATGTTGAAAAATGAGTCCTAGTTGAAAAGGTTAGAAGAGATACTGCTGTCGGCCAAGACAGGGGTGGAGTGAGGGGTCCAGGAAGGGGTCTGATACGGGAGAGATGGAGGCTCAGCCTGGGGGAACTTGAGGAAGGCCTGTTTGGGGGCGTGTGTGTGCAGGGAGCAACAGGGAAAGGCAAGGACAGGCAGGGAGATGGGACTAGAGGGAGGGTTGAGTGGGGAGGCCGAGGTGAATGCTGCTGGGGGTCTGGGCACGGAGTGGGTGCAGAGGAGGTCGGGCCACGTGGACCGGAGGTGCCTGTCTGGCCCCCTCGTCAGTCTAGGAAGGAGGGGGGTTGCCTGAGATTGCCAAGATGTGGAAGCTTTCGGGACCGCATCCCAGTACATCCGAGGGGGAGGGGTGCGTTCTGGGGAGGAGATAATTGAGAAACGGCTTGCAGCAAAAGAAGACTGCAAAATAAAATGTGTTGGGCTGCAGACTCAGAAGCAGCATGGTTTAGGGCCTGCCCTCTCGCCTCTGAAGCTCTAAGGTACGTTTTGCAGGTAGCTCAGAGCCAGAGGTTTGGTACAAGTACCATTCAGTGTATCTGTGATGCCGAAGGGAGCATTTTTTAATCTATTAGAGACGAGAGGACCAGAAAACCATTTAAAACTGCCGAGGTCGTAATGGGCAGGAGAATTTTGGAGTTTCTCATAGGGCAGAGGGTTGTGTATCATCTGGGGCCATCAGGGCCCGGAAGGCACAAGGTTATTTTCTGGGGTGGGGGGGAATCAAGTTTTAAAATCCATCCTATGAATGACTCAAGGGCTGTGGGGTGGAGAGCCCCTCCATCTGTGCAGTCCCAGCCCGGTAGGATCAATACTGAACGCTGGGGGAATTCACACATCACCTTCTCAGCCATGGCTGAAAGATGAGGCTTTGGAGAGCATCTGTTTCCTGGGGAAGGCTTGATTTCCAGAATCACAGAGCAATACTTCATATTCCTGACTTATTTCCAAGCTGATGTTATCCTTTGAGGGAAGGTTTTATTCCCCCTCTCCTTTTCTCTTAACATTTAAAATCTTCCAATGTTCCTCCAGCTTGAGGACCAAATGCGATTTTAATACAGCGATTATTAGTTTAGAAGCCCTTCAGCTCCTGACAAATGCCCTTAGCCGCAGCAGTGATGTTCCGAGCTTGCTGTCAGGGCGGGAGACGCACGGTGTAAAAATGACTCAAAAGCCGAGCGCCCTGGAAGGGCTGCTCCGGGGGAGGGCTTCTCCCTTCCCAACTCCGACAGAGCCAGACCTCATGACAGCACCTTGGGACCTTGGGCCCCCCTGGCCGTGGCTGGGGACAACTCCAATAGCCCCTCCCAGGCAGGCTTGGCTCCTGGGGACCTCTCCACCCGGAAGCTGTGCCCAGGGTCTTGGATACTGCTAAACACCCAGACCTGCACATTTCCCAGCCTCTGATATCCTTCCCCACACCTTTCTCTAAGTCACATGACCAGCCACCTGCCTTATGAGCCAGAGATAGACGGTCTTGCCAGTCGTTAGTATGGCATCTTTAGGACTCTAAGAAAAAACAGCTTTTTAAGGTCAAAACACAATAGTGGGGTGGAGAAGCGTGTGTGTGTGTGTGTGTGTGTGTGTGTGTGTGTGTCTGTCTGTCTGTCTGTCTGTCTGGGAGTGTGTGGTCACCAGAGGCCACAGGGCTGAGCTGGCCAAGTCTGAAGGGTGAGACTTTGCCCAGCAGAGGGCAGCAGCAGACGGGCCAGAACCTCCCAGAGAGGTGGCCCTTGGGCCAGCGATCAGGGCCCGCTTTCCCCAACTGCCCTGGGTTTGCCAGGCCTGTCTTCAGAGAGCCTGGACGGTGGCTGAAGTGCCCCTGCCTTTCCCAGATGGCTGTTTTTAAAGCGCTTAGAAGTTACCATCAAGGTGGATGTCCCCCCACGTTCCCGTCTCTTCCTGTCACCCACCTGCTTTTTCTAAAGGTTGTCTGGCAGGGGCCGGGGAGCTTCCTGACATGGGTGAGGCACACTGTGAGGAGTGGGGTGCCTGTTTCGATTCACAGGGGAGGGACCCCAAAACCGGAGACAGGGGCTTGCCGAGGAGGTGGGGCGAGGGTGATGGAGGGTCCATCTGAGCAGAGCGGAAGTGGTCTTCAGCACCTACAACCCACCAGCTCCTCCCCTGGGGGTGGATGGACCCCACACTCCCTTCGTTGGCCTATGGGCCAGCCTCCCCTCCCCCCAGGTCCCTGAACAAGCCGATGCTTGACGCTCACAAACTTGATTGCTGTTCCCTTGGCGGCCGCTGATGAACAAGACAGCAGCCACATGGGAAGGATTTCCTTAGGGACCCTGCTCAGAGCAAGAGAAAGCAGGGGCAGGCTGCCGGCCATGGGTGGGCTCAGCCCGGCCTGCCGCTCCCAGGATGCCCTGGGATGGAGCACTGGGACGGCCCCAGGGACCACAGCCCCTTTGCAGAAGAGGAGTTTCTCAGATCCCTGAAAAGGAGCCGGCTTTGTGGGAGCAGTACGGGGCGAGGGTGCAGGAAAACTGCACAGTGGGGGCAGGAGACGCGGTTCTGCCTAGACTCCCCGTCCCTTCCTCTCCGGGACTCAGTTTGCCTCTCTGTAGTGAGAGCTGCTGACCCAGCCCTCTTCTTACCCTCCCGTGGGACAGCTGGCCTTTCAATTCAGCAAGTCATTGTGGTGGGGCGAGAATGGGGGAGCGGAGAGTGGAGGTTGGCAGAGATGCTACCAGATTGAAAGAGGCTCAGAAGACACACCGACCTGATGCCCCCTGATTGGATCCTGGTCCAAAGCATTAAAAACTATTTAGGGGGCAATTGGGGAAATTGGAGTGTGGTCTGGATGTGGCCGTCTTTGGAGAGCCAATCATCTTGTCAGTGGGTTAAGGCACTGGGGTTATGTAAGGACCTGTACTGAGGTCTTTGAGGGGAATGCGGTGATGTCCATAGATTACTTCAAAATACTTTAGCTTTAGAGAATACAGTGAAGCAAATATGGCAAAACTCAAACAACTGTGAAAATCCAGACTGAGATTATGCAAATTTCATTGTGTCATTCCCTCTTTTTTCCTGTAGGCTTAAAGTCTTTCATAGTAAAAAGGCTAAAAAATAAACCAGTAGCTTTTAAAAACTGTAGAAGTCCAGGTCTTGCCCTGTGAGATCTGAATCCCTGGGGAGGGCCACACCATGGATGTTTTCAAGGCCCCCAGAGAGTCTGAGGACTCTCTGGCAGGCTCAAGTTCAAGTCTGTTTTACTGGAGGGGGGGTAGAAGAGCCCATGGGGAGGGTGACCCTAAAGACTCTGCCACTGCCCAGGGCACTGGGGGCCCCTAGTGGTGACACATCTCTGATGGCCTTCGTCCACACTCTCCCTCCACTGGGGGCGCCCGCACCCAGGCCCCAGCCGCTGCCTGCAGGTGCTGACATCATCTAGCCCTGTGGTCCCTCTCAGGCGGAAGGGTAGGGCTGCTGGGACAAGACATGCCGTTCCCAGTGCTCATGCTGCCCAGTTCTCCTGGGACAGCTGCCTCTGTGAAGGGTTAAACCCAGAGTGGCGTGGAAAGGATGGCTGCAACCTCTGCACCTGACCCCACAGCTTCCCCTATAGTCCCGGCTCGCCTTGGCCCTCCCACCTTCATTCAGGAGTCAAAGTTCCAGACTCCAGAACATCCTAGGAAGCGGAGAGACGGGGGAAGAGCATATGACAGAATTTCTGTGTTGTTGAACTGTGTCAGCATCCCCCCACCCCGCCCCAAAGCACAGACACACACAGACACACCGGCACCTCCACAGAGCGGAGCCCTAGTCATGGGGTCCTGGACAGAGATGAGGCCCATCCCCTCGGTCCCCATGGTTTGAACAGGTCCTGTGGCCGTGAGACCCTCTCTCCCCTCGCTCAGGCGCCATCAGGGCCCTCCCTGCCCATCCCTATCCCCCGCGGCAGAACTCACCAGAGCCTCACTAGTGGCAGGACTGTGGGAATGTGTGGAAGAGGGGGTCCGGTGGAAAGTAATCTTCTCTTTCAGTGCCCGCCGTCTGTGGTGTTGGGCAAAAGCCCTTCCCAGGGTCCCAGCGTGGAGAAGTCACCGTCCACTATAGCACTGGTGGAGAGGTCTGCCCAGAGGGCTGGGCTGCAGAGGCCTGGGGAGGAGAGGTCACCTGACCCTCGGGAAGGGCCTGCAGGGGCTGGCTGGCATGGCCAACTGTCAGCTGGTGTTGGGTGGCTCTGGGGCAGGGCCAGAGGGTGGGAGGGTATGGGGCGGAAGAGGAGGAAGAGGAGGCGGTGTTCTGCCCGCTGTCTGGATGGATGTCAGGCCCTGTGCACCGAGAGCCAATTGCCCCAGGCCCCTGGTTAGTTTTTGATTCCCTGTCCAGGGGGTAAGGCTGGGGTGGGGGTCATGTTCTCCGTTCCCCTGTCTCCCTGCCCCCACCCCACTCCCTACAACCTCACTGCCAGTTTGTCCCAAGCAGTGGCTGCCAGAGAGAAGGAAAGTCTCGCAGCAAGACATTCAATCAACAATCAGCTTGAGGGCAATCAAGCATTTTTTTGAGGCCCTTGTGGGTGCTCGATACTCTGCTAGGCTGACCCAGGAACCTGCCAGACAGTGCCTGTTGTTGGGTGATTACAGTCAGGGGCTTCAGCAAGTCAAAGGGCACTTCCAGGGTAAGTGTTTGGTGGGAGGACAGTGGGCTTAGGGGGGGCCCCTCACCGCCTGGGGGAAGCAGGGAAGGCATCCTGGAAGAAGTGACCTGTGCAGACCTGAAGGAGAAGGAGGGTCGTCCAGGTTTGGTTCAGGAGAGGGTGGTGAGAAGAGCACATGCAAAGGCCCAGAGGCAGCCGGGGTGGAGGTGGGGGGTGGGGAGGTGGAGGCACTCAGGGTGGCTGGAGCAGGCAGGGAGTGGGGCGTGATGACACATGAGGCTAGGGGGTGGGAGGGGGTGGGGAGGCGGGCCTCACAGTTCTCGTCTTCAGCTTCTCGGGAGGCCCTCAAGGGCTTTATGCCGGGGGTTGTGGGGAGGGCCGGGCCCCATGTGTGCTTAGAGGGCTTGCTCTGCTTTGAGGAGAGCGGACTGGGGAGGAGTGGATCACAGGTGGGCAGGCAGGTGATGAGGCCCCAGGTGCTGTCCTCCAGGTGAGTCCCAGCCTGGTGCGGAGAGCGGGCAGTGGGGTGGAAGGGAGCGGGCAGGTCCCTGAGGTGTTGAGAAGGCAGGCTTGACAAGGTCTGGTGACGAGTGAGAGATGGGGCGGGGTGGGGGCAAAGGGCAGAGACTCAGCAAGGGACAAGCTTCAGGTCTCAGTGACCCTGGGCCAAGTATAAGGAAGGTCTGACGTCCGCCCTTCAGGTGACTCCAGCTACCCCACACCTCTGGCCGCCGTTCTTCTGGGCGCTGTGCAGCCCACTTGCCCTGACCCCAGCCTGTCCCTTCGGGGCTTCTCCATGTGTGGGTGCTCGGTTTTCAGAGGCTCTGCAGCAGCCTTGGGGTTAGAGGCTCTGCTCTGCCCGGCCCGCTCTGCCAGCTTCCCCCTGGGGGCATCCGGCCTCTCTTTGACTCTGGGCCGCATCCCCCAGGGTCCCCTCCCCCACCCCCTGGTCTAACGAGGACCCCCGCCCGCCCTGCAGATCTGTCGCTGCAGCACTGAGGCACACGGCTTGCCCCGCCCCTCCCCGAGTTTCCACGCGTCCATGGAGCACGCACTCGGGGCAGTCTCTCCCTCACTGCTCACTCGTGGAGCAGGTGAGCACGGAGAGGAGGCAGGACTAGAACCTGGTCTCCTGGTCCCTGTCCCAGAGGTGCCCTAGGTCACTGCCCACTCAGTGCCCACCGCACCCGCTCTGGGGCCTGGTACAGCACGTGCTGCTCAATACATGTATTATCGGCAAAAGAAGGGGCCTGGGGCTGGCCGCCCACAGCCCAGCTGCCCTTCCTGTGGCCAGCCTCCTTTCCCGTTCCCGCCACGGGTCCTCCCCCTGACAGGGCAGGACAGAACAGGGATTCCCAGGGCGCCCTGAGGCCTGGTTTAAAGTGGAGCGAGGATCCCGTGCACCCCCAGTTGCTGCCCGGCCCAGGCCGGCGATCCCATTTCAGTAGGGAAAGCAGATGATCAGGCTGCCCCTTGAGCCTCCAGCGTGCTTGGCCCCTCACTGCCCAGCTATGCTCCGGGCTCTGGTTACCTGGCCGTGACCTCCCTTCCTCCCAGCCCTCCCCCACTTCCCCTCTCCCTGCTGGCTGGACTCAGATCCCTGTTCTGGGAAACTTAGAGCCACCACAGGCTGAGCGGGAAGCCCTTAGTGGGGCAGAGGGGAAGGGACCTCCCCCCAAGACGGCTGGTGAGGGGCAGATGCTGGGTGGACGCAGGGCCTCAGGAGGGTCGGTTCACCTTCCAGTACCTGGTTTCTGTTTTTGTTTTGCGGTTGTAAAGAGCAAGATTCCACGCTGGCTTCTCATTCACCCATTTATTTCACATTTTGGAGCCCCCAGTATGTGATCCGAAACACACAGCAGTAAACAAAAGCACCCATGATCTTGTCCTTTCTGTTACGCAATTGGATATGCTGCTCTATTTCTGTTTTCTGACTGCAGCCAAGTTCTCTCCATGGTCATTTCCCTGAAGCTTGGCTTCCCCTGCAAGATGCCGGCTACTCCGCCTTTTTCCAATGCCACCCCGTCTGGGACCCTGTGACACTGGGTCTGGCTCTTATCTCTCCTCCAGGAAATCAGTCCTGACCAGCATCCAGGCTCTTCCGTGCACTGAACGTTCCAGACTAGCTCTCAGATATTACCATTTGAAGGCAGAAAATGCCTGGGGCTCATAAGCACACTCCAACTATTTGGGGCCCATCCTCAAGGCAAAGGGGTGGGCTGGTCCCTCCCTGACCTTTCCCCCCACAGACTCGACTGACCTTTTAGGACACCCCCACCCCCATCCCTGCACTGCTGCCTTCCACACCAGTTCATCCAACTCCACATCTTGTGGATTTCACGTCCCAAACTGGTCCCCTTTGCTCCATGTCTGTGGCCACCACCCTGCTGTCTCCGGCACGATGGCTTCAGTAGCTCCTCCTGCTGTCCTCCCTTCTCCTCAACTCCCACAAGCCATTCTCTCCAGACTGATGTTTTGGAACAATTTGGGTCATGTCATTTACCTGCTTAATACTCTTCAGTGGCTTCTGGTCCTAAGAATAAAGTCCAAATGCCTCCCAGGGCCCAGCTCCCCAGCCCCATCTCGCCTCTGTGGTCCAACCACACCTTGCACAGGGCCTTTGCATCTGCTGTCCCGTCTGCCCGGGATGCCCTTCCTCCACCTCTCTGCCTGGTTAACTCCTCTTCACCCTTCAGATGCCAGCTCAAGCATCACCTCCACCAGGAAGCCCTCCCTGACCTCTCCAACACTGTCACCCACCCAGTAACTTTCTTTAGAAGCACTTATCCCAGATGTGGTCTCACTCTTACTTGTGTGATTATTTGCTCCTGTGTGTTTCCCTTCCTTGAGGACAGTGACTTGGCTCATTTTGTTTCACACTATGTCCCCAGCATGTAGCACAGTGCCAGCCTCCCAGTATGTGTTTGATGAATGAATGAATGCATGAACTCATTCTGGGTCTCTGGCTTTCACAGCTGGGGGTGTGTGGAGTCATGAGCCTTCGGGGATTTCCTCTTCTCTTCCTGGCCCTGGACATGGAGTCCTTGGCCTGGTCACTGTGATATCCTTCCTTAGCAGCTCCCCTCATGACCCAGTTTTCTTGTTCTAGAGACAACAACAACCCTCTGTGTTCCAGGACATGTCACCACCCTCTTCCCACAGGGTAAACATCATGGTGGCCTGAGCTGCTGAGCTGCCCACGTTCTGGCAAAAGCCCCTCCTCCCTCTCGCTGCACCCAGGCTCGGCACACCGCCCTCCCCTTCTTCCCCTTTCCCCTCCCTGGTCGTGGGGAGCCTCCAAGACAAGTGTGCAGACCGCTCTGTCTACCCACTGCCCCCGCTCTGTGTGAGGAGCCCCACTTTACAGGCCAGGATGCCAAGGCTCAGAGCAGAAGCACCCTCAGCTGCATGATCCCCTCCACAGTCTCCCTCCGTCTCCCTCCCTTTCCTGCCTGTCGGTTATTACCTGGGCTGTCTTGGCTTTTTCTGTCTCTGGTTTTTCTTTTTTTCTCTTGAGTTCTCTTGTCATCTTTTCTGTTTCTGCTGACACTTCTTGTTCTCATGCTACTGTGTTCAGGCTGTATGTGAGTGTAGTGTGAGTGTGCATGCATGTGAGTGTGTGCATGTGTGTATGTATGAGTGTGAGTACGAGCGTGTGAGTGTGCATGCGTGTGAGTGTGCATGCCGGCGGGTGCAGGTGAGCACCCAGATGTGGGTGTGTGAGCACGTCGATGGCGGGGGAGCATGCTGGGCTGAACATGTATATCCTAATTAGTGGGCCTTTGGGATAGGCTGCTCTGGGGAGGACAGGGGTATGGGATTCTGCCCAGAGACTTGGGCCCTGAGGGACATCCCATAGGCCTTGGGTGCTCCGAACCGCAGAGCAAGGTCCCAGGCAGGGAGCCCCTCGGCTTCCTTTGTGGTTGACATGTGGATCTCTCTCACCTGCCTCCCCAGTTCTCCCTGAGTCGTCCAGAGCACCACCAGCCCCCACACCCCCCACCGCCTCGCTGGGCCCTCTGGGATTTGGCCGCCACCTCCTCCATCAGCTGCCACTCCCTCCCTAGAAAGCCGAGGATGGACCACACGCTGAGAAAGGTCACCGGTCACTAGCAGCTTCTCGCTGTCGGAGGAGGCTGGGTAGCTGGTCACTCCCCCTGGATTGGGTCTGTGCTGGCCTGACTGAGCCCCTCGACCCCACCTGGGAACTTGTAGCCTGGATCCCATCCCGGGCTCTGCATCAGAGGCTGCCCGGGCTTCTGTTGGGCTCCCAGATGGCAGATGAGCTATGATCCCTGGGGGCAGAGGGCCGTAGGCCACGGCAGGCACCCCACTCCCTCAGCCTCCACTTGACCCAGGGAACCCTGGAATCTGAGGAGACTGCACACTGGAGGGCAGGTGTTAAACCCTCTGTTAGTCGGCTGGGCTGCCTTGACCAGGACACAGCAGGGGTGTCACCTACCAGTCCTGGAAGTAATGTCAGGGGGAGGGGAGAGCGTTGAGGGAGCCACTAACACGGCCACCATTCAGCAGGGGCAGGGTGTAGTCGGTGGGCACCCACTCTTCACACGCACACGTAACCTCATTTGACCCTCACGTCCAATGTGAGGTTGGGGCCATTATTAACCGCAGTTTACAGCTGAGAAAGAGGCCCAGAGAGGCCTCATGGCACACAGCTGGTAAGTGGCAGAGCTGGGATTTGAACCTGGGGTCCCCCGCTCTCAACCGCTATCTTATTCACCAGGCAGCCCCACAATCACACACCCGTGGTGCAGGAACTCATTCCCCGTCGGTGGGGGGATGCCTGGGGTGATCCCCCCCACTTCCCCAGCCAAGCCCAGAGCCAGGTCTGGGCTGGGGAAGTGGAAGGAGGGAGGTGTCATCCGGTCCCCCCATGGGGACACAGGGAGGGGACCTGGCACAGGGCTGGTTTCGTCCCCCGCTCACATCTGGCTGGGGCTCAGTGAGGACGCCTTCCCCAGACAGTGCTCAGGGGGGCAGATTCTTGTGGGCTGTTAATCCGAGCAAGAGACAATGGGAGGCACTGAGAACCCAGTTACACGTCAGGACTGCAGCGTCTACCTCCTTTGCCCCTTAACTTTTATGAGGCCTCCCTGGTGGCTGATATCAAAGGCCGTCAGAGGGAGGGCCCTGCACTGCCCTGCCCTGCCCTGCCCTGCCCTGCCCTGAAGCCCGGAGACTTTGCCACCGTTTCTAGGGTGGAGGACTGCCCTCCTGGAGGGCACAGGCTGCCATCTGCTTTCTGGGCATGAGGGGAAGGGCACAGGGGGGCGGCCTGCCCCAGAGCAGCTCCCCAGGAGGTGAACCCACTATTTGTGCCTTTAGTTTTCACAACTTTGTTGGTTCCGCTGGTCAGAGCAATGCTTTATAGAAAGAAATGAACTCTCAGAACATCTGAGCTGGTGGGACCCTCAGAGGCCACAGGCCAACCTTTTCATTTCACAGGAGAGGAGAGAAAAAGGGAGGCTGCAGAGAGATGAAAGGACCTGCCTAGAGTCACACAGCGGCCAGTGGAGGATCCAGACTTGAACCCTCGGCCCACGCTGCACGCGATGGGGGGCTGGTGAAGAGTGTGGACTGAGATGTGGACACGCCTCGGTTCGGAGTTCCGGCTCTGCCATTTCCCGGTGATGTGATCTTGGACAAGCATCTTAACCGCACCGAGCCTCAGTTTTCTCATCTGTGAAGTGGGGATAATTTTCTTAGGGTTATTGTGACATTGCAATGACGTAGTACAAGTAAAAAAATGTTTAGCATAGTGTTTGACCAAAGCCCCCCCCCCAAAATGTTGACTATTATTATTATTATAAATGCCAGCAAGTCCTCGTGTGAACTGGGCCTCAGTTGGGGAGGGGAACCACAGTGGCCACACTTTCCAACCCTGAATTCAGACTCATGCCCTCACATGGTTATATGGGGACAGTGGCCCAGAATAGTTGAATCTTAGGCTGTCCCCCCAATGCAGGACCCATGGGTACCACAGAGGCACATATGAGGTTCTGTGGGAGTGTAAGGAGGGACAGATTAGTCGGCTTGCCATTGGGGGGTGCACTTCAAGGCATCCAAGCTGGACCTTGAAGGGTGCATAGGAGTCCCCAGGCAGAGAAGGGAATGAAGGAAACAGCAAGGGGAAGAGCACGCATGGAGGCTCAGAGGCCTAGAAGCACATGGCGTTCCCAGAAGCCTTCAGAGTGGCTGGAGTAGGGGCGGGGGCAATGAAGAGAGGACTCTTCATCTCTCCCCACTTTGAGGGGTGCTGCATTTTGACCCTGAAGCCAGGACCATAGTTCCCGGCAAGGGCAACCCTTCATAGCTCACACGAACTTTTTCTGTCATTTCGCAGATAAGGAGCCAGAGGCCCGCCAAGGGGGTGGCCTCCTGGGGACCCGCAGCTGGGTGGGTAGAGCCACGTGGGAGCCCAGATCCACTCGCTCTCAGGCCAGGGATTGACTAGCAGACGTGGGTGGTGGGAGCTGGGGAGGATTTACTTGGAAAACTGGGATGCACAGGGCGATGATGCGGGGCTTGCAGGAAGGGCCAGGCTGGGCCTGTAAGAGTGATGGGCAGGGGTGACAGCTGGGGGGCGACTGACACACATTATTTATGGCTGTTTCTCCGCGACTCCTTCAGGGCCGCAAAGGTAATTGAATAAGTGAGAATGAGCAAACGTGGGGGATCATTTAATTGTGGCAGAAAATGAAGTTGGTTGCAGCTGGGGGCCGCCAGCCCATTGCCGCTGGCCCTGGTTTCTGCTGAGCTGGGCAAGCAGGGCTGGAGCGGCCATCCATCCTTGGCCCGCCCCCATCTGTCCCTGGGCAGCCAACCCCATGCCAGCAGGGCCCAGGGAGGCTGGTGGTCAGGGAGTTTGTTCTTTGGGCAGCCGCTCCCCAGGCCCGCTTCTCTGCCCCAGGAAGGCCCTGGAGGCTGCTACAGACAGTGAGGGGCCTGGGAGGACCCAGGAGGGCAGGTTGAATGCCTGGGGCCTGGGGGCAAGAACAGGAGTTCAAATCATGATATTTTCACAGCAATGTCAGCAGACACGTGTAAGGCCCTTGCTAAGTGCCTGGCACTGTTCAAACCACTAATTTTTATCAACTCCGGTTAATCCTCGCATCACCCTACGAGGGAAGTGCTATTGTTATGCCCAAATTGCACAGGTAAGGAAACTGAAGCTCTGGCTCCTGACTCCTGGCCCTGGATTGAGAAGCTCTGAGATTCTGGGGGGCCCGATGGGGGGGGCTACAGCAGTGATCAGGTGAGATGTAGCAGGGGCCTGGCCACGAGGATCCCACAGGGCCCCGTAAGCTTTCTCTCCCTCACCTCTTGCCCTATTTCAGCCTGGCTGGCCACCCACTGGGCAAGACCAGGGCGGAAGACTGGATCCCAGGTTCTGAGGCAGGAGGAGGCCCCTGTAGGCTTGGGCCAACTCATTCCTAAAGCTCTGGCCCTCTGGGCTTTGTTCCTCTGGTGTCCTTTCCAGCCCTTCTGAGGAAGCAGAGAAAATTAGGCCTGAAATGTGAGAAGCCAGTTCACCTTCCCCAGTGGCGGTGGTAGCAGGGCAGCCACAGTGGCCCCAGGGCGATGCCATGAAGGCCCAGCCCAGCTGACTGGGAGGCCAGAGCAGGGCTGGGGGCTGGGCTAGACCAGGAGGGTCCCTGCGCTTCCTGCATTTTATCTGATGACCCTACCTGCTTCTGGCCCCAGTCTTCCCCTCCATTCCCCTCCACTCCCATGCTGGCACTGGCCCTCATGTCTCACATGGAGGGCATCCCCATCCTCTCTGTGCACCCGGCCTTCTTGGGGCACAGCCGTCCTCACGCCTCCACCCAGGCTGCGGCAGGGCAGAGCAGTGCGGCAGGGCCGATTGTCCGCCTTGCACTGGACCTCCCAACCGCCCTGCCTGTGCTTGGAGCTTGGCTGCCCAGATAGCCTTGACCGGCCACCCCCTCCAGCCTCCTCTCACGCCTTCTCTGTCCTCCCCGCTGGTGCAGGTGGCATGCTCGACATGGCAGCCGAATTCCCATAGCCTGTTGGCTGCATGGCCGCCTGCAGAATCCATCCCGTTCTGAGTTCTGGTGCAGGGATTTGTCTACCTGCTTTCCCCTCCCTCCAACCTGCATCCTCCACCCCATGGGGCTGTGAGGTTTTTGAGAGTAGAGGGTCGTGTCTCTCTGCCTTTCAATCATTCGTTTATCCAGGTGGCACCTGCTACATACCAGGCATCTCAGGGGGTTTACAAAAACGAATCAAAGATGTCCTTGCAGTTGGTCCACACAGTGGAGTGAACACTAGGTCCACAATCCCTACTAAGTGATAGCAAAGGGGTCAAAAAGAAGGAGCCACAAGGACAGAGAGGATGAACCAGGAGAGGGCTGCAGGAGAGAGAATCAGTTTTGGGAGATGGAAAGAGACAAGCGAGTGGTAACCAACTAATGTCCAGCTTTCTCCACTTTGGGGAAGGCCCGCAGTCAAGGGATTCAACAAGGAACAGGGCGGGGGGCCTCTGAAACGAGGCAACTTATACACCTGATGCAGGAGGATGGGCTGAAAGCTGAGGAGTGGCAAGACCACATCCCCTCCCCAGCGTGGCTCCAGGGGCTGGCGATGTCCTACTTCTAGATCCGGGCTCTGGACCAGGCCCTGCCTGCAGGGTCAAGGCTCCCACAGACAGAACAAGGGAGAGGGAATACAAGGAGGCCCAATGACTCAAAGCCAAGCCCAGAAGTAGCAATCATCATTTTCACATGCATTCCAGCGACACGCTCTCTGTCCACGCCACTCAACTGTGAAGGAAGGCAAGAAACACAGCCCAGCCAGGTAGCCCCTCTGGCACGTGGAAGGAGGGAAAGCAGATCCTGGTGGCTGCCAGCAGTCGGCCACAAAGGGGTCAAAAAATCGAATTCCCATGCAGCCTGAGTCAGAAAGCTCTCAAAAGATGACGTCCACCAAAATGAGGAGAGAAACCAAGAAAGAGAGCAACCCAGCACCCGGCAAGCAGGGAATCTAATGTTGGAAGGTGGTGGAGGGGAGGCCCAGGACCTCAAGGTTCTGCAGGCCTGGAGAGCCTTGCAGGTCAGATTACCAAAGGGATGTGACCACCTTGAGAGGAGATGTTTCTTCTGATTTTTGTTTTGTTTTGTTTTGTTTTTTTCTGTGCTGCATGGCTTTGAGGATCTTAGTTCCCTGACCAGGAATTGAACCCAGGCCCCGGCAGTGAAAGCGCCAAGTCCTAACCACTGGACCGCCAGGGAATTCCCCTGAGAGGAGGTTTAAAGTCTGGTCAGAGAGTCTGACATAGATTGATGACAGTTGCACATAAATCTCAAGGAGCAAACAAACAGAAAGCCTCAAAAGGCAACTTATTAACTTCAGGAAACAAAAAGTTTCTTAGGAGAGAAAATGTAATCCTGAGGCACTATAGGACTCAGATTCAATCATATTTACATGTTGTGACAGGAATGTAAACAGGAGATGCTGATTTAATAAAAATGGTAATAGAAGTATGAGGCAGGAGGGGGAGGGGAAATGGCAATAGATTAGTTAAATCTTAATGGGAAGTAAAACTCTAATCTACAGTAAGAAATCAATAGAGGGACTTCCCTGGTGGCACAGTGGTTGAGAATCCGCCTGCCAATGCAGGGGACACGGGTTCGAGCCCTGGTCCGGGAAGATCCACATGCTGCGGAGAAACTAAGCCTGTGCACCACAACTACTGAGCCTGCGTGCCACAACTACTGAAGCCCGTGCACCTAGAGCCTGTGCTCCCCAATGAGAGAAGCCACCACAATGAGAAGCCTGTGCACCACAACGAAGACCCAACGCAGCCAAAAATAAATAAATAAAATAAATCAATAGATAAAACCTAAAATAGAAAAATCACGGGCTTCCCTGGTGGCGCAGTGGTTAAGAATCTGCCTGTCAATGCAGGGGACACGGGTTCGAGCCCTGGTCCGGGAAGATCCCACATGCCGCGGAGCAACTAAGCCCGTGCGCCACAACTACTGAGCCTGTGCTCTAGAGCCCATGAGCCACAGCTACTGAAGCCCACGCACCCTAGAGCCCATGCTCCGCAACAAGAGAAGCCACTGAAATAAGCCCGCGCACCACAATGAAGAGCAGCCGCCGCTCGCTGCAACCAGACAAAGCCCGCATGCAGCAACGAGGACCCAACGCAGCCAAAAGTAAAATAAATAAATAAATAAATAAAAAAGAAAAGTCACACATTTGTAGTATCTGCACATTGTGTAGAAGTGAGACAGAAGCAGAAGAAAATGGCCAACAAAGGTGAAAGTAAGCCTGGGGGCGGGGCGGGGCAGCTTTCTTCATCAGCCATGACATACTATTTGATTTTTACAATTATGTCCATGTGTTACTTTGATAAAAGTTAAATTTACTTAAAAAGGAGGGGAGGGTGTTTTGCCACAATAAAAAAAAAAGGAAAGGAAAGGAAAGGAAGAGCCCCCCCCCCCCCCCCCCCCCCCCCCCGGCATAACGACGTAATGCACCAAGGTGGACCCCCTTGCTCCGCTGAAGCCCGCAGGTGGATCCGGGCAGGTGGGCGGGGCTGTGGATGCAGAGGGCAAGGATGAGGGAGGTCCCAGGCTGATGTCAACGTGAGAAGCTAATCCTAGCTAATGGGTTCATCGCTCCGCCTCTCAGATGTCACAAGGGCCTTCAGCAGCTTCCTGCATACACTCCAAAAATATTCACTGGCTGCAGTCAGTAACTCTAAATCAGAAAGCAACTCCTGGGGGATGCAGCTTAGGGCAGCTACCCTGGAGAGGTGTTGGGAGGGGACGGTAGAGACCATTCTATCCTTGCCTTCCCCGGAGGGTCATCTGGGCCCAGAGCCTTCTCTGTTCTGTATTCCGTGTCACGCACAGGAGCTGGAGGGTGAGATTTGGGGGTGGGAGCGTGTCCGCACATGTCGTTTCTCATACATACACAGGTGTGCACAAGAGCCCACGGATGTGCGGACGTGCGCACATGTGAATGGTGTCTGGTTGGAGGGCTGCGAGTCTGTTCTGTCTGTTCTCACTCCCTGAACCCAGAAGCAGTACTGGGAGGCTTAGCTTCCGTCCCCTGCAGGTGTCTTTAGAGCTGGCCCTCACCCAATGCTGTGTAGGCAGGGAAGTAAATCCTGAGAAACCCACTCCCCTGCTCTCTCCCTTGGCCTCCTCACATTTTTTCTTCTCCAGGATGCTATACATTCTCTCTCTTCTTTCCTTTGACAAACCTACTCTTAGGTGAGGCTCTGATGGGTTTGCATTTTGAAAAAGGACAAAGTGTTAAGCTAAAGGAATGAATTTTTAATGGTGGAATTTTAGGTCTTTTCCTCTTAGGAGAGGTTTTATTTGTTTTGGCTTTGGTTTGGTTTTGCCAGGGAAGCTTCCCTGTGTCCCTGGAGCCACCCTGAAGCCCCAGGCTCCCTCTTGGATGCTGCTGGACAGGTCATTCTCCCCACGAGTCACCAGAGCATTCCCTGGGGTGGGGGTCATTAGCTTCCTCTGGCTCCAAATGGGCCCCCAGCCAGGGAGGGTCTGCTCTCTGATCCTCTGCTCCACCTTCAGCCCGCCCCTTTCCCTCCTGCTCTGCCCTGGTACACCCTCCCCAGAGGGAGGTGAGGGGGGCTCTGGGGGCCAGGAGTGACTTGCACGCCCTCCCGAGGGGCAGGGGCTGGGCAAAGGGCACCCCAGCCACCTCTGAGTCTGTTTGACAGCTGTGACACCTGGGCCTGGCTTCCCTACCTCAGTCTGGGGCGGCAGCTGCCTTCTCTAAGCAGGGAGGCCTCAGCGGAGCCAGTGAAGGAATGAGTCCCTCACACACCCTCAGTCCCCAGCAGCCCACCCGGGGGCTCTGTGCACCAGAGTGGGCTGCAGGGGATGTACTGGCCCCCCCCCCCCCCCGCCCACTCTCAGAGCAGCCCAGTCGCGGGCTGGAGGTCAGGAAGGGAGACGTGCCATCTTTGGGTATGTGGCTGAGTCCCTGCTCCTCCCTGGACCTGGTCTCCTCATCCTCATTCTCCTGGCCCCGGGAGGCCCCCAGTGGAGCTGAGGGAGGGCTCGACACAGGGCGGGCATGATGGATCCTGGCAGCCCCCACTGTGGAGATCAGAACAGATGGCCGGGTCAGCTACCCGCATGACCCTTCTGGTGGCTGTACCCAGAGCCTCGTCTCCTGGGGTGCCAGCATCACTGTTCTGGTCTCCCCAGTCTGTCCAGAGCCCCCGAAGGTCCGCTGTGTGTTCAGTCACGGGGCTCCTTATGGGAAACCTTAGAGCCCTCCTTTTCCCATCACCCCTGCCCAGACCACTGGGTGTCAGGACACTGGCCTGACCTGCCGGACAAGCCTCGGCCTGAGCCAGAAGCAAGGCCGCCTGGCTCGGGTATCACTGCTGTCCCCACAGCTAGTGGGGAGGTTAGTGGTGACCTCCCTTATTCCTGCTGTGCTGCTGACCCCTGCTGGCCATCCTCACACACCTGGGAGGCCTCCCCTCCCCGCACAGGCATCAAGCGCAGGGTTTGAATACTTCCTGGGACGGGGGGCTCATCACCCCAGGCAGCAGCCTGCTCCAGGCAGAGATGCTTCTGCTTCTTGGACAAGTTCTTTGTAATGAGCTGAAGTCTGAATACTGGTTAATTCCATCTGTTTATACATTTTCATCATCCTCATCATTATCGATACTGTCTATGCACCAGGCACATTGCAAAATGTCGTTTAATCCTTTCAACACCTGTGAAGTTGGTGTCTATGTCATCCCCATTATATAGGTGGGAAACCTGAGGTCCAGAGGAAGTGTGTCACCTAAGTATGTCACACAGCCAGGAAGTCACAGAACCTGGGCTTCCAATCCAGAGCCCAGGCCCTTGCCAGCTGGGGATGTGCCCATCCCACCCCCACTGTCCGCTTGGCCCCTGTCTCCAGCTGTTCTTACTTCTCTGCCAGGCGCTGCTACCCCACATAAACTCACACCTTCTCCCCCAGACCCTGCAGCTGGATTAACTCCTCTTCCACGAAGCCCTCCCGAGACAGACAAGGGGTATGGAGGGAGCCCTCTTCCCCAGGTATCTTCTAAAAGTGAGAGGAGGAGAGGTGTCACATTCAGGAGGATTCCCAGGGATCAAAAACCTTGTTTAAGGGCTTCCCTGGTGGCGCAGTGGTTGAGAGTCCGCCTGCCGATGCAGGGGACGCGGGTTCGTGCCCCGGTCCGGGAGGATCCCACATGCCATGGAGCAGCTGGGCCCGTGAGCCATGGCCGCTGAGCCTGCGCATCCAGAGCCTGTGCTCCGCAACGGGAGAGGCCACAACAGTGAGAGGCCCACGTACCGCAAAAAAAAACCCACCTTGGTTAAGCTTTAGCCAAGAGCTTCCCTGGTGTCATGCCATCTCATGTAGGGCAAGACCTTCAAACTCATCTAGTTCCATCCATCTATTCCATGTTAGCATCTCTGTTGAATGCCTGTGCAGCCTCTGCTTACATACCTCCAGTGATGGGGGGCTTATTACCTATCAAGGCAGCCCAAGGCTCAAAATAGCAAGGGCCTTCCTTCTCCTACAGAGCCGAGGTTTGTCTCCTTGAGGCTTCTGCTCGCAAGGCCCAGCCCTGCCCCTCAGGGGTCATCAGAAGTAGCCTAACCCTTCCCTTATGATGTTTGGAGCAAGGGACCATCTTCCTGCTGAATCTTCTCCCAGTCACAGCCAAGAGAGGGGGCCAGTAAGAGACCCCTCAGAGAAACTGGGAGGTGCTGGCCAGACAGGAGAAAGACATGTCACTCCCAATCCTCAGCTGAGCTGCCAAAACTCTGAGCCTGGCCCTGTCAGCTTTGGGGTGCAGGGTGGAGAGGGTTCTTGCAAGAAGTGACCTGAGTCTGCCCCCACCCCTACTTTGACCACTTTGACTTTGGGAAGTCCCAGGCCTGTCTCTTGCTGAGACGTGTTTGAAGGGAGAGGCTGCCTGGGGAGGCCCTGGCCATAGGAAGGAGAGACGGGCATGGGGGCCTGATTACCAGGTGGATAGCATGGAGGGCAGTTGGGCTTGAGCTGCCTGAAAGGTACCTACCCAACGGGACGGCCTGAGCACACGGAGCTTCAGACTCAGGTGCTCCGACTCACGGTCCCCGCTAATCTCCTCAATCCTGGGTGCTATACCTTTATTGATGCAGCCACAGACCGACCTCCCCATTGCTTCCCATAGAACTGACCATGATCCCTAAGCCCCCAGTCCCCTGCTGGAGCTCAGCCGCGGCCCCTTCCCCACCCCCAGGTCTGCACAGTCAGGTCTGTGGCCCTGAGTGCAGGCATTTCATTGCCTTCCTCCTGTGAGCCACTATTCCTCCCCCATTCCTTCATGCATGGAGGCAGGGCACAAATAAATAAATAAAACAAAATAAACATGCTTGTCCCTGTTAAGTTTCATCTCGTTAGATCCACCCCATCGCTCCGGCCTGTCAGCTTCCCTTTAGATCCCAGCTCTGTCATCTGACCTACTTGCCATCGTCCCCCACAGCTGTGTGGCATCTGCAAATTTGATAAAGTACATGGAGCGTGTTTGTCTCAGATGAAGCCTCCTCCCCCCATTGGGTGGCTGGAGCACAGCCGTGCATACATGCCTGTCCACACACACACACACACACACACACACACACACACACACACACTTCCCTCTGTCTGGGTCCTGTCAGCCCTGTCCAGCCACCTTCAAGATCCTGGTGGGGACACTGGGCACCTGTGCACTCATTGTGCGCTCATTGTGCACGTGTCCCTGTGGGGGATGGGCCACTCTGGGGACATCCACACCTTCTCACTCCACTGGCCACTCTTTAAACAGCCTCTGAGCTGGCCACGCCCTATCAGCCTCTTCCACCAAGCTTGGGGCAAGGCTGGCCAGCCAGCCTGGGCCTCGGCTCTCCGGGACGGCTGTGTGGTCCTCCCTCCCCTGCTAATCAGGCAGCACATCCTCCTCTAGGTTGTGGCTGTCAGTGTAGAGCCAGCCCGACTGCCTGGGGTGAGGACTCCTTCTCCCATGCGCCTGTTGTGCACGTCTCTCTGATCCTTCTCTTCAGGGGACCCCAGACCTTGTCTTTGGAGTAATTGCATAGCTGGGGTAGCCAGCTTGGAAAGATCCAGATCCTCACTACAGAGCCTGGCAGACACTGCTTTAGCAGAACGAAAATAATCCCAGGGCCTAAACTGATCTTCCAGAATCTTCTAGTCCATTCCCAGCCTCCAGGGCGTAGAGGACTCAGGCAGGTTCCTCCTCCTCCCCTACTGCAATACCAGCCGTTCGTTCTTCCCTCTGGGCAGGTGGCAAAAGTTAGTCGGCTGTATCTGTCAGCTGATGTTAGTAACAAACACCCCCAGATTCTGGGTGGCTTATGTCAACATACAGTGATTTCTCACACTACTGCACTGTGGGTCCGCTGGGGATTCCGGTCCAAGCCGTCGTTGCTCCAGGACCCAGGCTGCAAGGCAGCCCCAGCCGCGGCACCACCGCAGAGGAAATGAGGCAGATCGGTACCAGCTCTCGAAGCCTCTGCCTCCTAAGGCCATTGCCACTTCCATTTCATTGGCTAAAGCAAGTCACATGGCCAGGCCCAATTTTCAAGAGAGTAGGGAAGTGTGATCTTTTTTTGTGGCAGGAATTTTGGCAAATGGCCTCAGTGACACCTCTGCATACTAGCCGTCCCTGTCCCTCAGTCACTGGAGTTCCCACCGTACCACTTGGATGCCAGTTCTCTGAGCCCAGCATGGAGTGCTCTTACACCTCCCTCCCTATGGTCTGTGTGCCCAGGATTTGGCCCTTGTCTCTCACATTTCTGCTCTACAGTGCGTGTATTTTCTCTCCTCTTCCGGTCTCAGTGTCCCACCCCTTCCTTTGAGAGGCCCTCCTCCCATCTCCTACCTTCAGCACAGGATGCGCCCTGGCCCAGGGGAGGCCCAGGTTCAGGTCTGAGCAGCCTCTGGTTCCATCCCCAGTGATTGGCTGGGAGGCGGGCCCCCCACTCATGTCTGTCTGAGCCCTTCCCATCTCTCCTTCCTTTCGATGTCCTCAGAGCAGTAGTAGCCAGGTGGAGGAGACCTCTGAGAACATGTGGCCACACCCAGGCCCTGATGCTCCCCCTGCACCTGGATGGAGCTGCTCTGAGACCCGCCCACCCCCGCCTCTCAGGGGACTGGCTTACATGAACCAATGCTTGCACTTTGTGTTGAAGTTTGTCTGTGTTTCTGTCACTTCTAACTGTAACACACACTCCTGGAGATCTTGTCCATACCTGTATCTGTTCTATCACAAGCAACCAACCACCCGAAACTTAGTGATTTTGTGTGATAAAATTTCATAGAAACACACACGAAGCGCATGTCAAACTGGTGAGACCTAAATAAGGTCTGTGCCTGAGTTAACAGTATTGTATCAAGATCAGTTTCCTGGATTTGACAATGTACCACGGTTCTGTGGGGTCATTGGAGGAACTGGGTGAAGGGTACAGGAGAAATCTCTGTACTATTTAAGCATCTTTTCTTGAGTCAAAATATTTCAAATGAAGAAGTTACAATAATCATACAGACTTAGTAGCTTAAGACAACACCAGGCGTTTACCCCTGATCCACTGATGTGCCAGAAGCTTCTGGATTTGCCCCTGGGGTCTGGTCCAACCTCCTTACTTGGGATGCGGGGATGGAGGCTGGAGAGGGTCATGGGTTTAGGGGCAGAGCTGGACTCCCAACCCAGGGCTCACCCCACGTTACCCCAGGGAAGCCCCAACCTCACGCAGGGCCACTTTACCAGTCTGGCATCGCTGCCTGGGATTCTGCTTCGCACATGTTGGTGTTTGCAATCAGAAAGTTCAGCGGCCCTTCCAGTGTGCTTAAATTAGTCCCCATGAAAACCAAATCATTTCATTTGCAGAGAAGGGCTTAATTGCAAGGGGAATGAGGCAAAGGGAATTCTGTTGCCTGTTTTCATTGGAGAAAATTACTGTACTTTCCCCTGTCTCCTTACTAAACAGAAGCAGCTTAGAAATCGGGCTGTAATCACCAGTGATACCTCTGCCACCCTTTCTTCTCAGAGCCTGCTCAGTAATTCCCCTCTCCTGAGACCCTGCTCTGAGCTGTTCTTGCCTGTCTGCCTGGCTTGAGCAGCCGGTTCCAGCCCTGGTGCTGGGTAGCACCTCCCCGGTTTGGCTGGAGTCTCACCTCACCCCTGTGATGTTGAGAGGATCGCCCGAGATGTCACAGGGGCCTCAGCCAGGGATCGGCCCACACTCTTGGCAGGAAGAAACATCTCATCACTTTCTTTCGAAAACACATGAAATCTGCTCCAAGCCCCCACTCACTGGGGCTGCAGAGAAGTCACATTTCGGATGAAGGGCATCCCCAATCGATATCTTACACAAATCCTGGGGCTCGTCTGCTTTGCTGCCTGGCAAAAGGTAGGGGACCTGGACCATCTTCACCACAGCTCCTTCTGTCCTAGGATGCTGTGGACCGGCAGGTCCTCGAGGCTCTGTTGGGTGTCCCCCAGGAGGAACTCCAGCAAACAGACCCCCTCCTGTCTGGGGAGGCTGGTTCCCTCTCTGCTTCTCTGCCCAAGAACCCCACCCTGGCTCTGATAGTCCAGCCCGATTCCCACTGTGGCCAGCGTTTCCCTGGGGAGGGGCTATGGACCCTTCAGGGAGCCAGGTGACAGGCTGGTAACCTGCAGGGGGCAGGTGCATGAAGAATTAAAATATGTAGCACGTCTCGTGTTAAGAGAGAAATCCAGGAGGACTGGGCCCTAGAGGGTGTGCAGGGTGGGAGGGCAGCTACAACTTCCCACGGGGATGGTGGTCTGGAGGAGGGAGGGAGCCACGTGTAGCTTGGGGGTGGGAGGGATCAGCAGGGTGGGTGGAACAGCTAGCACAGAGGCTCAGAGGCAGGAGTGGGCCTGGTCAGGGCGAGGGTGGCAAGGTGCGTGGCCCGAGTCCGGGGAGAGTGAGAGGGCAGGTCAGAGGAGGCTCCCAGAGCCTCTGTGAGGTCCTGGCTGTTTGTCTGGAATGAAGTGGTTTTATTCTGTTCCGGCAAACCCACAGCAGCACAACAGATCTGAGAGCGGCTTCCTCTTCCTTTCTTTGGAGAAGGGAAGAGAGCTGGGCTGTCTGGGTTCAAACCCTGGCTCCATTACCTTCCTGACCTCGCCACGCCCTCAGTCCCCCCCCCCCACCACCCCGCAACCAGGGCAGGTAACAACAGCACCTGCGGCATGGGGCCATCCTGAGGCTTCAGTGTGCTACGGTGAGCACGCTATAATGCTATCCTGTGTTGAATAATTTTATCATGTCTTTTAAAAAAAAATTTTTTTTTTAAAATTTTTTGGTTGTGCCACGCAGCATGTGAAATCCTAATTCCCTGACCAGGGATCGAACCTGTGCTCCCTGCATTGGAAGCACAGAGTTCCAACCATTGGACCGCCAGGGAAGTCCCTATCATGCCCTTCTTAGTAACTTCCCCTGCTACAGGGATAAGTTGACTGGCCCGAGGTCCCTGCCAATAAAGGGCAGAGTTGGTCCTGAGAATGCCGTGTCCCCACCCCCAACCCCCTGGAAACATGGCAGCACCAGGCAGCATCGTGCCCCCCACTCACCCCTTTGCCTCTCTTTTCCCGGGCGCATCATGGGACCCGCTGTCCAGATTCTCTTCTTCTCTCTTGAGCTTTCTCTGGGGATGGGGGTGCAGAAGTTGGCCTGGCTGCCCAAGGAGGGCTGTTTTGGAGCAGTTGGGTTGACTTCCTGCATAACTGCTCCCCTGATCCCTCCTTTTGGGGGCGGCTGACAGGATAATGGATTTGAGTCCACACACCTGCCTCAACGAAAGGTTTTTTTTTTTTGAGGCTCAAAGTCAACGGTATATTAATTAAGGGGGAACAGCTGCTACAGCAGTTCTTATGATAAGTCAGTGACAAATGGCCGCGTTTACCTTTTTCCCAAGCAGAGACTCCGGAAGGTGGCCTGGAGCTCCTGGGTGGACGTCCACGGGCAAGATGTGTGGGGTCTACCTCTCCCTCCCTCAGCCCTCAAGCCTCTTTATTGGTGCCCCCCGAGTCCGAGAGGGCCGTTTGTCACCGAGGAAGACAGGGCTGCAGCTTGTGGAGCCTTGGAAGGGACTGGGCGGAGCAGCAGAAACTTCTCAACAGTGGCCCCCACCCAATGATGCCCTCAGACCCCTTCCTCGGGCAAATCCCACCACCCCACGCTGTTCCTTCTGAAATCAGAGTCGCTGAAAAGGGGGCTTGGCCCTTCAAAGCTGAGAAAGGGTGCAGAGTTGAGCCGAGACGCCTCGCTTGGGGCTTTTGTGCCAGGCGCTCTCTACCATAAAGGAAGAGGCTGGACATTGGGGGCCTTTTGTTATTTCTTTATTTTGATCTCCCTCCTGCTGTCCAAACAGCATCACAGAAATAGAGCCTTGCGTTAACTCCCTTCTCAGCTTAAAATGAAACACGGCAGCGCGAAAATCTTGTACTGAAAACCAGAAAAAGGGAAGATGGGCTCATTTTTTTCTGAGTTGTGTTTCTGGGTCCTTGACTATCAATTTGCCCACCGAGTTTCCAGCTAATGGGAGGACAGCAGGATGGCGCTCACGTAGCAGTAGGACCTGTGTGGACAGGCCGGCAGGGTGGTGGAGCAGCCTTCCTCCCAGGCTGAGAAAACGAAGGCCCTGCCGCAAGGGGTGCGGACCCCCAATGCCAGCAGCTCGCCCGCTGTGCCCCCAGGGTAGAGGCAGTGCTGGTGGAGAGCAGCAGGACCCCAAAGCACTTCCAGCAAACCCCTGCCTCCACTGCAGGTGGGGGACCCCCACGTGTCCCCCGGACTGTGCTGTTCTCCCCAGTGACCGACCCAGAGGAGACAAGTCTGCCATCGATGTCAACCTCCTGCCTCCCGGGAGACACCGTCAGCTGCCGAGGCCTCGTCCAACCTCACCGGCCTCTTCCTTCCTCCCCCTCCCAGGGCTGGTGCCGAGCACCTCCAGGAGCCTCTGGGGCCTCGAGGAAGGCAGAAATGGGGCGGGAGGAAAGAGGCTCTATCAGCCCCCACTCCTTGCCACCCACAGGAACCAGGCGTGCATCTTGCGAGTTCACCCTGCAGGGGAGGTCGTCACACCGTGTTATAAACGTGGAAACCAAGGCTCCGAGGTATGTGGTTTGCCCGAGAACCCGTCACAGGGAGGCCGCTCCCACCTTCTCTTCCAGCTGACCTTTCCCAGGCCAGCGCTTAATGACTCAGGACGTTGCCTCTCCTTACACATTGCTTTGAGGGAAGAGGAAAAGAACCACGGACGAGAAACACATCCATTTTTAATAAATAGTTTATTTATCCAACAGTTTCAGCCCTGACAGTGAAGCCTGTTGCAGTTTCTTCTTCTGGCTGGAGCCTGATTATGAGACTGTTGCGTTGCCACGGCGCCGGCGCTCGGATTCCGGCCCCGCCGATCACCCAGACATCAGAGGAAATGAGAGAGAGTATTGCTCAAATGAGAGAGACTGGCGCTTTATTAAGGAAACAAAAAATACCAATAAGACCAGAGAGAGGTGCTTCATGCCTTTTGGAAGCAGCTGTTCCGTCTCCTCGGCTCGCCCCCTCTCCCGCCCGTCGCGGACGAGAACTTGTGGAGATGCTGCTCTAATGGAGAGGCTCCCGGCCCTTAACTAATAAGGTCCCCGCGTAGGTTTCCGGAGGTCGCTCCGCCTGTTGGGGAGGCTCTGGCGGGCGGGCGAAGGTCCGCGCAGCGGGGTCACTCCGGTGGCCGGCAGAGGGAGGAGATGCGGCCGCACCCAGCATACTGAAACCACTGGCTGAAGTTCCCGCCAAAGTGCGTGGGGTGGGGAGGCGTGGTCGCCGTAAACGAAGCAATCTTCGCCCATAGGAAGTGCGAGGATCCCCAGGTCCTGGAGCGCGATCCAGTGATGCGCCGTGGCTGCAGGCCTGGACTGGGGAGGCTGCCTCCGGTGGGGCCGCCCAGATGGGGGCTGGCGGCGGCTCGACCCTCCTCTCCGCTCTGGGGGGCACATCGTCGCCGACACCAGGCTCCTCCTGGGGCAACCCTAGCTGCTCATTCCTCCCGACCTGAGGCCCTGTATGTCCGGGGCCGCGTGTCTAGACAGTTCTCCTACAATACTTGTTCTAATTTCTAGCACCTTACCCCTCCGGGGTAAGAGGCCCAATCCAGCTAGAGAACAGGCTTTCTCCCCTCACCCTTGAGCTCCCAAGTAACACCCCCCGAAGGCACATGACCAAGCTGTTCCCCAACCCCTGCCGTCCCAGCCACCACCCCGACCCACCTCCCACGGGCGCGGGGCCCACCTCCCTGCCGCGTGCTCCACACACCCAGCTGCACACTTGCTCTGCAGGGGCTCATGGCTGCTGAGCTTTTATCTTTCCATGAAAAACCCTTCTCCCCTTTCTGCCAGCAAAATGGGGCAGAGAGGATCGGACCAACGCAGAGGGCAGCTGCCCACCTGGCCTTCTGCCCTGGCCTTTCGAGGAAGCCCACACTTTCCTTCTGAAAGCTCGTCTCTGAAGAGTCTCACAGAGACACCTTTGGAACCAGGGTCAGGAGGAGGGTGATAGTCAAGGCAAGTGTGAACTCAGCACCAGCAGGATGGTGGCCCTCTCACGCCCCTGGAGGGGACTGGCCGGGACAGGCTGATTGGGAACAGGCCCCGCCCAGGGTTTATCGCTCTGAGTCAGAGAAGGAAGAGGGCTTAGTCCATCTCCACACCAGCATGTCTTCTCCGGCCACGCGGTGGGACTCTGTCTGGATCCGGGATTCGTTGGAGGCCAGGAACTCCACGGCCCGGTCCCAGACCCGCTTCATGCGTCTCCTGCAACGAGGGATGGGGGTGCAGGCTCAGCAGCAGGCAGCGCCCTTGGCCGCTGTGCCCAGCGCTGCCGAGAGAGGCAGGCTGGTCTCTGGATGCCCTTTGTACAAAAGGGGGCACAAAGCTCCAAGATCCCACACAGAATTTATCTGTGGGAAGAAGAGCGGTCAGGTACTAACTGGACTCCTGCAGAGGAGAGAAATTTCTTGGGCCCCCGAGAAATGATTCCTCAACATTCTCTGCTCCAAAAACGTTCAATTAAAGTGAGCTGAAAGGAGCTGGAGCCCCCCCCCCCCGCGGGTGTCCAAGTGGGAAGACTCTTGCTGGGACCCATTACTGCTACAGCCCAGCTGGGCAGCACCCCCCTCCAGTGCAGGCTGCATTTTAATGCCTCATGTGGGCTAATTAGAGTGGCCACTGGGCTGTTGAGTCCAGACTCCACAGCACTTCAGGGGATGGGGATGAACTAGGCATCCAACCGGGGAGGCCAAGACGCTGGAGCTGCTTTTGAAACCTGAGCCACCAGGTAGGGCCCCTTCGCAGACACCAGAGTTCCTGCTCTGCCGGATCCCTGGGGCCTTGCACCCCCTCGGACAGCCCCCTATTTCCTCGTTCCCCCTCCAAACTAGACAGCAAGATTCCAGGGCAGTGGGGGAGGGCTGCTTTGACACCTACACTTCGGTGAGCCCCGGCCTCCTGTCTGACTGCAGACCACTCCCCAGCGCCCACACGTGCAGAGCGAACATGGGTACGTGTGGAAGCAGAGGGTTCCGCTGGGAGTGCGCAAATGGAGGGAAACTCCCAGGGTGGCCCATGTGTCAGGAGGCAGAGTGGGGTGGTGGGGCTTTCTTCCCCGGGCGGTGAGGTCCTGCTGCCAACCAAACCCCACGGCTGTTCAGCAGCCCCCACCCGGCTGGTCTGGCCCTGGCCACACAGGTCCTGGGGGCTGAGCCCCTCACACCGGGTCCCTGAGGGGGGGCATTGGCACTGTGTGGGGGCCGCGGCCTCATCCCCAGCCCCCTTCCCAGGCCGCCCGTTACCAGGTGATTACAAGCCGCCCCCGTGTGCCTCCCTGGACAAGCTCTTCAGATCTCCCCCAACCTCCCACAAGCGGGCCCTCACCCACAGGGCAGTATGCCCACGCAGGGCCCAAAGGAGCTGATGGGTCCTTATGAGTCGAGAGCTTGGCTACACTGACCGGGTGGCTGAGCCTCCTGGGTTCAAGGACAGGGGTCCAGACCCTGTGGGGCAGCTGCCCGCCTGCAGTCTCTGCTGATGCACAGAAGCCGAGGTGTGGTGGCTCAAGCCCCCGATAAGCTGCAGTGCCACTTCCTGCTCTTATTAAAATGACCATGCGTGCTGCCCTTTGATGAGGGCTCAAGTGCTCCGTGCTGCCTCGGTGAGGTGGGAGGCCACCTCTCTGACATCCTGCTCCCCTTTCCTTAAGACCTGCCACTACCTAGTGGCAACACATCTTCCTTATGCATCTTGTCTTCTTTCTCCCCAGAACCAATGCTCCAGCAGGGCAGGGATTTTTGCTTCTTCCTCTCCCTGTCTCTGCATGACCCAGTAGAGTGTGGCATGCAGTAGGTGCTCAATAAACATTTGTTGAGAAAATGAATGAATGATGGCCTCTCTTCAACACAGCCCTCTGCAAGGCAGTGGGATTATCTGTGTTACAGCTCAAACAGGGCGTTACCCATGGTCACATGATGATGAATTCTGGCGGGTCCAGGAATTAGGGGGGAGTCTGGATCTACCAGTGGCCTCCCCTGAGAGCTGGAGGGCTGTGTGCCAGACTCATGCTGGGGACCAACAGCTAGCACAAGCCCCACACCGTGGTTGGTCTGCTCTAAGCTTCCTGCCTGCCACTGTCCCGGGGGTGGGGTGGGCATGAGAGTTATTAAGCATTTTCACGTTTAAAAGGGGCCCTTAAATGCTCTACTCTTCCAGCTCCTCTTGGGTTGACAGAACAGGGTGACCTCGACCACAGAGCCTGGCACTGGGAACACAGAAGTGGCACCAGCCCTGGGTCTCTGAGCAGGGTCTTAACCTCCCTGTGCCTCAGTGTCCTCATCTGTAAAGTGGTGTCCTCAATGTACTCCCTCCAAGGGCCATGCTGAGGGTGGAGTGAGTGAGCTGCACCTGTGCAGGGCTCGGAGCAGTGCCCAGCTCACAGCGAGCACCCAGCAAGGGTGAGCGCTTAGCACCATCCGGAGAGGGTGGCATCTGGCCAGAGACTGTGGCAAAGTCTGAGGTGACCCCGCAGTGGGCCCTGCTGGCTGCCTCCTGGGACTCTGTCCCCTGACTCTACCCTACTCCTGGTTTTGTCAGGGATCTACCCAGCATCCGCAGCCCATTTGGAAGGTGGTCCTGGAGTCGTGCATGAAAACGGCCTGCCAACCCCTCCCATGAGCCATGCACCCGGGAAGCTGACCCCATTCACTGCTGTGAAACCATGTTTCCAACTACGTGAGTGTGCCTTTGTGCATGGAAACTAGACCATGATACCTTAGATAAGATGTGTTTCTGACTGTACACCATGGTTAAAAATGTTTGAAAAACAATCTCTTCCTCCTTGCCAGTGACTGATTCAAGAATAGACAAGTAACCAATTCTGGCCAGTGGAGCCTCAAAGAGGTGTGTCCCCGGTGGCTTCTGGGAATGTTTTCCCTTGCTCATGAGAGCAACAGGTAGCCCATCTCTCCCCTGCTGGTTGTTGCAAGGCAGGTGTTGCTCCGGCTAGCTGCTGGCCACCATCCTGTGACCACCAGGAACTCCAGCCAGCCAACAACATCCAGAGAGCAGGACCATGAGAATCACAGAGCAATGGAATCAGAGCCCTTAATGTTCTGTGCCTGGACTTCCATTCATGGAAACCCATCAGGTCCTTCCCTGCAAAGCCCCGCGGGGAGGGGAGGGGTCGGGTCCTAGGGTTGCTCCCCAAAGCACCCCAAAGCGCCATCTCTACAGAGGAGCGGGACCGTGCTTCTGTACCTCTTGTCTGCACTCTGCCTCAATAAGCTGATGGCAAGAGGTGTGGATGGCGCCCCACCTCCCGCGATCCTGGGGCTGAACTGTCCCCCTCCCCACATGACTGACTCGAGGCTCTGGGCCTCCTTCCGCGGCACTCAGTGGGGTCCGACCCGGGTCTCACCGGCTCTGTGGCGGGATCAGGGTGTCACGCACGTGTAGGATGCCCACGTATGGGTAGCGCTCCATGTCCTGCTCCCAGTCCACGTAGTGGTCCTGGACCACATCTGCAGGACAGAGGGCACTGTTTAGGGTGAGGACCCTCTAGCAGGAGCCAGCAGCCCTTTCACTGGGGGCCACGCACCTATAATCTTCTTCACCATCTCATACATGGCCTGCTCTTCCTCTTCCAACTTCCGCCACCGGTATTTCAGGAGGATCAGGAGCCCCCACAGAAAGGCCAAGCCTGGGAGGGAACACAGCACTGTTAATCATGCACACCACCTTCCCCGGCCAGGCGCCCACTGGCTGTCTCACCAGGGGAGGTCACTGCGCTGGAGGCTGAGGGGGTTTGAGTACCTACTGTGTGTCAGACCCAGGGCTAGCAAGCAGGAAACGAAGGACTGGGAAATGCAGAGGGAGGACAGGCTATTAAGTGATCATCTTCCTCCCACTGGCTGTCACCACAGAGGCCTCCCGAGCCGTCTGGATCTCGGCTCCTCCTAACCTCATTCTGGGCTTTCATCTCCTCCCTTGTGAACCAGAACACGGCGTTTCGCCGGGGCCTTTGTATTCCAGATGCTGCTGCCGAGAATGATGTCTGTGCCTGCCGGCGTGGGGGAGGGAGCCGTGTGCACGCCCAGACGGCCTGTGATTTGTAACCCAGCTCTCTCTGCAGAGCTGGTGGTTTCTGTGTCACGGCCTTTGGCCTTCAGAGACACCCCGAGGCCTCTGCTCAAAGGCAGCCCCTCATGTCGGGAGACTCTGCTTTGCCGCTCAGCACCCTGGGCCTGCCTGCTTTCACTGGGCGTCTGTAGCTCCTGAGGAGGTGCTTACATTGTTCAGGGAGTAAAATTAGGCCAAGCTCCTGCTGGGTCTCCCCCTTGGAGCGGCCTGCGGTCTGGGGTGCCGGAAAGGACAATGCCCACCTCCAGCCCAAGCCAGCACCCTCTCGGGGATGCTGATGACCCCCGGCCCCAAATCCAGGATGTCTTCTAGTTATCTTCCTGCTCCAGCCACCCAGTCTCCAAAGGGAAAGACGACCCGGGGCAGAGGCTGACTGGTTCATCTCCTCAGTTTCGTTAGACAGACCTCAGGTTCACTAGACAGAAACGAACTCCGAGAGACCGCATCACCCATGCCCAGGGTGTTGCTGAGCTGGGCTCCCGGGAGGCGCAGTGGGAGGGGCAGGGTGACACAGTGATGGGACTTACACCAGAAGAAAATGAGCACATTGGTGACGGCCGTGAGCAGGGCGCGGCTCAGGCGGCAGCCGACACCCATGCGGGGGCGGGCGGACTCCAGGCAGACCACCTTGTCCACCGTGGTCACCAGCTCGGACGGGTCTTCCCCTTTCAACCTGAAACAGGACACAGGGCTGCAGACACGTTCAACAGCTCTGAGGAGCCGCCGTATAAGCCTCACTATCAGCAGGAGGAGGAGGAAGGCGGGGCTTTGAGGTCTCCACTTGCTTATAAAAAGGACTCGCTATCCTGGTTGCACTCTTTCCAGAAATTTCCCACGTTAGCTACTTAGAAAGAATAAAACTTTAAAGAGGGCAGCAGGCTTGAACCCCTGCCGCTGAAGTGACGCCTCCCTCTGTTGGGCGGAAGATTAAAGTGTAAACTGGATGCCCCCCTCCCAGCACAGAGAAATGGAAATGTTTACGGAATCACCGGCTTTGTGCAGCACGGCAAGAACGGAAACAGAGTCTGGGAGGGGGTGCCTTTCCTCGGTGATGAGGAGGCACATAAGCTGTTTACGTGCAGAGACCGTGGGGTGCCGTGAGACTCAGGAGCACGAACACCGCCAGGCTCCTGGAGGCCAGACCCCAGCCCCAGAGAGGAGGTGTCAGGACGCGCGGGGACGCTGCCGACACTCCGCCTTCTGCCGGCGAGGCAACAAGCTCCTGGTCTGGACTGCACAGCCGAGTGGCTGGTGCCCAAACCGTCCGGATTTCTCATGACCCACTTTTTTTTTTTTAAATTGAAGTATAGTTGATTTACAACGTTGTGTTAATTTCTGCTGTACAGCAAAGTCTCACGACCCACTTCTAACACTGGTCGTGGGAGCCAGGCTCAGCTCCCCACAGGCCACCCTCCTCAATGGGAAAAGGCAGCGTCATCATTCCTCTGCGTTAGCAGCTTCAGTGCACGCTGCCAAGGATAAAATCCATGTTTTCTGCCTTTCCAACACACAGGAAAATCGCTCAGCCACTCAGGGAAGCTTCTTTTTTTTTAAGCCAAAGAATTTGAATCGTGCCACGCATCCAGTCATCAAGTTTTAGGCTGAGCTGCCCGAGGGGCTTCTGCTGGATGCACTGCTGATGGAATCAGTAATTTGGGCAGATAGAGAGGAAGAGAACAAAACCCTAGAGTGTGCTTTAACATCAGCAGCTGTAACCGGAACAGAGACCCCGACAAACCCTGAAGGGTGGGAGGGGGCGATGAAGCGAGTGTCTCTCCAGCAGGGGACTCCGGTATCAGGCAGTGGCTGGTGCCCACCCGCCCCTGGGCCGAGCAGCCAGATAGGACCTTTCAGGAAGGTGAAGGGCACGCTGTCTCTGCTAACTGTGCTCACCAGAGACAGAAACAGGTGGAACTGCCCAGCTGGAATAAAACCCAGTCTTTCCTTTTGCAATTTCCATACTGAGTGAAAGCAACATTCAGAATCATTTCATCTACAAATGAAAACTAGTACCAAGGAAAGGAAGTGCAAAAAAATGCCATCTCCAGCAAACTGTGCGGGGCCCGTGAAGGAAGGGGGCACAGACTGAGTTACCTGAAACAGGTTTAGCTGGACTGCCAGGCGATCACCCTGACACCTGGATTTTTGTCTCATTTTGAAACTGCTCCTTACACTGCATTCCTAATGCCTCTCCTTCCGCTGCCCGGCTTCAGACCTGGCCCAAGATGACTTGGCTGGGAGACCTGCCCTTTACCTCCCGGCCTGAGACACCTTGATGGGCGATGACAGGGCCTCAGGTGCTTCCGGACGCCCCGCCCACACTCACCAGATGCCCACGTCCTTGTTACTGTTCAGTATCCAGGTCAGTGCCGCTTCAAACTTGGCGGAGGAGCTGCCGGTCACATTCTGTGGGAGGGGGCGGGAGATTAGTCCTCCATCTGGGCGGAGCAGTTGGAGCGATATTATTCTGCTGCTAGATTAAGGAAGCCCTCTCCATGTCCTCCGCCTGCCCCAAAGCCCTGTTCTGCTAAATGCCCAGCAAGCTGGCAGGAAGGAAGTCTGTAGCTGATGATACCAGGGAAGAGGCTATAACCAGAGGAGGTGATGCGGAAACACACACAGGAAAACAATGCAGGTCTGAGACAGCAGAAGCATGTAATTTTCTCAAGGACTGAAGCACCAGGCCAGAGAGCTGGCAGCTCATCTGCAGTGAGATGAAAGAGTGTCGGGGTGGGGGCCCTGCAGCCAGTCCCGGCTGTGTGGCCTTGGGCAAGTCCCTCCCCTCTCTAGGCCCCAGGTTCCTCATCTGTGAAATGAAAACTGGACGAGGTGACCCCTTAGGTTTCTGCCAGTTCCAAAAATCTGTAATTCTGTCATACTGAAGCCACACCGAAAATCAAATGGACTCAGAGCAACCCAGACGGTAATCCTGAGGGGAGAGAATGACAGGTTAAATGTCTTAAGGCTGCTGAGAAGGGGGGAAAAATGAGTCAAAGGAAGGGCAAGTCACAGGGCCACTTAAAGAAGGGGCAGCGGCAGCAGCCCACACCGCTGGTCAGGGAGCAGCAGGTCAGGAACGAGCTGCGGCAGGCCTGGCTCTGGCTCACCGCTCACCTTGGGCCCAGTCACCCCATCATTGCCTTAACTTAAGGTAGCCTAACACTCAACTGAGTTAAAACAATTTTTTTTTTTAAAACAAGGGAAAGCAAACACAAAACAAAAAGGGAAAAAAACCCCCGCAGGGCTTGAGGGATCAATACAAAAGCACCAGGACCTCCCGGGAACGGAGCGCACTGCAGCCTACTTACTGCTATATATTCCTGGGCTTCCATTACAGGAATGCATTTGCTTTTTAGTTTCTCTGGATTTCCACATTCAAAATTACCTAGGAGGGAAAAAACACACATTCAAGTACAAAGAAGAGGTGAAAAAGATTTACCCTGAAACCAACTAAAAACTGCAGCAAAAAATCAAGCCATCAGCTCTGATGTGGAACATGTGGCCCGGCGGCTCCAGCTTCTGTGGGGCATCTTCACTCTGCAGCAAGATCAAAAGCCACTTAGCTTGGATCGATTCCAGATCATTAAAACCTGACCTGCAAAGCAGTGCAGCGATTTGCATTAAATGACTAAAAAGCTGCCCAATACCAAGGTCCGTTTGCAACTGATCCCTAAAAGGATCAGACAGGCAGCTTCGGAAGGCACTGGGATGGCACTATAAATAAACGCAGCCTGGGAAAAAAGAAAGGCAGGGAGGCTGTTGCATTGCAGGGATTTTGACCCATGACACAGGCAGGTGACCTAGAATGCCAGGTTTTGAGGGGCCCTAGGGAGGGATGTCCAAAATGCTCCGTGGAAGAAGGGGTGTCTATGTGCTGGGGCCCCGATATGGTGCTCCAAAGCTCTCTTCTGAGCACCCTGGGTGGCTGGCTCCCACCTAGGATGGAGCTGGGAGCCTCCCCCTTAGTCCTGCCCAGGCTCCCAGGCCTGGCCCAAGGGCCAGCCCCTCTGAAAAGCCCCCAGGCCTAGGGGCCTCTTGTTTAGCCAAATCGGCTGGACTTGGGGCCCTGCCACAGCCCTCGGCTCTTGATTACCCACGGTGGCTCACCCACCAGGTGCTGCTTCACCACTAGACCCCTTGGAAGCAGGGACAGTGCAGGGCTGGGGTCGTACAAGATCCTTCACCCCCATACATGGCCTGACTGCCCTTGACCTGGCACAGCCTGGGGGCTGCGATGGCCAGTCTGTGCGTGTGCTGGGGAGGGAGTGGCTGAAGATAATATTAAAAAAATCCTGAGAATGAACTGAAGCCTGCCCCTCACCCCCTAACACAGCCAAATCCTCCTATTTCCAAGTTGATCTCGTCCTTCTGGGTCCCCTGAGAATCAGCTGGCTTCTCCCGTGCTCCTGCCCCACCCAGATCACCCTGCCCTGCTTAGGCCTTCCAGGACCACTGCCAAGGTCTCCTGGTTTCCTCCTCTCCCCTTTCTCATCCATGTTTGGTCAACAAAGCTTTAAAACGATTCTGCTTAAATTGACACCGCTCCACTCAAACTGCTGCCACATTTGCCTCCCTGGCACCTGGCTCTCCGTCCATCACTCCCCTGCTCGAAAGCCTTCCCGGCCCTCACTGCCTTCAGAAGGGACTCCCAGTGGCCTGGCAACCATGGCCAGCCAGGGTGGGACTCAATTGGCCTTTCCAAACTCCATTCCCTCTGTTTCTCCTTCCTTGTGAAGCTGCTTCCATCTCTGACCCTATAATTTCCTGCCTCTCTGGCCCCACCTTTCCCCCACAAATACGTAACTAATCCCACCCGGGCTTCAAGGCCTGGCACAGATGCCACCTCCCCTGTGACGCTTTCCTGACTACTCTAGCTAAAAGGCATTGTGCCTCCCAGAAGTTCTGGCCTCTTGGTTCTCATCCAATGGCATTTTATACCACTCAGTGGTCAGGGGGGTAGGTAGCCTATCTCTTCTACTAGACCACAGGCAGCCTGTGGGCAGGATTCTGGGCTGAGTCGCCTTGTGTCCTGCAAAGGCCAGCCAGTGCCCTGTCCATAGCTGACCTCCAGCAGGAGGTGGGGGGAGGGAGTGTGGCTGAGTATAGAGCCTGCACGGCCCTGCGGCCTGTCTCACTGAGACGCATACCCTCAAGGCTGCCCCTGCCTGGCTTGTGGGAAGACGGTGGGTACTAGGCCCCTTGATGGCATGAGCCAGGACCACACAAGGAGGGTGGGATGGAGGAGAACTGTCTACTAGGATCCACGGTTTAAGAGCAGAGCTTCTCGACTTTATATCCTGGGGGACTTAGTAAAATTCAGACTTTGATTCAATAGGTTTGAGATGGGACTAAGATTCTGCATTTCCAGTAAGCTCTCAGGTGACACTGATGTTGCTGGACCCTGGACCACAACTGAGTCACAAAAGTTTCAAACACCCCCTCAGGCCAGAATTTATATGCCAAGCACCTGGGCCACAGATGACTGTGATGCTCTGAGCCCCAGCTCCTACCTCTCCTCCGAGGAGCTCACAGAAGCCTCCCTGACCACCCCAGTCTCCCAGCAGTCAGGAGGGAGGAGGCGGCAGAGCTGAGGCCCACAAGACTGGCCCCGAGGACTGAGGGCCCAGTACAAGTCCACCCAACCTTGACTTCCCGGCGACAGCCTTAGACAAGGGTTGGCCCTACAGGTGAGAGGCGCCCCTTGAACCTCCCACAGACTGACGTCTGGTTCTCGAGTCGAGTACACTTAACACAGGCACAAGCCCTGAGCCGTCACCCACGTCATCCGTGATTTGGAGAGCCTCCTGGATGCCAGGTGTCGGGCAGGACACAGTATAATGCAGGTGCCATCTCTGGCCTCAAGGAACATGTTTACCAAAGAAAACAGTGGGGGGAGCCTTCTGGATGGAGGAGATTTCAGGGGGGCATCTAGAGAACAGTACTTCGCTTTCATTTGGTTAAGAAAAGACAGACCCAAGATCATTCAGTCAGATGGGGAGACTGAGGCCCTGAGATGTCAGGGACTTGTCTGGTGTCCCACAGCCAGATGGGGACATGGGACACTAGGGCCCAGGAGGGCGGGCCGGGCCTGAAGGTGCTTGGCCCACCGCTCAGACCGCTCCACCTGCAGAGGCCTCTGCACTGAGCTGGGCCGACCACCTGGTACAGGGAGGCCCTCCAGGTTGGGGGACCCAGACTCTGAGAATACCTGAGGCCTGGGCCCTTCCAGTGCAACACGGACCCCTAGAACATTAGGTGGGGGGCATCCCAGAGAAGGGGGCACATCCGCTAAAAGGCCTATGCACGTGCCAGGACCCCTGGGATCCTTCAGGAACCTATGCGTTTTGCCCAGATGCAAGGCTTAAACAAGATGCGCCTGTGGGGAGGCGGGGAAGGGGAGACTGGGCTTCTGAGCGTGTCTTCTGGGAGATGACACGGCATCTCAGCCCACAACCCGCTCATGGGGAGTCTTGGGCCTCGGGAGACCTACTCACCCGCTTGGATGGCCAGGAAGTTGTACAGCTCGTGCAGCACCTCCAGCAAGGCCGCCTTCTGCTTGGCCTGACAGAACTGGAAGGGCACGGGACAAGCGGTCAGCAAGGAGGAGTGGGTGAGGGGGGCCTGTCTGATTTTACCTGTTCAGCTACACCGTCAAGGACTCAACAGCAAGGTACACCTCATACTTTAAAACAACAATGACAACAAATTCTGCAAAGGGGTGGGCCCAGGGATAGGGCCGATAAATACTGGGTTAACTGACTGAAAAGAACACCATAAAAGCAGAGGCAGATGGACAGCAGACACAGTAACTAAGGGTCCACCATCCTGGAGGCTCCTGGGCCTCTGCCCCGTGGTCCCCGTTGGAATAAAGGCCATTGGTGGGGCCGTGGAGCAGGGGCGGTGTGGTTGTGGGGAAATGCAGGAGCCCAGCCTCCTCAGAGGGAAGAGCAAACGCTGCACGGTGCAGTCTGGTCTCCCCCGCGGGCCATTCCTGTCCGTTTCTGGAGAGCCAAGCGTCTACAACCTGCCTGTGGATGGTCTACTTTGTGGATTATCTGATGCAAATGTTTAATCTTAGACTGCGTTTCCCTGGAAATGGAAAATTTCGAGCAATCTTGCAACTGTAGGGAGAAAATAAATGTCACCTGTCTGAGAAAATCAGAATATCTGCACATTTACTCCTTCAGCACCTGTAACAGTGGGGACACCGTTTTGCTAGACTCACTGGATTTGGAACATTTAAAAAAGACCGCTCTTCCTTGAGAGTGGACAACAGACCGGGTGCCATGCTGAGTGGTCTACATGTGAGGGAGCACTGCGTCCTCGCTGCACTCCTCATTGTACCCCAATTTCTCAGGCGAGGGGTCCAAGGTTTAGAGACCTTAAGTGGGCCACCAAGAACCCACAGTTCATAGTAGATGGTGGAGCCACTTGGAGTGTGGCCAGTCGACTCCAAGCCCCCACCCCTCGAACTCCAGGCCTCTTCTGGGTTGTCACTGGGCAGAGACCTGCACTGGAAGTCGAAGGTCTGGGTTCTGGACCCGGCTCTGCAGCTACAGAAGGAACCAAGGGCGTTTTCCTTCTCGGGGCTCGTTTGTTGCCCTGATCTAATTTGGTTTCTAACAGTCTCAGAGGCCAAGATTTGTCCCTTCACGTGGCCTAAGGACCCTCATGCCTTTACAAGGTAGGAAATGATGCGACCAAGCTTTATGCACATGACTATAAATGTCCAGAAACAACTGACGTGCCTCCTAGTAGAGTGAGAAACCCCAACTACTTTTTAAATGCTATTTAACAATATGGGAAAAGTTGATAAATAAGTGTCAAATGTAACTAAATACACAGAGATCCCAATTCTACAGACACACATACACAGAGAGATAAGGTGAGAAGGAAATGCTCCCAAAACGTTAATGGTGATTATCTCTAGGTCTCAGAATCACCAGCGACTTTTGTCACATTTTCCAAATTTTCTAAATATCTATTATTGTCGCAACCAGGAAAAAAAAAAAAAAGCAGTAGCAATTAATACTGTTCCAAACTCACAGACATTTAGGAAAGCAGGGCTGATAGCACCTAAAGGACAGAAGGTACCAGACAACGAGACAGCCTGATTAAGACAACACACCCACTCCCAGCCCATCCCCAGGGTTTCAGCAGGACAAAGGCAGAAAGAAAAACAGAGTCACAGTCAGCTGAGAAGGGAAAGAATACGTGTATCTGAAACCCAAATGCCCCTCTGGGTTCTGGGTGAGCTTGAGCCACACAAGGAATGAGACTCAGCAAGAAACTCACCCAAGCTGAGAAGCACCTCCCAACCCGCCTGTTCCTGTGTCCACCCACCACGAAGGCCAAGGGTACCCCATAAAATCTCAGCTCAACAGAGCCCAACACTGCAACCGAAGGGAGCCTGTGATGTCGTGGCGCAGGCCCTGCCTGTCTGTGCTCGCTGAGCAAGTCTTTAGCGAGGACCTGGATGGTGCCCGACTGGCTCACTCAGGTGGGGCCGGGTGCGTCCAGCGCAGAGGAGCACCCCGGAGCTTATCTCATATGTCATTCCGTCTTGGGCCTGATACACTCAGAGGTGTGAAGGACCAAGAGACAGAAACCAGGGAACCCGTTTCTAAATAAAAGACAAATGAAACTAACATCACCAGAGAAATCTTACAGAAAAAGTATTTTTGGTCCCTGTTTTTGTTTTCAGTCTTCAAAATTCTAGTTTCCCCTCCTGGCCATTTTCTGGGCCACTTCCTTCAATCGTCAACTACAGTTTTTATGATAGAAGGCAGATTATAATTATTATGAGTCTGTTTTTACAAAACAATAGGGAAGCAAAGACATCTGGTGGATGAAAGCAATAAATACGTGTAATAAAAACACCCCCCAAATATGACACAGCAGAAGCCAAAGGGAAATAGAACCGGTTGTCTGCGTCAGGATGCCCCTTCGTTAACACAGGTAAGAGAGTCAACGCAGGGGCCTGGAAATGACCGTGGGTGGTTACTTTCCCAGCCCCCAGGCTGCCAGAGATGTGCACTCAGGGCTCAGGGAGGCCAGGCGTTGCACACTTAATAATTAGACTACTAAGGCATGCCCTCTGGCAGCACGAGGCTCCTCCTGGCAGGATTTATGACCTGAAAATGTACTGCCTGGTATCTTCCCCAGACTACCACCTGTACCGGAGCACCCCAGCTCCTCGGTAATGCTGCTTTCATGACTCGTAAATGGATGGGGCTGCTCACCTTCCCCAAGTATTATTTGTAGGGAACATTAAAGCTTCATAAAACAAATCTATAGACTAAGAGGGCTAACTCCACTTCAGATGTGTTTAAAACAACTCCCTGATGACCTTTCAAATCAGAACAGCATTTTCAGAGCCACAGACGTACAACTGGAGAATGTGGAATTGAAAACCTGGCCTCCTGATGCCTAAAAAGCTGCCAGCCCTTCCTCCTGAAGCGAGGGGAGCTTGTGAGGTCCCTCGACCACAACCTACTGCATCCCCCCAGATCGACTTAGGCAGAAGATTAAAGTCCTTAATGCTGCGATTGATGTGAGAGTTCCCGTAACAAGCCGGGGGTTGGATCTTGGAAGGTCAATTCTCTCTGTTTCAAGTACTCCTTCACTGCCACAGTTGAGTCTAACATATACATCAGGGAACACTACATGACTCTGATACATTACAGGAAGCACTCCTGACAGCGATCCTATTATCATCTTTTTGTGGGCAAGTTTACCTCCTGATAGAGGCCAACATCCTTGGGAGGAAGAACAAAAGCTAGAGAAACTCAAACTCACCTCATCTGTTTTTGTCTCACAGTCCACTGGCAATAATTTCACTGAGACCAAGAAAAGAAACAGAGGAAATTAAAAGTGCGGGTTGTGGGAAAGGGTACAAAAAGGGATCACTCTCAAAATTCAGGGTAAGTAAAACATTACCAACATAACGTGGGGGGAGGATTAGAAAGATGTCATCTAAATGAGGCATTTTAAAAATGCGGACAGTAAAAAACGTAAGGGGTTCTCGGTCTTGGATTAGGGATTAGTACAGCTGTGTTCTAATCCCAGGGGAAAATGATTAGCCTCAGGATAGTAGATAACTATTCACTTAACCACTCTGAACCTGTTTCTTCATCATAACATGGTGTCACTAAAGCCTTCCTTGCTTAACTCAGACTTAGTCTCAAACAAGACAACACATATGATGGTTTTATAAATTGTACACGTTATGTTAAACAGGGATTAATACTATCACGGGAAGGGAATTCCAGGTAAATCCCAGTATCTATCCAGGAGCTATTGTCTTAAAGCATCTCAGCAGTGAATACGACAGTATACCGTTTTTTGATGTCACCAATGTAAACAGTTATAGTTAGTACCAGTATGGTACCATGACACTCCTGGGACTGCTTAATTTCTCTAGCAGGTGGATTAAACTGCTCTCATACTCAAGAAATTATTTGGGTGTGTGCACGAGCCTGGGATCCTCGTGCCCACAGACTTGTTTATACACCCAAATATCCATCTGCTGCAACAGCTAAGACATAATTTAGCCTTTCCCTGCATTTTGGCTGTTCCTGCTAGGCATGGAAAGATGTGGCCTGGGCTAGAGGCTGGGAATAGTATTAATCACAATCATTCTTTGCAAAGAATATTAAAAGTCAGTGAACTACAGTCATTTTATACTTAAATTTATAAAGAAATGGTCTTTGTGCTGTTTCCTATTAGCCTAGAGCCCAGAATTATGGAAGAAACAAATTTTCCTTTTAGGAAACACGAACCCTTAACTATTCGTTAACATACTGTATCCTGCAGACTTCTTGTTGGTATGTCTTATCACGGAACTATCTGTGGACAGAAGCATGGCTGGGAACATCCTTGAGTCACGGCACCCTCTCTTTTAACACACCCCAAGAAGGTGCTGCAGTGATAAATGCCATCATTTACATCAGTTTAAACTCTTAAAAGGCTCTTCCACACCTGTCTCAGAGGCAGGGTTAGTATAATCCTTTGACAAATGAGGGTCCTGTGGTCCAAAGAAGTGGAGTATGTGGCCTTTTTGGTGCCGCGAAGTTGGGACCCCAACCAGAGCCTATCTGTGAGCCGTGATACCTGGGGTGCCTTCAAACGGGCACTAATGTGTGAAAGAGCAAGAAATCAAAAGGGAAGAAAGAACTCAAAAGCAATGGGGGTGGACCTTTAGAGGGGTGTGTCAGAGGGCTTTCTCTGGAGAGGGAGAATAAAAGTGACCACAGAAAGATTGCTTCCAGCACGTGGTTGAAAGGGAGATTAGTAGGGAGAGCTAGGGCAGAAAATGAGAATAGGACAAAATGAAGACAGAAATTATTGCAGATGCAGGAATCCCAGCCCTCTCCTCCCATAACTGGAGGAAAAAAAGTCAAAGTCTGGAAGGAAGAAGACGGCCAGAGACATCTGACAAGGCCCAGGAGTGTTCAGCCTGGTGCTGAGAGGACCGGGGCGGAGGGGTGTGGGGGGCGGATTATCCTGGTGGACACACGCGCGCTCAAGGCCCTCCCCTGCGCCGGCCCGGGACGTACTGTTGTCCTCCGCCTCCTGCGGCGCCGAGGGCTTGCCCATCTTCACCCAGAGGATGCCCAGGAAGACGAGCAGCAGCCCCAGGCTGGCCCAGAGCAGGAGCCGGGAGAGGTAGCGCTCCAGCCGCCGCCCCACCTCGGGCCGGGCCCGCGCCGCGCCCGCCTGGCCCGCTCTCGTCGCCCGCAGGCCCGGGCGCGGGTCGGGACCGAGGAGGGCGGAGGACGGCCGCACCGGGGCCGGGGACGAGGCCCACCACCGACGGACTCCGTGGCCGGGGCCCGGCACGGCCCTGTCGAGTGGCCGGCAGTCCTCGTCCTCCTCGGAGCTGCCCCGGACCGAGGCGCGGCGTCTGAGCTGCGCGGGGCGGGGTGGGTAGGCGAGGCCGCGGCTCCTGGACCAGGAAGCGGCGGAGGCCCCGATGTCGCCGTAGGCCCCAGAGGTCGCGTAGGCCGGGCCCGAGGCCGGCGGGGAGAGCCAGGGCTCCGACCGCAGGGAGGACGCGGCGGGCCGGGCGCGAAGCGGAGCCTCCTCGCGCAGCCGGGCCTCCTCCCGCAGCCGCTCCTCGCCCCTTGCCCGGGCCTCCTCCCGCAGCCGCTCCTCGCCCCTTGCCCGGGCCTCCTCCCGCAGCCGCTCCTCGCCCCTTGCCCGGGCCTCCTCCCGCAGCCGCTCCTCGCCGCGCTGCCGGACCTCGCCCCGCAGGCGGCGCAGCTTGTTGCGGTAGACGTTCCGGGTGGTGTCGGTGATGGGTCCTGGCTGGAAGCCCAGGGCCTGCAGCTCCCGCCGCAGCTCCAGGTCCGAGAGGCCGGCCATGGCCAGGACGCCAACCCCCGCCTGCCCCCGGCGCACCCCGGACCCGGAACTGTTCCCGCCGACGGCCGCGGCGGAGCAGGCGGGGCCCGCGCCATGTTGAGAAGGTCGTTCTTAATCGCCATGTTGAGAAGGTCTGAACCGCCGTATGGGCGGGCCATGATGAGGAGGTCAGAATCAGCCTCCAAGGCTGCCATGTTGGGGAGGTCTGAGGGTTTTGGGCTATTTGTTTTTGTTTTCCTTTTTTATTTCCCACCTTGCTCAGTCCTTCTCGTCTGTAAGAGCAAGTGGTGTTTACCTCTGAATCCTCCTCCCCTTGCACAGTCCCTGGCACGTGGTAGGCACTCGATAAAGTCATGTTGATTTAATGGATGAATTACTTAATGGTAAGAAAATATTGCCTGCCATATCAGTAAACTAGGGATCTAGCCACCACGTTACAGTCACCCCCAATGATGAGCCCTGAGGGAACTCAAGAAGGAAACAAGGGATGCCCGCCATCTAGCAGCCACTTCCCACAGTGCAGCTTGAGGAAACTGGATGAGAAAACAGAGGATTCTGCCCCAGATAGCTGAGGTGCATGTGAAAGAATGGTTTAAGTGAGTCCAGACTCTTGCATCTTCCCATACATAGAAAAGTGCTAAATTCCTTAACTTGCGTTATCTGGTTTTCTTTTATTGACAGTTATCTTTTGTTCCAACTACCTGGTGTTATTGCAAAAACTCCCATATATCCTGACTGCCCCTCTTCCCCTTGGGAACCGTTTTCTCAGTGTTATCTGAGAGGCTCTCTCCCGGGCTTGAAGTCCTAAGAACGTCTGCTGAATAAAACATAACTCTCAACTTTTAAGTTGTGCAATTTAGTCGACAATGGTGAAAGACAAGCACTGCCGAGAGTGGGGAGATGGAATCCTTTGCCTCTCTCTGCACTTGGGGACCAATGCGTTCAGGGAAGGGCTTTGTTTGGGTTGTGGCATAGACCCCAGGCACGCTCTGGGACCTGGTCTGAACTAAGGTCATGGTCGGCAGGCCTCTGTGTTTTCCTGGCTGTTCACTCACTGACATTGAGCCCCAAGGGGCTGCAGGCCCTGCCCTTGGCGAGATGCTGGCAGGAAAGGAGCTCCCGCCAGAGGAGGACACTGCATCCCATCGTGGGGGCAGAAGAGGCAAATGCCCTTGGGCTCTTAGGGGCAGTTTGAGCCCGTGCGAGGAGGCCGTGTGGCCGGATGGTGGGATTTTCATAAGGAGAGATAGATAGGAGAAGACCCCAAGATGTAATCTTGTGTCACCTGTGGATTTAGGTAGGGGCTTCTTGAATCCAGACTCCACCACTATTAGACGTGCGATCATATCCAATTAACATTTCTAGCCTGTTGGCCAGTAAACCTCATTGGATTGCTGTGAGGATTAGAAGAGGTAATTTGTATAAGGTGCTCAGGACACATGCTCCATAGTGTTTGCACTTAACCCATTTGTGTGCAGCATCAGTGCTGTGTAGAACCTCCCACCCGACAGAGAAACCCCTAAGGAAAGCATGGGGAGTGGTGACAAATGGAAGTAACACTGTGGTCTTCCTTCTGCCTCCCACTCCCTCTTTGTATTCCTTACACATGGATCATCAACTGCCTTTCCCAGACACTTACTGCTGGTCTCATAAGTTCCATTCTCTTTCTAACCCCTCCAATTCGGTTCTCGCCTTCCCCCAATCTCGCCTCCTCCCCTATGGTCCCGTTGCCCACCCACACCTTGTCTCCCCACCCTGGGTCCCTGGACAAGGCACCTCTGCCAGCGTTTGCATTTGTGCCACTTGCTCTATCACGGAGAATTTATCACTGGCCACATTGCGGGGGAAATGACAACCTCCGCTTGGTCAGGCTTCTGAGTTAGCCTCGCCATCTCCCCCGACTTAGCTGCTCCCACGTGGTGCGATTTCTCTCACCAAGTGTTGTTTTCCTTTTCTCTGCCTGTGTTTGCACGGAATACCATGAATTTGATATAGTGATTGCCTAACACATATACCACATAATAGTATTTTCTTTCTTTCTGAAGCACTGTTTGCATGACAAATGAGTTGGTAACATTTGTGCTTCTCCTTGCAGCTGTGCAGTTCAATATATAAAGAATGAGCCTTTCAGCATCAGTACTGGCCCCGTGTATTCTAAGAGGGCTTGAAACTGATGCTTAAACAAAGTTAATGTTACAGCATTTCGCAGAGTTACAGTATATTTCCACACAGTGGATCTCGGGGCGATTTAAAAAAATACCCAAATGGGGCCACCCCTGGGGTGGTCCCCAGTGTGGGCTTTGTCAGCTTTCCTTGTGTTTGGGGTCCCGGCTGCTGCTACATACACCCAGGGCCAAATGACCCCCAGCCCTCCCCCAGCCCCACCCGAACCCTGTTGTCTTCCCTTCAGCCTCGAACCCATCATGTTTGCAGCAGTGCCCTCCCTCCCCCCATCCCCCAGCGCTCCATCTCTGCCTCGCTGGGTCTAGCAGGCCTTTGGGGTAATGTGCCACCACTTACAGCATATTTGCCAATCATGCTTCCCTTCCCCATCCCTCCAAGAAGAAGCCTCACAATCTGTTTGGAAAATTCAGTCAGAAAAAACCTCATGAGGGACCTCCCTGGCCGTCCAGTGGTTAAGATTCCACGCTTCCACTGCAGGGGGTGCGGGTTTGATCCCTCATCAGGCAACTAAGATTCCTCATGCCGCGCCGCAGCCAAAAAGTTTTAAAAATTAAAAATAAGAAAATTAGAAAAAAGGAAAATTAAAAAAAAGAGAAGAAAAAAACCTCATTAAAAAAAAGAATAAAGAATAAAACCTCATGAGTCAATCATTCCTCCCATGTCTCGGGCCTCTGCATTTTCCTCCTGAACTCCCCGATCCAGTCTACCCCTTCCCTGGATTGATAACCCTTCAGGGTCCTCCTTCAACATTCTCCACCCTCAAAGCACTTTTACCAGCTTCAGTGAAGTCAGTTTGTTGCCCATCAGCTTTTATCCACGTGACTGTCCCCACACTTCTGACACTGACCCTTAGGTCTTCCCCTCCGAAGGGCTCCATCTTAGTGCTTCTTTGCCACCACTGCCTGTGTTGTGTTGGGAGCTGCCCACAAGGCCCCTTTGGGCCTTCTCAGATCTGCCTTTCTGTGTCTCTTCTAGTTCTGCCGCTGGGCCTGTCGGGTATGGGAACACACATTTCCAAGAAGAGGGCAATATCGCAAAGTCAACGGCTGTCCTGTGTGCCCTCCTTTCTCATCACTTTGTTGTGGTTTTTTTTTTTAAGGTGAGCACCTCAGGCTGCGGTTGGTCTTCCTGATTTCTTAAAGTCAGAAGAGGGAAAACAAGCTCCAATATCTAAATCTACTGCGTAACCACATCCACACATTTAGTAGAGATGAGGGGCCGCTTGGAGGATGCTCTGGGTTCCCAAGGGGCTGCCAGGCTGCCTGCTGTCCTGCCGACCTCTCTCTGCCTCGGCAGAGCCTTATAATAATAACAGCCATAAATCTTTTAGTGGGTTCCTTTCTCATTCTCTTCCTGCGAAAAGCCCTGCACACATTTATCAGGTCCTTTAAAGATGCTCCAGACCATGGACTTGCCCTTGATCCACCTTGTCCCCGGCCTCGTGCATCCCTCTTGGCTATTCTGGGCTTCCTTCGAACCATAGCATGGGTGGCGTCACACCGTGGTGGGGGCACTGGGAGAGTATGGTTGGAAAGGGGGACGATGTAGGTGCAATTTTTGGCTCAGATTTGGAGTGGAACGGCCCCAGCTCTGCCCAGCATCTTGCTGCCTCATCTCAGTACCCTGACCTATTTCTCTAGGTCAATGAAGGGGCAAACAGAGTCACAGAAAAGTGTCAGAACGGGTTTAATGAGCAGTTAGGTTACCTGCTTTTCATCAGCAGCTGAAAATTAAACAAAACTCTCACTCTTTTGGCCACTTTCACACCTTGAAATCTGTGGGTAAGAGTTCCTTTAGAGGCATGGAATACATTCCCCAATGTCAATAATGAATTGTGTATGAAGAAAAACGTAATGCTTTCAGAACATTTTCTTTTGGGCTTTGTCCATGATTAGATTACACTAAATTATAGAGTACAGATATCAGGCAATTACTCTTTGCTTTTAAGTATTCAATTTCATGGCAAGTCCACGTAGCTCAGTAATTTTAAAATCACACCGACGTGGTTACCAAGAAAATACCTCATCATCTCCATCTTGTGAAACTAGGCTCAGGTCGCCCTATAATTACCCGTGGTCCTAAGTGTAAAAGTACATTCCAGATGAAAACGGGTAATCTGTAACTCTCTGTAATTGCCAGGTATCTGGAGAGACTCGTAGATTTTGCTGGCTAAATCTCAGCCAGATGTTGAGAAGCTGCGTCCTCGCCCTACTGGTTCCTCTGGGCACTTTCCCTGTCTCTGATGCTGGCTGGGTCCTGGTCTAGGCATCCTCTAGCTTTAATCAAGAGTGTGTCTCTCTTTACTTCTGTTTTGTGAAAACATGGTCATTTTCTCCTTGGCTGAGTTCAGAACCTCCCCAAGCTATCCCCCGCCCCTGATCCAGTTTTAATTTCTTCCAGGGCTGTGCATGTCCTGTAAGCAGTCGAGTCCGCTGTCCTGGAAATGGAGGTGCTCATTGGAGAAAAAGAATTATTTGAGCCGATGATGAGAAATCGAACCAGTGGCAGGAGGAGGAGGAAAACGAGAGAAGAAAGGGGCCGACATATCTAAACAGGCGGCCAGGGCGCTGTGCATAAAGAAGCAGGTGGTGGCTGGGTCCCGTGGTGGCTCATTACTGGGAAGCACTTCAGAGGCCACCGGGTGAGGGTGGGGGACAAGTCGGCTGCAGCGCTGAGCTTTGAACCGGCCTGTTCTGCGGAACCGACAGCATCCTCACGCTTCCTAGGTGCTCTGCTTGCTGAAGCAATTCCCATTGAAAAAGATGCAGACCATCCGGGGTGAAATCTCCTAGGTGTCTCATTTCCCTCCATAGCACCCATTTCAATCCTCAGGAGCTTCGGGAAAATTCCCCAGAGGATGTTGGGACCTCCACACCCCGCCCCAGAAATGGGTGCCTCCTGCTGGGGGTGGGGGAAGGTGGTCTCACTGTAGGGGCAGATCTCGGCAGAGGGCGAGGAAAAGACGCAAAATCTGTGTTTTCCACAAGGAAAGAGACAGTGAACATTTTACGTTTTTGCTTCTTGGAGAGCGTTACTGATAACGGAGGAACTTGGTGGAAATTGGAAGGGCGAGGAGGAGTTCTGGATCCAGTTCCTCCAGTCGCGTGCTTTATACCTAGATTCCTGTGGCTTTTCCTCCCTTCATGTGCCCTGCTGCAGCCCTCTCTCCCCGTTTATTAGCGGGTGTCTGGGCAGCATCTCCCGGGATCCGGCAGCTGTGCTTGGGTTGATCAGTACGTGCACTGGAAACTGTGTGAACGTGCTGTGTGCAGGCTCTGGGTCCCGTGTAAGCTTCCTCGAGGGGCATTCAGAGCACCCCAAGCGAGGGTCCTTTTTAAGGGCTGGAGTCATCTTGTTCTGACTGTTATCCATGGCAAAGCCCTTGAAGTGGCTGAGGCGGGTGGAGATATGGAATGGGCACTGTTGTCTAATTGCTGGTAACCTATGCATGGAGCTTGGGTTCCTATATGGCCCCAGTTTATAAATAAATGAGCATTCATTAGCGTAAAATTAAATTAGAATGAAATTTCCCATCCAGTTTTGTTTAGAAGGCAGAAATAAAATGGGTTGGCTGTGTAATTTTGCCATAGATGCTGGAGCATGTAGTCACAAGGTGATAATAATAATAGTAATGTGCTTTTTGCTGGTGCCTCCGTCCCCAGATCTCAAGGCAGATATTACCACCTTGCTTTTGCAAAGGCTCATTGAGGTTAAAGGGCTAGCTGGAAGTTACCCAGCAAGGGGTTGAGCGCAGAGGCCTTAAAACGCTCTGGTCCATTAGACCTCGAGTCAGTAAACAGAAAATGGACGAGGATTCAGGAGGCCTGAGTTACTGTGCTTGCTCTGCCACTGACTCAGAACATGGGCCAAAGATGCCGTCTCTCCGGGACTCAGTTTCCTTACCTAGAACGGAAGGGCTGGCGCAAATCTTCCGATTCCGTGGGTCTCAATTAATATTTGCACACAGAACTTACAAAAGGCACATGCGTTGCTAATATATGCACCATTTATGGCCAAACTCTCTCTGAGCTTTATTATTTCCCTCTTTATGGCATGACCTGACTCTGACCTTTGGAAATTAAAATATTAAATAAAAGAGTCATTTCTGTATATTTCATGATTTATTTGCTGGAGGGGGATTTGCTTGGGAGACGGTGTTTTCCTTCCCAGCCCAGCAGATGGGCCGTGCAGATGGGCTCCCGGGGCCTCTCTGGATGGGGGGTGGGGGGATCCGAGTTCCATCCAGCTTCTCCCGCAGGTGACCTGTCACTTGGCTGCTGGAGAAAAGCAAAGGAAATTTGCAGCTCAGAAGTGTCATCAGGTCCATCTGTGAAACCACCTTCTAAACCTGCCTGCAGGTCTGAGGAACGAGGGGAGGTCTGGCCAGACTCTCCCTCTAGCTTTCTCCATAGCCTGGGGCTAGTAATTTAACCTCTCAGTTCCTCCGCCCCAAACGTTTTCCCCTGGCCTTTCTCTTCTCCTCCTGGGGACTAGGAGAAGAAATTGGTGGCTGTTTGTCACATAGGACCTAGCTTTGCACAAGTAACTCAGGCCGACCTTGACCCGGGGAAGGCCAAATGGGGCTCAGGACTTTGATTTGCAGAATGGATGAGGGGGAAAAAATGCAGGCTTTTGTGGCATACTACGCCAGGGTTTCCATTAGAGTCACCAACCAGCCTCAGCAGCGTTCGGGGAGGGAAGGAACAGATCTGTGCAGGGGGAGGGGTCGGGGTTGCTGTCATTTGTGGTCCTCTGCCAGAAAGGCGTTAGAGAAAGGGGTCTGAGCCCTGGAGGCAGGGCCTGGAGACGCCCCTGGCTGGGGAATTGGGCCTCCCCAACCACCGGCAGCCATCCGAGGCCCGCCCCCTCGCCCCCTCCCCGTACCCCCACCAAATCTGTGATTAGGCTCCCCTCGGAGATGGGGTGGGGTGTGGGAGCTTGCGGTAGAAGGCAGCTTCAGGTTCTCAAGAGCAAAGCAGAAAAACAAATCACAGCCCCCAAACCCTGCTTGGCTACGCTGCAGGAATATGAACCCAGAGGCGCCCTGGCTCCGCTTACCCTTCTGGCTGGACAGCAGCACCTCAGGCATCAGACCTTTCAGGGTGGCCCGGTCCTTTTCCAGCTGCCTGGAGTTCATCCTCATGCCAATTTCCACGGGAGCAGTCAGCTGTGAAATAAGGCAGAGTTAACAGAAGGCAGAGTGCGCCGTTGACCCCTGGGTGCCCTACAGGTGGTTGGAGGGACCGCGGGGGAGCCGTGCCACTCTTCCAGATCCTCTGGGGTCCTCTGGGAACTCTGGCCCCTCTCCCCAGTTCTCACCTGGGGGCTGCATCCTGGAAGTTGCTGAGACCAGCAGGGAGGGAGGAGGATCAACCAGCCTCACCCCGGTGGGGGAAGCTGGGATCAGAGCCCTCCCCTTCTCCTGAATGATAATAGCTAACACGTGGGAGTGTACCAGGTGCCAGGTGTCACTCTAAATGCTTTCCGTAGGTTAAGCCTCTCAATGACCCTATGATGTAGAGACACTAATGGGGATTAATATCCCCATTTTGCAGATGAGGCAACTGAGGACAAAGAGGTCAGGTAACTTGCTCAAGGCCACACGGGTACTAAATAGCAGAGGGAGAAGTACACCCAGAGGGCCTGGCTCCAGGGTCCGTTCCCGGGACCCCCAGGCTACGCTTTCTCTAGCACCCTGGGGACACAGGTAAGACCCTGGAGGAGCTGTCTGGAGGCTCTCCACCAAGAGAGGTTGTTGGGGCAGAGCAAGGGGCTCCAACCGATCTCCCCCCCTCAGAGCTTCCTGGTTCAATGGTCTTGCCACACAAGCCAAGACCCCCTAACTCTCCAGAGACCCACGATGGAGGAGTCCCAGGCCTGCTCCCCCACCTCCCACCCGACACACCGGGGGTGGGAAATGGACTCAGGAGGCCTGAAGGACAACCTTTGGGGCGGCTCTGCAGGCTGGCGGTTCCAGCCCTGCCTGTGCTGTTCCCTTGCTGTGGGAATGGTTTCCTTACTTTTAAAATGAAGAGGCTGGACTGGATGACCCAGAAAGGACCTCCTGGCCTGCATGTCATGGTTCTAAGGATAAGGAGAGGGGACAAGAGGTACCCACCCCAAGCCTCCTGAGATGTTACATCGGATATAACCTGTACTGTGGGAACCTCAGGGTCAGTGCCATAAACTCTGTCTCAGGTGCATTTTGAGGGCAATTCTGAGCGAGCTCCCCCTTTGCCAGGTGGAGGACTCGCTCCCGGCTCCCTCCTCTAGAGCCCAGGGAGCATTCGGGAAGGAAAAGAGTGCCCCCTCCTTCCTCCGCTGCAGTGACAGCACCGAGGTCACTCTCTGTGCCACATGTGTGACCTCACTGTCTGTGGACAGCATGCTGTGGGGACCCAAGGGGGTGCAAAGATCACTGGCCAGTGTTCACTGGGAGGCAGGAGGTGTGGAGTCCAGCTCTGTTCTGCCTTGACCACTGCGTGACCTTGGCAAGGCCCCCACTCTCTCTAGATATCAGTCTGCCAGTCTGCCCCACCCCCTTCCAGACCCCTTTACAGGAAAGTGTTCCACACTCAGCCCTGGGACTTCTTCTTTCTCCATCCACCCGCCCCGCCCCGCCCCGCCAAGGATCTCGCCTTGTCCTGGCCTGAAATTTTATATAATCGCTGATGACTCCCACATTTATGTCTCCAGCCCCAACTTTTCCTAAAGTCCAGACTTGCATATCTACCTGCCGGTGCAACATCTCCACCTGGGTGCCCAACAGGCATCTCACAGTTCACAGGTCCAGTTTGACCACCGGATCTTCTTCCTGCCAACCTGAGCTAACCACAGGCTTCACCGGCTCAGTGAGTGGCAAATCCTTCCTTCTAGGTTTTCCAGCCAAAAACCTTGAAGTCAGTTTTTACTTTTCTCTTTTTTCACATCCTATATCCATTCTTTCAGCAAATCCTGTGGGCTTGTACCTCCAAAATATTTCCAGAATCTGACCACTTTGCTCTGCCTCCCCCATGACCACCCTGGGCTGAAGCGCTCTCTCTCTCTCTCTCCTTCCCCCTCTCCTCTCCCTTCCTCCCTCTCCCCCTCTCCTCTGGGCCCACTCCTGCCTCAGGGCCTTTGCACTGGCTGTTTCTTCTGCCTGGAAAGCTCTTCCCTCAGATATCCTTATGGTTCACTCCCTCCCTCTCTTCAGGTCTTTGCACAAACACCAATCTACTCATGACACCTGCTCTGATCACCCTATTTAAAATTACCACCCACCCCTTCTCCTTTCCCTGTTTTATTTTCCTCCACATCACCTATCCCCACGTGACCTACTGTAAAGTTTGCTTATTTACCCTGCTTGCAGTCTGTTGCTGATGCTTCCAGTACCTTGTTTCTGTTCTCCCCGGGAGTGTGAGCTCCATGAGGGCAGAGGATTTGTCTGTTTTGTCACTCTATCCCCAGTGCCCAGAAGCGTGCCTTGCACGTAACGGAGGCTTAGTAAGTGTTCTCCGTCTGAATAAATGAGTCTGTGAAATTGAAGAGTCCTACTAGACAAACTCAAGGCTCTCTCCAGCCCTGACAATCTGTGCATCCTCACTGGGCGCTCAAGGCCCTGGACCCTGGGTCCTGAAGCAGTAGCTGTCTCCCAGCTCCAGTCTAGGGCAGGAAACGGCCCCCCGTTGTCTCTCCCTGAGGACCACAGCTGCCTTCTGATCGGCATCCTGCCTCCACTCCTGCCTCCTCCGTTCTTTCTGAGTCGCAGCAGATGACCTCCCTGCTCTGAACCCCCAATAGCCTCCCAGGTATCTTGCCTGGCCCACCAGGCCCTGCTGGCCTCTTGCCCTCTCTCAGCACCCGCTGGGCCTCGAGGGCCTCCGACCCACCAGGGGCTTCCTGAGCCGGGCCTTTGCACTCCCTGCTCCTTCCTCTGGGGTGTTCCTTCTCAGCTCTTTGCATGGGTGGCTCCTCCTGATGCTTCAGGTTTCACATCAAATGTCACCTCCTCTGAGAGGCCTTCCCTCCGCTCCCCCAGCCAAAGCAGTGTCCCCAGCCCCACTGTCACTCTCTGCTCTGCCTCCTTATTTGGGGCCTAAAATGGTTTATTGTCTCATCTTCGGTATCTGTTTCTCCCTCCTAGGATAGAGCTTGTTGCCTCAGTGTCTGGTTCACAGAACATTCTGTGGTGGCCGGGGACCATCCCCCTACTGGGTTTCTCTGCATTGCCCCCCTGTCTGCTCGCCTTGGTAACTTCCTTTACTTCTTCCTCCGAGGGTTCTGCGGAGTCCAGAGGGCCCACCTCCTCGGACCTCTGCTGTACACTCAGGGATTTCTTTTGCCCTTCGTACCGCTCCTTTTCCTAGGGGTTGAGCACAAAACTGTACAAAACTCACTCTCCCTCAACCATCCATACGGCCCCTTGGAGTCTCTACCCAGAGTGCTAAGTGGCCTGAGCTCCCGCTCAGGCCGAAAGAACCCCTTTTCCCAGCACCTCTCACAGGGTGTCTCAGACACCCAGCGGCTTGACAACGGCCCTCGATTTGCCCGGCAACAAGTCAACCAGAAGAGGAATCCGTTCCTTTGTAGTTCAAACATTACACCCAGGTTGTTACTGTTAATTAAGTTAAATGCTGAAAATAATGGCCGCCCTTCCTGCGTATTAAGTGTGAAAATGTGTTTTTCTTAGCAAAGAGCCTATAAAAAAGATGGTGAGGGCGCCGTGGGGTGGCCCCGAAACTGGAGCCCCTGGGAGGTGATTTATGAGGCAAGACAGGGAGATGAATTATGGAGGAAGGAGTTTGCAGCTTCTTCATAAAAATGCCGGTGCCTGGCAATGATGAGGAGGAAAACCACAGAGCAGATTAACGGCAGGCGTCCTTTGGTTGCCACTTTGCCAGCTCGTGTAACACTGAGTTTGATTCTTTCTGTCCAGCCCCACATCTTGCCGGGCATCCTGCTTGCTAGGTCCCTGAGCACTGAGATCAGATACACCCCCATTCCTTTGGTTTCTCTGAGGACACTCTGGGGGTTCAGCTCTGGGCCTGCCCTGGGACATGGTGATTCTGGAACAGCTGGTCATCTTTCCTGCAGAGGGAGCCAAGTGGTGGACGAAGGTAGGTTTAGGGGAGCCTCTGTATCTCCTCCATCACTTTGCATGTGCACCCCTGAAGAAGGGGAGCTGGGTCCAGCCTGGCCTCTGTAAAGGATGCTGTTCACTGGGTGTGTGGAAAGCTACCCTGGGACAGAGCGCGTTGCTAACAGAGGCTGTGCCTCAGGGCCACGTGACCTCCCAGAGAACTGACTCAGTCATGGATCCCCGTTGGAGCCTTGGTCTCAGACACGTGGGACATGAACGTCCATGACTTCATCCCATTTAAAGAGAAACAGGGAATTCCCTGGTGGTCCAGTGGTTAGGACTCTGCACTCTCACTGCTGAGGGCCCGGGTTCGATCCCTGGTTGGGGACCTAAAATCCCACAAGCCTTGTAGTGCGGCCAAAAAAAGAAAGAGAGAAACAAAGGTGGCGAGACACTCAGAACCCCTTGATGTGTAAAGTAAAAGGTCCAGGGAGGCAGGTCCAGCAGCCCAGTTTTCCTTAGGCTCTGCTGCCTGAGTTCCATTAAGCCTGCCCTGTTTTCTTCTGGGCTCTAAAGAGAAGGAGGCTTTGGCCACCACTCCCCGGAAAGACACCTTCTTTCCCGCTCGGACATTTGCGCCCACCTGTCCTCCATCCTTCTCTCTCAAGGCCCTCAGCTCAGGTTCCCCTCTTCCGCACCAGCCCACCATGTTTTCTCCTGCCCTGAACTCAGCGCGTACCAGCAGCATTACTTACTGGACAATTAATCACATCCTGCCTTGTGACATCTCCCTTTTGTTTGCTGTTATTAGTGAATCTTTCATATGTTTGTGTCTTGGCTGCCGAGCCAGCTCCCTGAAGATGGGAGGTTCTGAGATTTCCTTGCGTGTCTGGCCTCTCACCCGGGGTGCGCTTTGTGATGCAGAGATGTTCCACAAATATTTATTGGCTTGTTAATTGAAAACTTCCCCTGAAGGATGGGCAGGGGTGGGAAAAGATGTCGCCCGTGGGAGCCACTGATACCTTTGTGGCACTAGTGAAAGAGTGGAAGTGGCCGGGGGTACGGCTGGGGTCTGGGGTTATCTGGGGTCCTGGTTTTTCATATTCGCCTCAGTGTCCCTGGCATAGCTGATTAAACGTGGGTTTACTGAAGGAACACTTATGCCTCAGAGAAACTAATGTGACTTCAGTGCTGAGCAGGGCTGTGGGTCAACTCGGCCACACTGGGGAGGCGGGCAGCCTGGTGAAGGCTGGTGAAGATGGGAATGTAGGCTTCCGTCTGGGAAGCCAGCATGGTGGCTGCATGCACCACCAGCAGAAAGGCCACGGCCTTGCAGGACAGCATCCTGGAGCTGGACGAAAACAGGGAGCTCCTGTCACCAATGTAGGGTACAGGGACAGGCTGCTGCGTCGGAGGCAGGAGCCCTCAGCTCTGGTCCATGGCCCACCTGGAGCTGTGTGATCCGGAGCAAGCCACTTACCCTGTCTGGACTTGGGTCTGGTGTGGGGCTGTACCAGAGGAACTCAGAGCCCCCTCTCTGCCCTAAGCACCCAGGAGAGGCTGCCCTGCCCCCTGCACACACCGGGGAAGAATCATTCCACGTGGCCCTTCCCTTTGTTACTGACGAGGTCTCCTGGGGTCAGCTGGGCTAATGAAGCAGGAGGGACCCCATGTTGCAGATTAAAAAACTCTTAGATTGTCAGCAGAACCAAGCCCCAAGATCCAGAGAACCCTGCCTGCTCCCTGAGCCGATTAGGATGATAAAAGGGATGGACCCAGGCCCAGCTGATTCCAGCTCTGCCTGGGAGCACTGGGCCAAGACCCCAGGTCTAGAGAGGAAGGGCGCAGACCCTCTGCCCATGCAGAGGCAGAGCCAGATTGGAAGACTTCAGCTTGGAGCAGCATCTAAGAGCAGAGCAGGGTTCCCATCCCTCTGGGCCAGCACCGGCTCTGGAACAAACCCTTTCCCAGCTCCAGCGAGTCCAGCTGCCTGCTGGCCGCCATCCAGAAACAACTTCCTCCCTGTAACAACCCGCACCAATGCCACCAGTGCTGGCGAGGTGCCAGCGTGAGCATGTGTGAGGCCCTCCCACATCCTGGAAGTGGGTGTGTCAGGAATGGCTGGCGGGAAGGAGGGCTGCCAAGACACCAGGGAGCAGGTGGGCGTGAGGACCTCAGGAGTGCAGGGACTTGAGAGAGGGGCCGGGGCAGGATGGTCCTGTGGAGGGGGGCGTGGCCTGCTGGGCGCTGGCCTTGGTTGATTCCTTACCATTCCAAGCCCTCTCCTGCACACTCCTCATGTCCACCTGGGAGCAGGTGTGATCTAGGGAGTACAGGAGGCCTGGGGAGGTGAAGGGACCCATATGAAGGCAGCGGGGGCTGGAGGCCTGGCCTTCTGAGGCCCGGCGCTCGTCCTAATACGCTCTCCATGTGGCCTCTGCCCACAGAAAGGGGAGAAGGGCACCACAGCGGGCAGGCCCCTGGAGCAGGGAAGGGAGACCGGAGCAGCCTCTGCTGCAGCGGGGGTGGGGGGATTACAGGGTTCAGATAAAGAGCTTCTGGGGGTCACCTCAGGGCTCCCTTGGGCAGGCTGGATTCCATTGGGAGGAGAAGGTCCTGCCCCAGACTGGCCTCCAAGCTTCCCTGCAGGTCCAACTTCGACTCTCCCTTTGGAGAGAATCTTCCAAGGCTGTGGGCCTGCGTCCTGCCTCTCCACTAGGACCCGTCTCCTTGGTTGTGTGAAGGCCCCTCTGCCTTCTTGTTCTCCCACTGCCCTGTCCTACTTGGTCTCTCCATGTCGCTAAAACTCCACGAGAAAGAACACGACAGCTCAGACAGCCAAAGCCCCCCATGCCGGCTGCATACAAATTCCCAGGAGGGTGGGACGGACCACCCACCCACTGAAGATCACGTCTCAGAAACTGAGGCCCTGTGCTCTGTTGAGGTAACAGAGCTCCCTTTCAGAGGACACAGCTGTGTCACATTAATGGTGTCCCATTTCCTTCACGGAGATGCTATGGGTCCCTTTTCATTCTGGTGTTCACATTTAATTCACTCCAGAAGAATCAATAAAAACTTTAAATTAAAAAAAGGCAAAAATCCAATTGCTGCTCATTTTCGTGCTCCAACTGGCAGCCGGCATGTCACCTACATTCATTTGCGTTCTGGGGAGCTCAGAATAGGAGCGAGGGCTTTTCATATGACGAGCTGCTGATTTTCCTTTTCCGTCACCGGGAGTGGGGCTCCAGGCTTCCGGCGCTCGGCTCTGGCTGAGGGGGCACCTGTCTCTTCTCTCTCTCTCCTTGAGGAAGCCTGGGCCCCACTAGTCTTGCCCAGCCGTGTCGTCTCCCTAGGGACCCAGCCTTTCCCCTTAACTTCCCGGGGCCAAGACTCCATGCCAAGTGGGATGGCCCTGCACCCAGGCCGGGCTCTGGCTTGGGTTCCCGGCCTGCAGTCGATGGCACCACCGACCCCAGACAGCTTCACTTTTGCCAGGATTTGCACCCCCTGCTCCTCCCTCCAGCCTGCACGCCTCCGGGCAGCCCTGCGCTTGCCCGCTGTGTACAGCTTTAACCCGTACGCTGGAAGCCAGCTCGGGGTACTCAGTCTGAAGCCCAGGTGGGTATTTGAAGGTGGCAGAGGGCCACAGGAGCGGGTCAGCTCACCCCGGAGAGCTCTGGACGGGGCGGGCTCGGCTCACATCCCATCCTCAGGCTACTGCTGATACCTCCCCCGCCCACCTTCTCTGGCTACTCACAGTGTGAGTGTGGTCTGAGTGGGCCAGGCAGAGCCTCTCTCTGCTTGTCCACTGGTGTCTGACTGGTCTGATGGGCCCTTATATACCCCCTGCCCTCCCTTTGGAGCCCATTAACCTTTGGCCATACCTTTGGGGGCTCTGGGTGGGGAGCCTGGATTCTTGAAGCTCGTGGAAACAATGGGCAGGGCCTGCCACGCTGTGGATGTCGGGCCTTTCCTGGAAGGCCTTTTCCTCGAGTGACAGGTTTGGTGGAGGCCAGCCCCCGCCCAGATGGCATTCTCCTGTCCACTTAGAGCTCGACTGCCGCTCAGAGGGTCATTTTAACAAAAGCCCTTTCTTTTTGTTACTTAAATATATAATGTTGACCGTCTCCAGGCCACCCTATTGATCAGATTCTCTGTTGGCCTGTCAAAGTGCTGTACTAGGAAGATAACTTGTCTTTGGCCTTTCCCCTGAAGCTCCTCACAAAAGAAAGGACACCAGAGTGTGTGGCAGCATTTCAATAGATTAGGGAAAAGCAAATGGCAGTCCAGACCCAGGGCCGTGGAGGCCCAGAGTCTCCGTGGAGGGCCAGGGAAGGCGTAATGCTTTCAGTACAAAAGGTTTGTAGCCTAAATGGGGAGAAGGGACACCTACCCTGGAAATCTTTTGTGGTAATTGTGTCATTCAAATGGTAACTTTAAAAATATTCAAAGAGGGAAGAGGTGAACCTATTCTTTAGTCAGACAGGGCTGGCCGCTGCTGGCTGGTGCCCTTTCCAAATACAGTGGCGACTCTGGTACCACTCAGGGGACGCTCGGCACACGTGTTCTAATTAAATCTCAGCAACCCCATGAGGTTGGTGCTCCTATTTTCCCCATTTTATAGATAAGGAAACTGAAGCACAATTAAATCCCTCTTCTGTGACCCTACTGCAAGATCTCTTCATATAAAGGTCAAGGCTGGATGTGACCAGGTGTGGCAGAGGGTGGGAGCGGGGGCTTCTGGGATGCAGGACACACACAGGTGCAGAGGATGGTGGTGTCCCGGGAGGTCCACTGTGTGGCTGGAAAAGGGTCAGTCTGGGAGCCTTAGAAACCAAGTAGAAGGATTTAGATTTGATGGCGGAGGAAGCCGGGGGTCCTCACGGTGTCTTGAAGGGGATACAACAAACGTGTCATGGTGGAAGATCACTCAGTGTCTGGGTGTAGGCGTAGGAGCAGGGAGAGGCGGGGCTGGGAGACCACTGGGGAGGTGGCTGGGCAGATTGGTGTGAAGTCCCGAGAGTCTGGTGGGCAGAGGCCTTTCCCCAGGTGAACGTTGTTGGCCATTAGTGTCTTCCAGAGAGGCTGCCCCAAACATTCAGAAGCCCTGCTCCTCATCCAGGAACGCCTATCTTGTCGTCCTTCCATCAGCTCTGGCTTTTGTCCTCTGAAAGAAGCAAATGTTTGCAGTGCTTCAAACCCAACCCAGATAACCTCTAAATTCCCTGCTCAGCAGGGCTTCCCACCAGCTGGGGCTCTGTGTTCTATTCCAGATGCAAGGTTAGACCTCTTCCGGTGTGCTGGATTGGTGACACACTTGTGCATTGGGTCTCTGGAGTCTGAAATTTATCTTAGAGGAATTAGAGCTCAAAATGCCAGGGCTTGGAACTGAATTGCCATTTCTTAACCCTGGCCTGATCAGAGTCTCAGTGTCCCCGTTTCGAGAGAGACTTTTAAGACAAGGTCAGAGAGCTTGGTGGGGGCATAGTAGCCTGAGGGCTGTGAAGGAGCCCTTCCCAGGCTCAGGGAAGCTCGTGGGCTCCTACGACATCTGCATCTCCAGCGTCTCGACCAGGGGTCAGTCAATATGGGTCAAATCCAGCTCGCCCTCTATTTTTATATAGACTTTGAGCTAAGAGTAATTTTTACATTTTTAATAATAAAAAAATCAAAAGAAGAATAATATTTAGTGACAGGTGAATTGATATGAAATTCACATTTCCGTGTCTATAAATAAAGTTTTATTGGAACACAGCCATGCTCATTCTTTGCTTATTGTCTATGGCTGCTTTGGGGCTATAGCAGCAGGGTTGGAATAGTTGAGACATTAATGCCCACAAGGCCAAAAATATTTTTTATCTGGACCTTATAGGAAAAGTTTGCTGACCCCTGACCTCGACAGTGTCTGGAGTGTGAAAGCTGTTTGATACGTAATAAATATCAGCCAGACATCACACGTATCAGTTTTAAAAAAATCTCACAACAACCCAATGAGGCTGGTGTGGCTACTATCCCATTTTATAGGTGGGAAAACTGAGCTAAAACAGCTGCCCTAACGTCACACAGCTATTAAAATGGCAGGACCAGGGTTCAAACTCAGGAGTCTGGCTTTAGAATCCAGTGTGCTCTTTTGCCTCTCAGTATCTGATGAGTGAGCACGTGAATGTTTACAGCTGGGGAAAGCCCATAACAGCGGCCAGGTACAAATTCTCCAAACCTGTGGCTCTCTCCCTAAGCCATCTGCCTGGCAAGGCATCTGACTGTGACGCAGTCCCAGCTGACCAACTGGGACACGCATAGACGGTTCTCGTATGTTCTTAGGTTTGGAGAGACCAGATCTGGACCCAAGAAGGACTGCAGCTGGCAGGGGGTGGGGGGGCGCGGCAAGCCTGTCTGCCAAGCACGGGGGAGATGCGAAGCTATTCCTGCCCCCCGCCCCTTCACACTCTGCTGGGCCAGTCTGGGCTCTGGTCCAGAGACACCTTCAAGACACTCTGTCTGGGCTTCCCTGGTGGCGCAGTGGTTGGGAGTCCGCCTGCCGACGCAGGGGACACAGATTCGTGCCCCAGTCCGGGAGGATCCCACATGCCGTGGAGCGGCTGGGCCCGTGAGCCATGGCCGCTGGGCCTGCGTGTCCGGAGCCTGTGCTCCGCAACGGGAGAGGCCACGACAGTGAGAGGCCCGCGTACCGCAAAAAAAAAAAAAAAAAAAAAAAAAAGACACTCTGTCTGAGAAATGATTAGGAGCCTGGAAACCGGAGACAGGCCTGCAATGAGGGATGGGGAGAAGGGAAGTGTTGGAAACAGTAAATAACCTGGGATCAATTTTCTGGGCGTAAATAGCATTATCCTGAATTGCTTCTGTGATTCAGTACTTCTGATCCAAGCAATTTGCAGTGCTACGCTATGATATCTGCAGTTTGGTGTGGAAGGAAGGCAAATCGGGGTTCATAAAGGGCTACGCCTCGTAGGGCAGAGAGGGATGTAGACTATGGGGGAGGGGGTGGGGGGGCTTAAGGTCTGCTATGGGGTCACAAACAGGGTTAGTGGCACCAGCCACAAGGACATGTCCCTCTTGGCGGCAGATCTTGTGGGTCGGCCCTTTAGGAACCGACTCAGCGAGAACAGGCCTGTTTTCCCCTAGCTGTCAGGTGCCTTGGCCTCGACGTGTATTTTCCACTGTCACGGTTACTGCTTCAGGAACGGAGAGGTGGCCGGATAACAAGCCTGATAACGACAACTTTGTCTTTATCATGTACACCGTCTCTCCCTCCAAATGCTCAATTAGTGGCTGTTTCTCCTGCTAGAAACTGGACAAAAATAAGATGAAGGCATAATCTGATGTTCTTCATTCTCCAAATGGGAATTGCCCCGGATGTGCAGCGGCTGAAGCTGAGGGGAGGCATAAAAACCTAACGCAAGTCAAGAGAAAGGAAGTTCCCAAAACCCAGAGGAAATGACTCAAACCACATGTGGGCACTTGATTGCCTCTTTCCCCCGTGTTGGGCAGAGGTATTAGCAGCTTAGCTCTCCTCTCCTCATGACCTTGAAAATATCATTTGCGGGGTACCGCGGTAACATCTTCATTAATGGCCTGGAACAGGGAGGCAAAGGCATGTTAATTACATTTGCAGCTGAGACTAAATTGGGAGATGTAGCCAACGTCAGGATGGACAGAGACCTAATGCAAGAAGACGTCAGGAGGTTAGAACTGTGAGCTGGAAACGGGCAGGTGAGTTGCTGGACATATGTCATCGAGGCCCCGAGGACACAGCACGGAGGATGTGGGTGACAGGCAGGGGTTGGCAGAGAAGGAAAGCTGCGACTGGGGGCTCCTGGGGGGAGGTGTGGCGGCCGAACACTGTTTCCCCTCAAAGAGGCAGAGGGCGTCTAGAGGATGACGGAGTTCAGATGAACAAAAATAGCCCGGGATTGCTGGGAGTGCCAAAGCTTACGGCATCAAAATGAAAAATGAAAGGTTTCCAAAGGTCAGCTTGCCCAGAACTCTGGGAAGAATTAAACATGCACTGCTCACCTTATGCCAAGGCCAAGGAGAGGCAAAGAACCCGCTTCTCAAGTGCGGGAGCTGCGGGGGAGGGGGAGGGATAGCTGTTGCTTCCCCTTCGGTTCCAAGCCCTTGATGCCCCCCACAGAGCTGGGGGTGTGCGACTGGGCTCACGGGCAAAACTCCTAGCCCATGGGGACGGCATTTAAAACTGGGGCAGGCAAAGCACCGAGAGATGTATTTTAGGCAATGACTGTGCCCTGGCCCAGGGGACACAGGCTTCGGTGACCTGTGGGGTATTTTTGCTCTTTTCCTTCTATGGCTCAGGGTCCTTTTTCAGAACACACAAATGATTCACTGAGAAATGATACACAGCAGACACCACTGTAGCCCAAGAACCCCTGGTAGAGAAGCAGTGCCAGTGGAGAGGAGAACAGAGACATGCAGAGGGTCCATCCAGGATCAACTTCCAATTTGTTGAGCTTCTTGTTTGTGTGTTACATCTGCTACTTCAATGAACATTCCTGTGTCTCCGGTTTCCTGTAGAGTCCATCCCACGCTCGACCACAACCTGGACCCGAAACAATCCGATAAGATCTATTCGGTTCGGCCGCCTGGACTGTCGACAGTGTGCACAGAACTTCGGGACTTGGCTGAGTTTCACAATAGCATTCCTGCCGACCTCCCGGTCAATACATCCCTGGGTGGTTAATATACTCCTAGAAATGTCCCAGTCACCAACTTGCTTCTGGGTTCCCTTTCTATTTATGGGGGTTTATCACGAAAGCTGCTGCTATAAAACTTTAAGAAGAAGAGGTCCCATAACTTTTCTTCCAGGGACAGGACGCGGGTGCTAAGAGCTGGGTCTGTGGCCCGGACTTCGGTGAGATCTGTTCCTTCTGTGAATTGAACTGATAACACCGGGTCTCCTTTTCATTGAATTTTAGCTATATGTATTTATTTTTATGGAGATGATAGATGTGTGTGAAGAGAAAGCAGATGGCTTTGCAAGTGACGAATTAATTTTAAGGAAAGTTTGGCCTCTCATAAGCTGAAGCACCTCCTTTCTCTTCAACCCCTTCGGGGCAGGCAGCTCGCAGCTCCCTGATCCCAGGGCACGAGATGCTGGAACAAGGAGGCAGAGACAGCTGACATGTTTTCATAAATGATCAGGGAAGTTGGTGCTTGAGAAAAGTTCGTGCTTTCATGTTTAAGAAGGAGAGAAGTCTTGGTAGAGGTTTTATGCTGTGTGGATGGGAGCCAAAGTCATTTCAAATGTCAACCTAATCCAGGGTAGATTCAGGTAAAAGGTGTTAGCGGTCCCAACTTCTTCTCTTCCATTGCATCACTGAACCTCAGTCGCTGACCTTCCCACATTTGCTGGGCTGACGCTTTTTGGATCTGGGGGGCTGCCAACGGCTCCTAACGGGAGCAGCGGGCCACATGCAGCCTCTGCTGTTGACAGCTGTGGCAGTCACGCAGGCTCCTTCACACCAGCCCACTCTGGAGGCGAGTGGCAGGGAAAGGGGGAGGATTCTGTTTCCTCTGTGGTCCAGCGCTAGGGTTGGGTGGCCAGGTGGGGTCTGGGCAAGCGTGGTGGGCAATGGAGGAGGGTGAGTTTACCCAGGAATTCAGGGGGCATTGTTTGCTGCTAAAGGGGCCATTCACAGCTCCGGCCTCTTCACGAATGTCTGGCTGAGCAGAGACCTGGTCTCCCACGACGGTAAGCGTGGTCCTCAGGTCCTGAACCATTGTGGTCTACCGTGCACCACATCTAAGTAAAGGAGGTGCCAAATGGGAAGGTCCTAAAATCCCAGCTGGGATAGCAAGGCAAGACAGAGGCATGACCTCGTGCTCACACCATAGGATCCAGGACATCAGCAAGATGAATTTGGAGAGAGCAGTTTAGATAGTGGCAAGCCTTGACTACTCTCCCCTAGACTTAACACAAGAAAGAGCCGCCCAGAGCAGCCCTGAAGACGGGGGCATTAGAGCTCACCCTCACCGCCCCTGGGAGCACTCAGAGCACTGTCTGTTTCCTTTTCCACTTCTTAGAATATGATTTTTCTTGAAAGAGCAACCACGTTATTGGGAAACTGCAGCCCCAAACACTGCAGGACTTTGAGGGAACACCCCCCAGTCTCAGGCAAGACCCAATCACAGAGATATTCATTTAATCGTTATTCACCCAGGGCCTATAGCACGAATGTTTGACTGTCAGAACTGAATTCCACCCCAAAGAAAAGCTATCCTCAGAGAAGATTTGCAGTTGTTCTTTGTAAAAAGGAGAGAAAAAAGAGGGAATTTATTTAAAATAGACACGAGTAAGCTCCCAAGGGACAGGAGACATAAATTGAAAGAACAGCGCCTATCAGACTTGAATCCTCCCGGTTTAGGGTTCTACTGAGGAGGAGGGAAAATGAAAGGGAAACGAGTATCCCCACTCACTTCCAAGTGACATCAAGGCAGTCGGCTTGTGACAGGAAGATTACCTGCAGGAGGGCTTCATTTGATGTGAAAAGGGTTAACGTTATTTTAGTAGATTAGACCTTCTCTGGGTCTCTTGGGGTGAAAAGCAAATTCAGAGCTTTCACATGAAGGGATGTGCATGAGCCCTTTCTAGATACTGGCAACAAAAGCGGGCGAAATGGCCAGACTTGCTTTGTGTTTTAACACACAGGCTCGTGAGGACCATGGTTTTTATTATTCTCAATTTAGGGATGGACTTGCTGGGTTGTGGGGAGGTGATAGGGTGCAAGGGTGGGACTATGTTAAAAGCTTCAGCCAAAGACACTGGGCGTGGACTGATAATCACAGTCCATATCCACAGAAGCACATGCTCTGGTGGACAAGGAAGGTGAATAGCCAGGAATCAATGCTGAATACCAGGAGAGGGGAGTAAGCTCTAGAGGACTCCAGAGGAGAGGACTCCCTTAAGGCGAGTCATCAGGGAGGGCTTCCAAGGCAGGGTGGGATGGGAGTGGGGTGAGCAGACTTTGGCTATGTGGCGGGAAGGCATGTGAGACTCAGAAACCTCCGTTCCCATGCCACCATTTTCTCCCTTTCCGACTCTTTCTCTTTCCTCGTCGCCGCATTCCTCTGTCCTCGGCACCTCCCCACACGCCACCTCCACCCTCCCCAGAGACTGAGGACACGTTTCAGGCCAGCCGTGTTATTGGATTTTAAATGATGCTATGGCTTTTTAATTCTTGCTTTAATTGCCTTTCCATGCAGGGCACCGAGAATGGTTGATTACAGGGCATCTGGGCCTGGCGATGACATTCCTTATCCGATGTCCCTTCAAGCTGCAGTGAAAAGGACGAACTCTTAGGGCCTTGAGAATGGGGTTTTCTTAGGCCTTGCACCGCCACCCCCCCTCCCCCCTCCTCCAACCTGCAGGCACCGGGTGGTGGCTCGGGACGAAGGTGCTGTCCGTGGTGCTGACGGCCCAGGCCGCCCCAGTCAACCAGGCTCTCTGGCCAGCCCAGGGCACACCTTCAAGCAGCTTTGGAACTTGGAGGGTCGAATAATTTAAACGAATGGACTTGGACATACTTCCCATTTCCCCTAAGGGCAGAAAAACATTCCCTGTTGCGTCTCTGGAATGACTACCCCTCATTCAACGGTACTCAGCGGCAAAGTGGGGTTGAGTGGCACTGCCGGGAGCTGGGAGAACAAGAGATTTGGAAGGATGGGGAGAGGAGTGTGGGCAGGCTCTGCTACAACCTTCCTGCTGTGCGTGGGGGCCCAAGGGAGAGGAGCCCTGAAAATAAGACCCAGCCTGGCAGCCATGCCCAGCTCCTTCCCTCAGCCTCTGGCCTGGTCAGGCCCATATGGGGGGTCCAATTTGTCCCCTCAACATTTTCCCTCAATGCTCATCACAACAGGCTCAGCACTGTGCCAAAGAGAAGGCTCCCACTTTGTCCTAAACGACTCACAGCTGCTTAGTGAGGCCAGGCTCCCACGGATGCACACGGGCAGATGCTGCGTGGGGATGAGACAGCTCATTAGAGGATTAAACATTCTGGGTGTGGTGGTAACTGCGTGGGGTGGGCAGCAGGCCTTTCCTCAAACTCACAAGCTGCTGCCCAGAGGTCCTGCATGACAGCTTCCGGCCTGGGCCCAGCTCGCGTTCAAGGGAGGGGTACCCTGGAGGTACCCAGGGAGGGGTACTGTTCCATCTCACTGGCTGCTGCTCTGGGTTTCTGCTCTCTCCTCCAAGCATTCTCTGTTTTCTCCCTCACACCCCGTCTCACAGCCTAGCAGTGAGTAGCTGCATCTGATGGGTCCCTCTCCATAGATGTCACACATCTCTTTCTCTACTTTTCTTTCCTCTGAGAACTTAATCCACTTGGAATCCTCCTGTGTCCGGTAGATCCATGGTCATAGTCAATGACCAGGGGGCTATGTATCCAGTGCTCTGTGAACAGGAATGCAGTCCACTTCCTGAGGGCTGAACACTCTCTGGGACAGAGGAGGGCAGGAGGACCACTTCCCATCCAGGGGGGTCCTGAACGGGGTGATTTCTAGAAAGCCAAGGAGGCCACAATTTCTTGCTGAGGCCACCTTGGCACCACCTGTATTTTTTCCAACACCAGCAAACAATTCCACGTCTAAGGATACAGATGAACAGCCAGATGAAGAGATAAACAGGGCGAGGTCTGGTACATGGTACAGATGAACCTATATGCAGGGCAGGAATAGAGACATAGACATAGAGAACGGACATGTGGACATGGGGGGAAGGGGAGAGTGGGACGAACTGGGACATCAAGATTGACATATATACACTACCACGTGTAAAACACATAGCTAGTGGGAACATGCTATAAAGCACAGGGAGCTCAGCTAGGTGCTCTGTGACGATCTAGATGAGTGGGATGGGGGGGAGGGAGGTCCAAGAGGGAGGGGATCTAGGTATACGTATAGCTGATTCACTTCATCGTACAGCAGAAACTAACACAACCTTGTAAAGCAATTGTACTCCAGGAAAAAAAAAAAAAAAAAAAAAGACTCTCCCTTCACCTTTCTGGCTCGGGTGGGGGCTGTTCAGGAACAGAGGACAAAAGGCCAAATATTATAACAAACGATGCTCTCCTTTCTCTTATCACTTAGGAAATTTCAAGGGTTCTTGGAGATCTGCGCCAGAAATGGTGGGTGGGTGGGGAACCAAATACATATTACCATAAATCTATATCACACCACCATTAGGGAGCACTCTCCTAAATGACGAGGGGTGTAGGGGGCTTAAACACGGCGCGGTGGTGGGAGGGGCTGACAAGAGAGCTCCTCCAACCCGTCCTGTGTGAACTGGAGGGCGCGACGAGGAGGGGGAGCCACAGGGGAGGGAGCTCAGGAGACTGCAGAATGGGGGCGCTGACGTCAAGCCGCACAGCCTGGCTCTGCCTGCGTCTCCCACCATCACCACGCTGTCACTGTCAGCGCGGGTGTGACAGGCTCCACCCGGCAGTCCCACTTTCATCTCCGGCATTTCAATTTGCTGATTTAACATTTCCCCGGAACGCAGGGCTGGGTTACCCCCCCTCCCCCACTTGATTTCCGAGGGTTTGTCTCTTCGTTGTTTTTCTTCTTAAAATAATAAAGCCAAAGACGAGCACCTGTCTTTTATGCTCTCGGCTGAAATTTTGCAGCTGTTGGTGGTGAAGAGGTGGGGGGAGGCGGAAGGAGGCACGTTTGGGGAGAAGGGACTCAGAGGGACCGGATTTCTGTGCCCACTGAGGATGGGCCCTGCCTCTGGGAGAAAATTCTGGGCCTGGAGGAGGGTGCGGCTGGCACCTGAGGGTGCTCCCTTACAGGGGGGAGGCCCTAAGTGGCCCTGACAACATCCCTGTCTCAGAAAATGTGCTGCCCCAGAGGCTGGATGAGGGTTACTCACCACAGCTGACTGCAGCATGGCCTGGGCACCTACCGGACACAGGATTAGCTCCTTCACCCCTCACACCCCTCCAGCAGGGAAAGTGGGGGGTGCAGGAGGGCTGCAGGGCAGCCCCAGGGGTCATGGTGCACCGCTCCTCTGTGAGGGGCAGCCCTGTTAGAGAATATAGAGACAAGAAAGAGCTTGACTATGTTTTAGAAACTGACAGGTCAGCATGGTGTGGAGTGAACCCCAGAGGGGAGGTGGTGAGGGGTGGATGAGCTGGGGATGAGGAGGAAGCAGGAGCTGGATCATGCAGTGCCTGAAGTCTACCTGTGGGTGTGTATCCTGCTTTGCTTTGGCTGCCCGGCATTCATCCTCCCTCTCTTTTGGGGTGGAGAGAGGGAAGCCAGAGAGTTAGATTCTTTCTCTCTCGGCTAGGATATGGCACTCGAGCAGGTTTGTCTGACACCTCCCTCCTGCCCTGGACTTTGAGTCTCAAGTAGCCAAAGATGGGAAAAAGTCAGGCTCCTTCTGGGCAGTGATGGGGGATGTGGGGCCTAGCAGCCTTGGGCATGTTCTGTGCTGGTTGTTCCTGCCAAAAGATGCTTCTTGCCTGTTTTCCAAACCTGGAGTCTCCTGCCATCAATTCTGAGGGCCCAGATATCTTTCAGCAGAGCCTTTTTTTCTTAAGCCATCCAGAAACAGGTGATATTACATATGAATGGACACATCCTGATTGAGCCTGGACAGGAGTCTGGATTCAAATGGGATCCATTGAGAAGTTTTAGGCAGGGGGCAGTGGTGGGGGTGGGGGACAGGATCTGAGTTTTGTTTTTAAAAGGCCATTCAGGGTGCTAGGTGGAGAAAAGATTGTGAGGAGGCAAGAAAAGAAGACTGGACACCAGTTGGGAGGCTCCAGGACAGGTGAGAGATTATGACGGTGATGGAAACCAAGGATTCAAGATACATACTTGCAAAAGGATTTGGTGACAGACTGGACATATGGAAAAAAGAATCAAGGATGGTGTTTAGTTTTCTGACTTGGGTGCTGTGTGGACAGTGGTGGTATTTACAGAGCTGGAGAAGACTGAAGAAGGAAGAGATAAGTGTCGGGGGAGGTGGAATTAATAGTTCCATGTTGAACATTTTAAGTGTGAGTTGCTGTGTCGGTCAGGGTCCAGGCAGGAAAAGAGAACTTTCACCAGATAGTTTCAACAGAGGGAATATAATATACAGAACAAGTTACAGAGGCGTTGAAAGAGCTAAAACAGGAGATGGGGAAACAACCCAGAGACTGCCGATGGCAGGAATCTGCCCCAGCCTAGGATGGAGGTACAAGGGAAAGAGGTGACGGTACCAGCCCAGGATCTGCGGCTGCTTGGTGGGAGCTGGGATGTGGGGAAGGGGTTGCACAAGGGGCCTCCCAGGCTGGAACTGGAACTGTGGAGGACACAGCAGAGATGTGGCCAGTGCCAGATAAGCAGCCACAGGCAGAGACCACAATCAGAGAGAGGGAAGAAGTACCCTGGCTTCTCCTCATCTCCCTCCCACCAGTCCCCAGCCAGAGGCTTCCACTGGCTGAACCTGACAGGAAGCCAGCAGGTGAGGAGCCTGGGAAATGTAGTTTTCTGGGGGCAGCTGCTGTGATACAGAGCAGAGCAGGAGAGGGCAGGCAAAGCAGGCAGGGATCAACACACGTGCCTACTGGAAATCACAGGGGCAGTTTAGTCTCCCTCCAGGAATACTTGTATTTTTAACATGCCCTTTTCAAAGGGCTAAATCTCTAAGGAGGGGATTCAGGCATCAGGGACAGGTGAGTTGTGGGCCGTGGGGTCATGAATGTCTCTCCTAGTTTCCCTGCCGAGAGACTGGATGTGACCTTCTATTCCATCTTGGACAGCTCTACCTTGGAAGTCACACCCAGCCTTGTCACATTCTAAGAAAGCCACCCCACACCCCTGCAACCCCCAGTCTCCCTCTCCAACAGCCTCCTGCCTTTCTGTGCAGGGAAATGGAAAGAGCACACCTGTCAGAAACGTGCGTCCAGGATAAAGAGAAGGAGAAATGTGATTAGGAGAACCATGAAGCGGTGATGACAGCAGCTGCTTAATATGGAAAAAGGGATCCTAATTATTGCTTGGACAAGTGGGGAAGTAAAAAATCAATCAGAGCTGAGGGAGAAGGCAGACACGTGTCCGGGCAGGCTGCACCCCGCTAGGAACCAGGGATCCCCTCACCAGGTGGAGGAGCCTCTGACTGAGAGGCAAGGAGGGAGGGACCCAAGGGAACTTGGCCAACCGCTCACTTGGCCCAGTGGGAGAACTGATTCCAATGAGGAACAGGGAGGGCTGAGCTGCCTTCTTATTTGAGCCAGGAAAGCAGGGGCTCTGAGGAGCCTTGTAGTAACCAGATGCCTCCTGCTCCTGTGGGGAATCTACAGGGACTAGGCTTCCTTCAACACCCACACGATACTCTGAGCCCCTTCCCCTGTGCACAGGAAGCCCAATCTTTCCCAGTTTCCCCTCCAAAGTGTCCTGCACGTCCCCCAAATCCACGGCGGCAGGTCACCCAGCAACTTACCGGATGGTGCTCTGCCCGCCACCTCCCCACTGTGGGCATTTTCAGGCCAATTCCTTCCCTCCCAAATCCTGCCCCTCCAGGCTGGAACGGGGTCCTAATTCCTATGATTCGCAAAGCCCAGCTAAGATTAAGCTCCGGAGTTTCAGCAAGCTTTCCTTGGGGCTTAGTCAGCGGTAGAGTAACATGGGTTAGCAGGTGCCCCGATTCTGGGGTCTGAAGGCCCCACGCCTCCATGGGCACCTCTCCAAGCCCTCTCCCTCTGAGCGGCTTGGACTTGATGCCCTGGGGTCTGCTCATACCCTTAATGAGAGTGTCTTTGGCCATAGCCCTGCTATCCAGAGCCCAGGCCCTGACCTCTGCTGGGCTGGCGGGGAGAGAGAGGGAGGGGGAGACAGAGAGAGAGGGAGGGAGAAAGGCCATATTGCTTCTCATCAGCTCTATCCTCTCTAGTCAAGAGGAGAAGTTTGGCTGCACTTTTACACCAAAAACCTGCTAAATTATTTCCCACAGAACAAAAGAGCTCTCTTTCCACAACATGGATGGGAGAATTGGTGACGACTTTGACATAGAAGTTTGTTCCCACTTCTGGCCATTGAGACCATTGAGAAATACTGGGGCTCAGCTTGGTTAAAGTGCCTTTTCATGTGAATGATGGGGATCATAAGGTCTGCCTTGCTGGGCGTTGTATTAATTAGATGATGGATGTAAAGAGCCTGATGTATATGGAAGGTGCTCAATAAAGGCTGAGGCATTTCCCTATCTTGGCTCAGTTACTTCAACTGTAATATAAGGAGTTGGGGGAAAAGCAGGCCATACAGCAGGGTTTTGGATGCCCCTCCCAACTCTCTGATACCAGAGACAGGAAGGAGGAAGCCTTTTCCAGGTGATGACAGGGGGGCGTGAGAGGGGCCGGACCAAGCACAGTGGTTGTGGAGCCAGGTCTCTGCTCAGTGTGGTCCCTGGAGGCCAACTGTGCGGGCCGCTGAAAAAGCGTGGACACCTGGGTTTACATCCAGGCTTTCTCCCTCCCTGCCTTGTCGTGTGCCCCTTGGTCAAGGCACAACCTCTCTGTTTCCCTTGCATCAGTCGACAGCAGGACCTGTTAACCCTATCAAACCCCACTTTACTCCCGGGTTGGCCTGAGATTTAATGAGGTGTGGAAGTGAAAAGGTTTTCCCAATTTAAGTGTCATCTCTTCCAGGATGGGCCCGAGTATCTGGCTTTGACTTTCCAATGCCTAGATGTGTGGCAGATCCAGGCCTTGTGGGGATCGTGAACCTCCAAACACATGCAGGGTCTGGAGAAGCTGCCGGCAGTCGTGCCTACAGATGCGTGACATTATCCTCGACCCTGCACCCCGCAGACCTTGCCTCCTCCTCCTCTCTCTGAGCCCCGAGGGCTTGGCCCTGCACCAGGCACACAGTGGTGCTCAATTAGAGTTTGTGAAATAAACAGATTTCTGGGTGAGAAGCCTGGTTTAAAAAGTGAGAAAATGGGGCTTCCCTGGTGGTGCAGTGGTTGAGAGTCCGCCTGCTGATGCAGGTGACATGGGTTCGTGCCCCGGTCCGGGAAGATCCCACATGCCGTGGAGCGGCTGGGCCCGTGAGCCATGGCTGCTGAGCCTGTGAGTCCGGAGCCTGTGCTCCGCAACGGGAGAGACCACAACAGTGAGAGGCTCGCGTACCGAAAGAAAAAAAAAAAAAAAAAAAAAGTGAGAAAATGGCCAAAGGGGTGGTGAGAATCAGTAAGGGTGGGAGGGAGAAGAAATATCTGAGTGGCAAGTGGGTCTGCTATTTGTTCAGCTGTAAGTAGTTACCAAGAGCTTACGGTGGGGGAGAGGGAGATGGACAAGGCACGGCCCCTGCCCTTCAGGAGCTCACAGCGAATGATCCACAGTAAAGGGTGGGCCAGGCAGAGTCCAGAGGACGGGAGGACAAAGGTTGGTGGGCTTTTAGTGGTAGGTGGGCTCCTGGAGGGCTCCCTGGAGGAGGTGGCATTTAGACGCAGAGTGGAGGGTAGGGTGCTTGAGAATAGCTTCTCACAAGGCCTGAGGGAGTTGGGGAGAGCTTAAATGGGTGAAGGCCCCCAGGAGAGTGGCTGGGGATGTGACCCTATTCTGGACAGCAAGGGGGGAAGCTGACTCTGTCCCCCCACCCCGTGTCTGGACCTGGATCCTCTCCTGGTGGGTGTGCTCCTGGTAAGAGGCAGGGTGCCCACTGCTTGTCACTGCCCACCAAGCTGTGTTCCAGCATAAAAGTGCAGCTCAGTGCAATTGAACACGTGTTTATGGAGCATCCACCGTGGAGCCCTCAGTGGTGGTCCTGACCCGCCTCTCCCCTGCGGGTTTGCGGGGAGAAGAGGATTTTGACCTGGTTTCTGGCCTGAGGTTGTTGGGGGGTGGAGTGGGGTGGAGACTAAGGGGCATGCCCAGTTACAATCAAGTGACAGGATGACATGAAGGCTGTGGCAACCTGACTTGACAAGTATAGGATCCATGTTTGACATAAAACACTTCCAACAGCTTTGAACGTGGACTAGGATACGAAAGAATTACCACTAATTTTGATGACGGTATTTTGACTGTTTAAAAATGAAGGGTCGGGGTTTCCCTGGTGGCGCAGTGGTTAAGAATCTGCCTGCCAATGCAGGGGACACGGGTTCGAGCCCTGGTCCGGGAAGATCCCACATGCTGCGGAGCAACTAAGCCCATGCACCACAACTACTGGGCCCACGTGCCACAACTACTGAAGCCCATGCGCCTGGAGCCCGTGCTCTGCAACAAGAGAAGCTACGCAATGAGAAGCCCGTGCACCCCAACGAAGAGCAGCCTCGGCTCGCCGCAACTAGAGAAAGCGCACGTGCAGCAACGAAGACCCAACGCAGCCATAAATAATTAATTAATTAATTAAAAAAAAAGAAGGGTCCTCATCTTCTAGGGATATACAGTGAAATATTGACAGATGATATGATACTATGGCTGGGACTCTCTTGAAAATAACGGGGTGTGTGGCTGGGGGGGTGTAGATGCAAAGACTGAGTCGATGCTAGAGGATGGGTACATGGGCCTTCATTAGACTATTCTCTGCACTTTTGTGTATTTTTAAAAATTCTCCGTAACACAAAAGTTATAAAAGAAAGAAAAGAAAAACCAATAGCACCACTTAGTTTGAAAACAAAAACTTTCAACTGTACTTTCCAGTCACCGTGTAGGAAGTTCAAGATGATGAAATAATTCACCACAGCTTCAGGAGCGCTTTGGATGCATTTGGGTTTTACTCATCACAATAGCATCAAAAGGGTAGTGCAAGCATGGGGGACATTAGGGGCACTGTAGGCTGTGCTTGCCTGGCGTGCGATGCAGAAAATCTCTGACATAATTTGACAGCTTCCTGGGGGCTTGGATGTGCAGGCTGAGGATGGACCTTGGGGGACGGATAGCGGTGAGGGTGACGTGACCCAAGGCTCCCTAGGAGGAGGACGGAAACCCAGGGGCTCCGGCGCTCCCAGAGATGTGGTGGGAGGGGCACTGGGCCAGACCCTGCTGAGGACCTGCCACATGTGGCTACTATGTGTGGTGGGGGTGGGCAGTGGGGGCCACCTTTGCACCGTGTGACCTAACTCCACCTGCTGCATCGCATTAGGCAGGCGACAAGATTCCCCCAGGCCCAGGGACAGGGAGGAAGATGGCTCTCCCAGGTGCCTGCCCCAACCAGGACGGGGCTCTGGGCGCGCTTGCCGTGGGTTGAGCGTTGGAGTCAGCCCAGTTCTCTCCCTGCCCACCCTGACTCCTCCCTGCGGGCTGGTGCTGACACTTTCTCGGCTTCCCGGCCTCCCCTTTCTCTGTCCGCTTCTCCTCTTGCCGTTGCAATTCACAAAGCAGGGTCCAAGGGGGTCAGTGGGAGTCCCCGCTGAGAATGGGGGTGTTCTTCACCTGTCCACTCCTTTTGTGTTTTCACTTTCCTCCTTCCAGGACCTGCCTTGCCAAGGTCTCTTTCTGTCATCAACAGGCAGTGGCTGATATTCCCTGAGAACATCCCCAGGGGTATTTAAAAGCAGGACAGAGGAGGAGGTCGAGGCTTAACCCACAGGAATAACCTCCGGGGAGGAGGAGGGAGGAGGAAGGCAAGGAGGAGAGAGACAGGCAGGAGAGGGAGGGAGAAAGAAGGCAAAGACCCATGGGGGTGGGGAGTGGGGGTGGGAGCAGGGTTGGTGAGAGAAGGATGGAGTTGGAGCAGCGTGGGGAGTGTGGTTCGGGGAGAGAAGAGAGTTTGGTACAGAGGGAAGCAGAAAACAGAGGAGCTGGCAGTGCTTCCTGCTGCCACCCAGGCCTGGACCAGTCACCAGAGCGGGGTTAATCCCGATTTTGGGGAGACTCATCCGCATCCTACTTCTGCTCCCGCAGCCCGCCTGTATCCACCTGATGTTGATGGCTCGGGCGCCTGGTGCCTGTCCTGCTGTTACTTCCGCTCAGATCCCCGCCCACCGAGAGGTCTCCGGCCCTCTGCCAGCAGAGCTTCTGGCAGCGTGTGGCCGACGCTCTGGAGGGAGGGTTCAGAGAACCCCCAGGCCAGATGGGTGGTCACTAGAATGGGGGGTACAGAGGCAGGCCTGAGGTTCCTGAGGTCTCCTGACCTCAACCCCGGGCCCAGCCCCCTCTTCCGGCCTCCAGGGGCCTGCGGCTGGAGCTGAAGCTGTTTCTGGGCAGCCTTGCCTCAGGTCTGCACAGCCTCCCTGGGCTCTGGGCTCTGAGTCAGCATTCCTGGGCCAGTCCTTGGCGTCCCATACAGGCTGGAGATTTCACCACATGGTGCTGGTGCTGCTGGGCCAGATCTGACCACCTCCCCAGTGGAAAGAGGCCTGGATTTGAGGTCCTGCAGGGCCACTAACTGAAAGTTTGACTTGAGGCCAACTGCTGCTCCCACTGGGCTCATTTCTTTAGCTGCAGGGAGGCCACACTCCTTACCAGACCTGCTCTCAGAGAGCCCAGGCCCCACGGGCAAAGGGGGCAGGGAAGTCAGAGCTCCTTCCCAGGTGTAGGACTGCACTGGGGCTCCTCTCCTGAGAGGGCTGGAGAGGGAGAGAAGGCCTTTAAGGACCTGCCTGGCCCTGTGCTCCTGCCATGGCTTCTGCCCTTCCCTCTGCCCATCTAAACCCAACTCTCTCCTCCAGGAAGCCCTCCCTGATAGTGCCCGCCCTTTCTGCCCTCCTTTTCAATGAATACCATACTGAGGGCCCAGTCCTGTGCTGGGACCAGGAGGGTGGCAGGGGTATCAGGGCTGAGCCCTTAATTATACATATTTTGCAAAGGAATATTCTGGAGTAGGTCTCCATCCCCCCAGGTGTTTCCCCCACCAACTGGATCATATGCTTGGATGTGGACCGAGTGGCTGTGGGGAAATAGGGCCGGGTCACAGGACACAGACCGTGGCGCCACTGCAGCCCTGTGTCCAAGCTGGAGCCTCAGAGCATGTCTGCTCCTCCTTTTCGCTCTCCCTTCCCGAGGCCAGGCCTCCACACCCATACTGTCCCCCAGCCCAGGGCCCCATTACCCCTCTCTGGTCTCCAGCCTCTCTTTTCTGCCTCCTCCCACCCAATCTACCCGCACAGCCTCTGAGACGTCCTTCTGAAAGAGCTGAGGGGCTCACCTTTCTACTTCAGCCCTTGCAGGGCTCTCTGTGAAGTCACAGCCACTTAGCTCCATAGACAGGGACTTCTGCCACCTCCCCCTGTCCCACTTTTTCTGGCTTGCCTCCAGTGCCTTCTACCCACCCCCATCCTGGAGGCCTCCCGGCACCCCAGCCTTTTGGTCCATCTCCCTAAAAACTCGGGTACCGGTTTCTTCAGGCTCTGCTCATGCTGGTCCCCTTGGCTGGGGTCCTTCAAGGCTGAGCGAAAATGCTACCTTCCCTCTGGCAGCGTCCCTGCTGCCTCAGGGGGGATTAATTACCACCTGCATGCCCACTGTGCCTGTCAACGCCTCGAGCGATGTCCCTCCTTCTTTCCGTAGCGCTGTTCTGTCTGTCTCACTCCCCATCGTGACTCTTCCGTGTCCAGACAATGGGATTCTGGGTCTTAATCTTTAAGATTTTGCCAGGCACACAGTAAGCGCACAATAAATGCTTGTTAAGTTGAAGAGATAAATGCCATTTGCACCATGCGTGAATCACTTCTTTTCCTTAAAAACTTAAAAAAGTTATTACAAAAATCATCCCTACGGGCTTTTTTTTTTTCTTTTTTTGGCCATGCCATGTGGCATGCGGGATCTTCCCCAGCCAGGGATTGAACCCGTGCCCCCTGCATTGGGAGCGCAGACTCATAACCACCGGACCACCAGGAAAGTCCCCTATGGGCTTTTAAACGTCCATGACCGTACCGAAGTGGATAAACAAAAAGCAGAAATCCCTCATCCTTCTCTCCCTAGCTCGAGATCTAAACCCCTAGCTCGAGCCTGTGAACGGAGGGGAGAGTTTTTGCCTGGCTGGTAGTTCTCAGAGCTGGTGCCCCTTCCAGCTGCGTGGGCCTTTGTTGGAAGTGCAGATTTGGGGCCCTGCACTCTATCTGTACGAGAGAAGTACTGGAATCCCAGCCTGAGAACAAGCTCCATGAGTCCTGGTCCAGGCAGGAGTGGAGGTGAGGCAGGTACGGACCCCATCACAGGAGTCTGGAGCGAAACCCCAAGTCAGCTAATTTCCTGTCTTTTGCCTCCTTTAGCCTCAGTGGGTGGCAGAAGAGAGCCAGTGGGCTGGTGGCCAGCACCCTCCCCTGGGGGTCCACGCTGGGGTCGGGGGTGGGGCTCTGGCTGGGCCACTAACTGGACTCGGCAAATCATTGTACTCCCCTCATCTCAAAAAGGCAATGACTCTCTAGATATTCTCTCACGTGCCCAAGCAAATACATGAACGATAACAACAAAAATCTGTGCTTTGAGCTCTCTGAGTGCTTGTGGTCCAGATACAGGGAATTTTATGGGGAGATGCCACCAGTTTCCAGATTTTCAAGGGGAGGGGCAAGACCCGGAAGTGACACGAACGGGCTTACTTCTCCCCTGCGCTGTCCCAGTGTGGACACACCCTGCCCGTCATAGCCCGTGTGCCCGTGTTCGTGGATCGAGGCAAAGAAAAACTCCGCCACATAAACTCACTCTTTGGAAAGAATAGGATGTAACAAACATTTCTTCAGCACCTACTATGTGCCAGGCACTAATGCAGATGCTATGGATTCAGCAGTGAAAAAAATGGGCAAAAATAGCTGTCCTGGGCTTCCCTGGTGGCGCAGGGGTTGAGAGTCCGCCTGCCGATGCAGGGGACCCAGGTTCGTGCCCCGGTCCGGGAAGATCCCACGTGCCGCGGAGCGGCTGGGCCCGTGAGCCATGGCCGCTGAGCCTGCGTGTCCGGAGCCTGGGCTCCGCAACGGGAGAGGCCACGACAGTGAGAGGCCCGCGTCCCGGGGGGGGGGGGGGGGGGGGAAGCTGTCCTGATGGAGTTTACATTTTAGTCTGGAGAAACAGATAATAAACAAATAAAGAACTATGTAGAGAGAGTGCGGGGGAGAAGGGTGGAGGAGGGGAAGAGAGTGGGCGGGGTGGGCTGGGTGGGAGTGGCTCTCGGAGCACAGAGCCAGCAGGCCAGGCCCCACCTGTGCAACTGGAGGAGGAAATCTCCAAACGTTCCTCCCCTGAACCATGGTGAGTGTCAGGCTCTGCCCTTAAGGTGCTTCTGGTGTATTTAGAGAAATACACTAGACTGGCCTCAGGGCCCTGTGGGATTCTCCCCTGGACAGGATTCCCTTCAGGAGCTGGCTTCCGACAGGTCGGTAAGGAGGGACTCAGGAGGTTGGCGGCTTCAGAGTGGGCTTCCTAGAGGAGGTGGCATCTGGGCTGGGCCTTGAAGGATGAGTAAACTCACAATTGCACAGGAGGGAGAGGGCACTCCAGGCCAAGGTACAGTGTGAGCCTAGGTGCGGCAGGGGCTGCTCCACCCACCCCGGCCCCGGTGCAGGAGGGGATGGGCTGCCCCAGCCCCTGACCTGAGTTTGGCAGGCACTGCCGGCACAGAGCCCTCCCTGCCCTGGCACCTTTTAGAGGCCTGTGATGCCAGCCTCTACCCTTGGCAGGACATTGATCACCTTCCTTTGTTTCCTCCCAGGCCTCACCTTCCCCTCCCCACTGCCAGCCTTACCCAACAAAGAGCTGTTTCCAGCAAAATCCAAACAGAAAGTTTCCATCTGGGGGGTGGACTACAGGAAGGCACAGATATCATCTCTCTTTTCTTCAAGGAGACCCCAGAACTGTCATTCCACGATCTCAAGGACAACTCTGGTCCCCTGCAGGTCGCCGAGTGGGCTGGGAAAGGCAGAACCATGAGCAGGTCTGGTGGTCCAGAAAGGACCCGGGAACATCCCTGTGCTGTTTCCCTTCTTGGAGCTGTGCTATGGAACTGGGGTGAGAAGTCAAGGCCTTTCGCGCTCTGGATCTTGCATCAGAAGGGCCTGGCTTGCCAGTGAGACGGGGGTGGGGGTTTTACATCCATCCTGCAGCTCATTACGGGCTTCTAGGCAAGTCTGGGCCGCAGGGCCCTGGGGTGAAATATGGCCCAGGGAACGGGAAGCTTGTGGGCGGCTAAGCCTGATGAAGGCGGCCAGGCTATTACTTAACCATCCTGATGGGCTTTACGCTCCCAGCGGTGACATTTTTGCTGCGTTGCTTAAAAAAACAGTAGCAGTACTTCCCCCGGTCATTTTTCTACTTTTTCCACATAAATGAAAAGGCAGATGTTTCCCAGAAGGGTTGCAGCTAGAATCTCATTTCTCCCTAGTGCCTGAGAGCTTGGGATGAGATGAGAGATACCGCGGCCCCTCCGGCCCACCCTCCCCTGCCCACCTCCTCTTATACCCTGGTCCCCCCGAGCCCCCAGTGCCCACCCCACCCCTTCATTCCCCTCCTCACTCTCGTTTTCTCAGCTAAGTCCCTTTGTCTTCAAGGTCTCTTAACTGCCACTCCCTTTCACTCTGCCCTCCCCTCTTCCTTTTCAATCCTAGCCCTCCTTTCCTCCCCATTCTCTCCTCTCCCCTCCTCCCTCAACACTTCCTTCTCTCTCCCACTTTCTAGGCCTCTCCCAGTTTTGAGCAAACAGAGACAGAAGGAACTTGCCCAAGGTCACATAGCTCATCCCCTTGGGTGGTTTGTGACATTATAGGTGGTCAGGGCCTGTGGCTCCCATTTCTGTGTCTGCAGCACAGGGGTCTGGAAGATGGGCCCTTGGACTGGGTTGTCTGGGTTGCAGTGTCCACCGAGGAAGCCACAGGTCAGCTAGACCAGACCCTTTGCTCTGTGGACCAGCAGCATCAGGGTCACCTGGGAGCTGGTTAGAAATGCAGAGTCTCACCCCCCCACCCCACGCCCCCTCCAGCCTGAAACCTTTTGAATTCGTTTCAGCATTTTAACAATATCGCCCAGGAGAGTCACGGGTACACGAGCATTTGTGCTGGAGTGCTTTCAGGGGAGGGTCTACATCCCGCTAGTCTTGTATGTCTGATACCCCTCAGCCGTCCCAGGAGTGTGCTCACAGCTGCTGCAGCACCCCCCCTCCCCGCCCCTCTTCTGCACCTGGGGAAGCATGTCAGAATCCCCACGAGGCTGCTGGCCCAGAGTGGGGCGGCAGTGGGCAGAGGCTTGGCTGGTTGCCTCAGGGTCTCCTGATGCTTGCTTATGCCCTGATGAATAAGGGCTTGGAGATGTCTGGAGACCACAGCCTGGCTGGGCCCTTCCACCTTTTTCCTGACTGTGGCCTGGGCCAAGCCCCCCATGCCAGGGGAGGAGTACACCTGAGCCCAGCCCAGAAGCGGTGTCAGGATAGCAGGGAGATGGGCTGAGAGCTGGGATCCTGCCCTGTGGTGCCTCCCAAGAGCTGCCCAGCCCCAGTCTCAGGCCCCCCGACCAACATTCTGGGAGCAACCCTGGGAGGAGAGGTGATCTGCCTCCTGGGGGCTCTCAGGGAAGGCAGCTCCCAGCCTCTGTAGCTGGTGTTCCTGGGCTGGAAGGGACAGCTGTCTTCTAATCCTAACCCTTCACTTGACGGGTCCAGCAAGGGGAAGGGACTTGGCTAAGGTCACACAGGTTTGTCTCTGGAGGGTAAGATAACTGGGATGTAAACAGCATCCCCCATCAGGAGGTAAGTGGCCCAGCCCCCAAATCCTGGAGTCTCCCTGACTTTCTCTCCTCTGGAGATCAATGATGGCTGAAAATTCTCTCTTCCTCCTGCCACTGAAAGATGAAGGTGGCATCAAATCTCCCTCCCGAGTCAGGGCTGGGCTTGGCGAGTCGTTTAACCAAAGGAGAAGGTGGAGTTATGTTCTGGGACTTGACCCTTGGTCACAAGGCACACTGGTCTCCTGGAACACCTGCTCTTGCTACCCAGCTGCTGTGTTATGAGAAGCCCCGAAAGAGGCCGGTGTGAAGAAGAACTGAGACCTTGGGCCAAGAGCCCAGGCTAAGCTCCCAGCCCTGTCAGCACACACTTGCCGACACTGACTCACCTTGGCAGTGGCCCCAGCACCTCATGCCAGGCTGCCCCAGCCAATGTCACACGCAGCAGACGAGCCTTCCTTGTTGAGCCCTGCCAAATTGCATTCTCATGAGCAAAATGAATGACTGTGGCGGTCTGAAGTCACCCAGTATTAGGGGTGGTTTGTTATGTAGCAGTGTAAAACTGGAACACCCCTGAATCCAGTCTGTCAGCAAATCTTGTCAGCTCTGCCTTCTAAATATACCCAAATCCAACCTCCATCATCTTTTGCTTGGAAGATTGCGAGAAACCAACCCTGACTCCTGCCCCTTGCCCCCTACAGTCTGTTGTCCTGCTAAAATCGAAGTCAGATCCCACCCTCCTGCTCAAACCTCTACAGGCTCCCCGTTTCACTCACAGTGAAAGCCAGGGTCCTTTCCACGGCCCATAAAGCCTTGTAGCTCTGATGCTGCTTTCCTCCCTGCCCTCGCTTCCTCCTCCTCTCTCCTCAACTCTCTCCACTCTGGCCAATGGTCTTCCTGTTAGTTCTCGATCATCCCAACTTCACTTCTACCCCAGGGCCTTTGCACCTACTGCTTGTTGCGCCTAAAGCACACTGCTTGCAGATACCCTCCTGGCTACTCCCTAATTGCATTTAGGCTGTAGTCCGATCTTTTCAGAGGGGCTTCCGTGACCACGCTACAGAAGGCAGCATTCCTGTCCCTCCCCAACCCCCTTATCCTGCTGCATCTTTCTCCACGACACTTCACACTGACATTCTATGTGTTTACTTTATTATCTCTCTCCCAATTAGAGCTAACATCTCTAACACAGACTTCTTGAGAGCAGGGATTTTTGCCTGTTTTCTTGAATCCCCAGCACCCAACTCAGTGCCTGGCCTGCCGTGGGTGCTCAGTACAAGTTGGTGGAGTGGAGGAACGAGTGTGGGCTGGCCTGGGCTGGGGAGCCTTGCAGTGGGGGGATGCTGCCAGAGCTCTTTCAGAGCCCTCCTGCCTTTCTCCTGGGAACTACACTTCCCAGGGCTCCTTGCCAGGGGCTTCTGGCTCCGGTTAGAGAGCGAGGAGGGGGCATCACTGCTCAGCGGCCCACCAGCCTCCTCAGCACCTGGTGTCTCCCTCTGGGCCTTGCTCAACCCCACCCCTGGGATGGCTTCCTCCAGTCTCTGCTGCTCATTGAAATTTCACCTGGCTGTCAAGGCTTGGATCTCAATGTCATTTATCTGCCACCTCCTTCCCTAGGAGTCTACTCAGATGGCCATTTGGGAGTTCACCAAGGCTGTGGAGGGCAGAGAGAGCCAGTGCCTGGGTGCAGATGTGGCCCGGTAGGCAGGCCATCCCCAGGGAGTCTGCCTCTGGGGTCTCCTGGCTGCAGGTGGCCAGGTGAGGTCCAGAAGGTGCTTCTCTGCCCTCAGCTCCCCCTGCCTCGCCTCTCCTCCACGTGGCGTTCTCTTTCTTGAGTCCCAGGCTTTTAACATCTGGCCCCCTAGAGGGCTGATCCTCTTACCTGGAGACAGTGCCAGGCCCATCACCACTTTAAAAGGCCTCATTTTAAAAAGAGAGCCCCAAGCCCTCCTCCCCAGAAGTTCTGCACCCACGTTTACATCTCTGACATCCTCCCAGCTGCGAGGCAGCGGAAACTGCTTCCAGCTACTTTTATTTAGGCTTCAGAAGGAGGATTGTGGCCGCCGGCAGATGAGGTCTGCAGGGCCCTGGAAGCGAACCTCAGCCCGAGTCTCTAAAAATAATTTTCTATTTGGCTCCAGAACCTGGTTCTGCTCTTCATCTGCCTGCAGGAGGCCTTGGGAGGGCCTAGCTCCTGCAGTTGTGCCATGAAAAGCTGACGCAGGAGGTGCTGAAAGGTTGTCCGGCTCCAGTCCCCTCCCCTCCCCCACCTCTGGTGGAGAGCAGGTGTCACCTCTCAGCTGCGTCAAACCTAAGATACCATTCCTTGAAAAAGTAACCATTACGTTAGGCACCATGAAGGGGAAAAAATGCTACTGATTAAACCAGAATAAGGCATCGATTGTTAGACACATTCCAGTTTCAGGGGTATTAAAATGTGAAAACACATGTGCATCTTAGATGAAATACAGTCCTAGTCTGGGTGGAGTCTGGGTAGAGCCCTTTCTCTCCAAACAGACACTCTCTGGCTCACATCTTCCCTGGAAAGGAAGGGATAAAAGGTTTGTCTTGGATCCAAAGGCTTTTGGCTCCCACTCTTGCTGGGGTTGTGTGTGTGAGAGGAGACAGTGAAGGGGGTGATAGAACAGAGGACCCAGGGAAGTGGAGAAGGGGGTCCTGTCGGCGGAAAGCGGGAAGCCATCTGCCCCCCACAGAGCCTGCTGAACAATAGTCACAAGCCTACGCTGCTGCCTTGTGAGCCCAGAGCAAAACGGGTGGCCTCAGCCCCTGTCCCGCTGATCTGAGTCACGGAGGACTAGCGAGTGGGAGAGGACTGTCCTCAGCCCTTTCCGGATTACGCAGCCCCTGTGTTCTGTGTTTGGAGAGGCTCTCGGCCCCCAGCAGAGGAGGGCGCTGGAGGGAGCCTCGTCCACTGCTTTCTGAGAGGGAAACAGAAGCCTGCAACCTGGAGCTGTCAACACCAGTCCAGGGAGATGGGGTGATGTGGGAAGGACAGACAAGGGAGCGGGGCCCAGAAAAACTCAGGAGAGGAGCGTCCGCCTGCAGCAGGAAGGACTGGAGTGAGACCTGCAGTAGGGAGGGGGTGGATGTCTCATCCTTTGCAGCCTACGGTGGTTACCACCATGTTGCCCACACCCCTCTTCAAGGCCTGAGTGCCTGTTCCCCCAGCAGTGGGGAGTGTGGGCAGTGGACTGCTCCAAGGTGAGCCCCTCTTCCTTGTGCGTGTTCTTGGCTGAAGGGAGCCTCCTCCCTCAAGGTTACCCCATTTTCTGGAGGCAGCCCACATCCAGTGACTGGTAAATGGACAGCGTAAAGGATGGTCCCCCTCGCACCGTGTGGGACCACTTGCAGGGCCAGGAGTGGCTGAGGCCTTGGTTGTGACCGCATCGCAGCTCAGCTTCTCACTCTGCCCAATCCTGCCTCCTTCACTCCCCACAGGTGCTGCTCCCAGGAATCTACACACGGATCTCCATTTCAGAGTCTGTTTCACAGGAGCCTGACCTGTCACAGAGACCCTGAGTAAACGAGAGGGAACCAGACAGTTCTGCTCTGAGGCCCTGGAGACTCCTCCCTGGCCCGTGGGTCCTCTAGACTCAGGGAGAGTTTCCTCCAGGTCTACCTCGGCTCCCTGCCCAGCCACCGACCCGGAGGAGAGGCAGCAGATGCACGGACCACGGCAGGGGCAGGGGATGCAGACAGAGCCCAGGCAGGGGGACTCAGGGACATCTGGCAGGTGATATAACTGCTGGGGGACCCCAAGTGTGGCTACCCCAGGTGATATAACTGCAGGCTCCCCACCTATGTGCACAACAGAGCATATCTGAGCTATGCACAAAGCCGGGGGTTGGCCAGTGTGTAGGTCTGTAGACGATCGCGTGTATGGGTACATGTACATAAATGCATGTGTGCGTGTATGTGTGTGCACATGGAGGTAGGAGAAAGCTCCTATGTACTTACACCTGGCATGAAAGCATGTGGTTATGAGTGTACATGGAGGAGTCTGTGTAAGTAGGCGCAAGTGTGTGCAAACAGGACTGTGTGTTTATCAGTGTGCCTGTGTGTGGGTACAGACGACTCAGAGGCAACTCACTCTGTGTGTCATCTCCCTCACCAGCTCCAGCCTCTCTCTTGCCTTAGATTCTCTGCCTAAGCTGTCTTGAGAACAGCTTCTTTTCCTTGTGTCTCAGCCTCCTCCCAGAAGCCTTCCTTGGTGAAGCCACCAGAAATTCTAGGCTACCCTGTCTTGTCATGGGGTGTTCTCACCAAAACGATTTACTTATAGGCTTGGCTGTCTGTATTTGCCTGTGTCGCCATCAGACTGAGCGCTTTCTGAGAGCAGGGTTGTGTCTCCCTCATCAGACTGAAGTTCCCAACCTTGAGAACTGCCTCTCTCACCAGGCCAGGATCTTCCCAAAGATGGAGCCTAACTCTGTCTCCCAGACTGAGCTCAATAAGCCCCACGAGAAGACAGAGAGCTGAGGACCACACTCCCTGTACAAAGCCCAGTGCCCTTCCTGGTGACCTGTGTGGGTGTCCAACAGAATGAGCTGTGGGTCGGGCGTTAGGACATCTGAGTTCCAGTCTTGATTCAGTGTGACTTAGGAAAACGTTTGCTTTTGGGGGTCCAGGTACCTCATCTGTAATGTGAGGGGTTAGTTGGCCCCAGGGCGCCTCACGGCCCTGCCCTTTGCCATCACAGCTCTGGTGACATCCAGTCTCCAGGGTCCTGTGCGGCCCCCTGTCATTTGCCGTGACCCTGGCCCACCTGCCCATCCCCACTTTAAGCTTGTTAGTTAACCAGCTGCCAGCAGCAATCTCTCCCTCAGCCACGTGGAGGGAATGAGGAGGGTCAGCGGGCCACATGTCCTGGGTTATTACATTGAATAAACTGACAAAAGCCATCAGAAGATATATTGTTTAACAGGAGATTAAAAACCAACGAGAGCGGCTGGGGTTCTGATCCTGACCTCTGTGTTTTTAATTTCTTTTGCTGCTCAAATCACCACGTTCTAAAATGATAAAAGTAGCTGTGTTTGCTCAAGGGTTTTATCGTTAATTGATTTGGCTGAAGTTTTCTCATAAGCCCCATCTTTTGGAACACGCTTCTCATTTTAAGTCTCTAGACTCAGTGAGGAGAGGGTCAAGACCCATGGGGGCAGCGGTGGGCGTCGAGGGTCACCTCGGCAAGCATCTCCCCACAGGTCAGCGGGCCCAGGTCCTGCCCAGAAGCCCCGGCCCCTGGAGCAGGCTTCTCCCCATCCTTCTAGCACAATCTCCCCCAACACTAGGCGGGTCAGAGCCTGGCGGGTGCCCTGCAGAAGGCAGGCAACCCTAGGCTGCAGGGAGAGGTGTCTGGTCAGGCCTCATCTCCCAAATCCGTGCCATTCAGTGGAGATCAGAGGCCCACTTGGGCCCCCACTTCCCTAACAGACCTTCTCCTCCTCTGTCCCTCCCCTCCCCATCTCCATCGGGACCCCTTCCTGGGGAGGAGCCACTACTGACCTTGTTTCCCACGCTCCAGGCCAGGCCTCAGCTCTGATGGCAGTTGGCCTGGGCTTCTGGCTGGGTGATTAGAAAACCTTCATGGAAGACAGATGTTTGTATCTAACAGTGAAAGATGAGGAAGATTAAACAACCATAGTAAGCGTTCAATTTCTGATGGTACATAGTAACATATGTGCCTACAGTAGAAAACATGAAAAACGCAGACAAGTCTTCCATGTTAGCGTGAGCCCTCGTGGGTGCACATGAGGGGGTGCCGACTGGAGCCCGTCCCCGAGGCAGGAGGTGGGGGGGGTCACCGTAGTGACCGGAGGGCTGAGGTGTGTTAGACATGTCTGGCGGGCCCGCTTCACCTTCACTGCTTCTTTTCTCTTCAGCATGTGGCTCTCTTGGTCTCAGGCTCCTTGTCTCGGTGAGGCCGGAACGACGGCCTCACATCCTCACAACCTCAGGGTTGAGAGAAGAGAGGAGTGCTCTCCCCCAGCTCCAGTTCTGGAAACTGCAGGGAAGCTCTCTGATTGGTCTGGCTTGGGTCACATGCCTAAGCCCAGGCCAATCACGGAGCAGAATCAGGTAAGAGGCTAGCAGTTCCCATTGGTCCACATGGCGATAGCGGGTGGGAGGGTGAAGATTGGGGGCTGGGCGGGGTGTTGTTGCCCAAATTGGGGGTGGGGAAATGCAGACAGGGACACTTCCCCAAATTAAGTGTCCTATTACTATAAAGAATATACAAATTACTTGTTAAACCACTGTTAACACTGGGGTGTAGTTCATGCTAATGTATTTTCTGTTCAAAACATCTCAGTAGGTGAAGGCATTTAACAGAAGAGCAAAGTGAATTGGACACACGTGGAACGATGATGGACAGCACCGTAAACAGGGAAGCGCACTTGAAAGCGACAATGAGATACAATTTCCTACCCGTTGGGTTGACGAAAATGAAAACGTCTCTCCGTCAAGGATGTGGGAAACGGGAACTCTTCACTTGGACTTGGTATCACTACTCAGCAGCGCACTCAGCAGTCCTTGTAAAGATGATGAACCCCCCGCTACTCAGCTACTGCACGTAAATCCCCAGAGACAGTCTCACGTGCGTGCGTGCGTGTGTGTGTGTGTGTGTGTGTGAGCCCGCTCAAGGAGGCCTAAGAGCTGCAGCATTTTATGGGAAAAAATATTGTTGATAATTTCACCGTTTATTAACCAGAGAAAGGATAAATAAAGTGTGGGCTACTCAGAAATGGAATTCTCGACAGCAGTTAAAATTAATGTGACGCATTATCAAGATGGATTAAGTGCACAAACATACTGTTCTTTGAAAAAAAGCAGGTTGCAGAAAGTCTCGTGCTGTTTATTGATACGTAAAAACATGTACAAATATTATGTATTACTTATGGATATATTCCCAGGAAGTAAATGTTTAAAATCACGCATGGGAATGATACCAGCTGAGAGGGACAGAGGGAAGGGGGCTATATAAGGAACTGGGGAGAGGTACACAGAGGATTTCAGCTGCATGTGTAATCTTTATCTCTTCTAAAATGATCGAAAGCAAAACAAAAATAAAATGGGGATCATTTTGTTTATATATATAAATGTATAAATGTAGGTATATGGGTGTCTCTCTCTATTTTTTTAATGTCCTGCTGTTCACTTAACATGTTACAATGAGCATGAAAACATGATTTTTAATGGCTGTATAATATCCCCCCAAAGGGATGTGTCATAATTTATGAAGCCATGTCCTGTGTTTACCTATATAGGTGTTTTCGTATTTTTTTCACACGGTAATGAGTGTCCTTATGCGAATTATTTCCTTAGGGCAGAAAGCTGGCACAAAGATTTGAGCTATTTTTAAGGCTCTTGATAATTATTGGGTGGAGCGTTAGCCAGACTCTTTGGGTTACTAGTGACAGACCAGTTCAAACTGGCTTAAGAAGGGACATGTGTTGGCTTATGTTGCTGAAAAGGCCGGGGAAGGAAGGCTGCCGTCAGGGGTGACCCAGAGTCCTCAGGGACTAGTCCCCGCTCTCTCCATCCCTCACTTCTGCTTTCCTCTGACTCATCGCAGGCAGGCAGCCCCTCTTCTCATGGCACAGGATGGCCGCCAGCATCTATAGGCTCACAGTCTAGTTTCCTAGGGCTGCTGTAATAAATGACAACAAACGTGGTGGCTTCAGGCAGCAGAAATGAAATCTTTCACGGCTTTGGAGGCCAGAAGTCTGAAATCGAGGTGTCATCAGGGCTGTGCTCCCTCCGGAGCCTCTAGGGAAGAACCCGTTCCTTGTCTGCGCAGCTTCTGTGGGCTGTTGGCATCTCTTGGCTTGTGGCCGCATCTCTGCTAAGTTTTAACGTCGCCTTCTCCTTTCTGTGTTTAATCTCTCCTCTGTGTGTGTCTCATTGCTCTTTCAAGGATACTTGTGATGGCACTAAGGGCCCACCTGGATAATCTAAGATAAGCTTTTCCTCTCAAGACCCTTAACTTAATCATACCTTTTGGCATCTTAAGTTAATATTCACCCTTTTGGCATATAATGTAATGCTTACAGGCTCTGTAAACATTCCTAAACATTAGAAAGTAAATATATCTTTGGAAGGGAGGCATTTTCAGCCTACCGTACCATCCCTACTGCCCAGGATCCCAGAGGATCCCAGGGGAGGGCTCTGATTGGCCAGCTGGAGTCACGTGCCCATTCCTAAGCTGATCACTGTGGCCAGAGCACAGAGGACTTCCAGTTGGCCTGGCCTGGGTTACACACCTAACCTTGCAGCTGGAGAGTGGGGCCAGCCAGCTCTACCTAATCACATGGACGGAGTGCTATCACTGTGGGATGGAGGAAGGGCAGCTCCCCAAAGAATGGGATGCTGGGCAGGCAAAATGCATGTCCTCCAGGGGTGGGAGGGGATCTGATGGGCATTCTAGATGGAGATACAGTGTGAGCAAAGGCTCAGAACTGGGAGAATCAAGAGTGATAATAACAACTGCCCACATTTACTGAGTCCTTAAATGTGCCAGACACTATTCTCAGCATTTTCCCTGTAGTAACTCATTGATGACTTACGATTCCTTATGACACAGATGTACTGTTGTTATGGCCATTTTTACAGATGAGGAAACTGAGGCACAAAGAGATGAAGCAGCTTCCCAATTTCTCACAGCTAAGAAGCATGGAGGCAGGATTTGAATCCAGGAGGTATGTGCCCAAGTCTTAACCACCATTCTGGAGGTAGTAAGTGATCCTGTTTGGCAAGAATGTAGGGGCTGTGTGGGAGAGAGCTTGAGAACAGGTTTGCTGAGGGTGGGCTGTAGAGGGCCTGAGGTCAGGCTGAGGTGCTGGGGCTCTATTTAGAAACCACAGGGCCCCAGGGGTGATAGAGCAGGGGAGTCATGGGACCCAGACAGGGCTTTAAGGGGGATGGGAGAGAGGGGGCTGAGGGGGGATGGGCGCTGCAGCTTGAGTGAGGATGGGGGCGGCGCAGAGGAGAGGAGGGTCTGCAAGAGGGCCCAAGGGTGGGAGTGAGGAGGGGCCACATCTGGAAGGCAGAGCCACAGGCCTCAGGGACTGGAGACCTGGGAGCCCCCGTGGCACAGACAGGGCATTTGGGAGGAGGAAGTAGGAGGAAGCAGTTTGGGGGCAGAGGGAGGAGGGGCTTTCCCATTCGGGACACACTGAGTGGCTCCTCTGGGGGGCCCTGGGCCAGGGGCTCATCACAGATGAGCTGGAGCCCTCTCCGAGGGGAGGAGGGTAGAGAGAGTGCATGTCTCTGCCTCACGGTGGGTGGCATTCCTGGGTGGCCCGTCCCTATCCTCCAGCAGCCTGGAGTGTGCCCTCCCTCCTCTGGAGCTGCGGCCCCTTCATCTTCCCAGGGAGCAGTGAGTGGCAGCAGCTGAACTATTTAATAAGTGCAGGGGAGAGAGCAATTCCACCCAAGGGCTTCGGCAGAGGGTGCCCCTGCCACGAGGCCTCTCAGCTCCTGGGTCTGGCATCTCTCGCCCTCTCTGTCCTGCCCAGGGCCAGTGACCTGCAGAGAGCCGTCCACTGTCACTGTTGGAGGAGAGGGTGACCTGAGCCCCAATGCTGGTGTGCCCCATTCCCACAAAGTTTCCCCCTGTGGAAACCTGAGGCCAGAGTGTTTGTATTGCAATTATATTTTGAAGGTAGGGATGCTCTGGGTGGCCTGGTTTTTGACTTGGAGACGCTGAGACCCCCAACAAATATAGGTCAGGGAGAGATAAAGACTCCGGCTTATCGGAAAAGACTATAATGACACAGGAGGGCTGGAGGGAGACCCTGGAATTCATGAGGTTCTCCCCCCATCCCCTGCCTCCACCTCTGACTTTGCCACTCGATTTTAACTGCCTTCGCTGCTCCAGTTATCAGAGGCCTGATGAGAGTGTGGGTAGAGTCGGGCTCCATCTCCCAGCCCCTAAGATGCCCTCTACGCCTCTTTCCCAGATAGGCGTGGGCATGTGCGCGTACACACACACACACACACACACACACACACACACACACAGACACACACACACACACAATCATAGACATGTACCTAGCTCTCCAGTCCCCTGCCCTCCATGGACAGATAAACCCTCTTGTGTTTACACAGCTTCCCCTGGAGCCAGGCCTCAACCAAGGGCAGTCAGCCCCCACTGGCTGTAAAAGATGGACCGAGTCAGCCTGTGGGGTCTCTGGGGAATCTGGAATTAGGCTCCGAGATCCGTGCTTGGACGCAATGGTATTCTATCCCTTCTGGTGCTGCAGAGGCTGCAAAGCTAAAGACTATGTTTCCCAGACTCCTGTGCACTGAGGGGCTCATGAGTAAGGTTCTGCTGAATAGACGCGCCTGCATGAGACTTGGAAGGCGGAAGTGAAATGCAGCCAGCTTCCTGGTCCTTTGCCTGTTTGCTGATGGCACGTGGATTTTCCTTCAGCAGCGTTCCTATGTCCAGTCGCCAGCTCTGTGGGAGCCCAGATGCAGGTAGGTTGCTGACAGCAGCTTCCAGATCCTGGGATAGCAGCTGCAGCCCTGTGTCCCAGTGGTGGCTCTGGACTCCCCACCTTCCTGATGGGCCGGTTCAGCAGTGTTGTCCTGTCATTCCTGGACGCCCAGCTGGGAGCCAACTCCTGCAGTACTTCCCATGGCTTTGCAAGCATCTGATTCCCTGTATTGATTCCCTCTCTGCTTAAAATCCCAAGGCTGCTGCTGTTTCCTGCACTGGACCCTGATTGAAACAGACACAAATGCACTTTGTGCTAATGGTTGGGACTTTTAGCATGAAGTTAGCAGGTCACGAGGGGCCCCAGGACCACGGTAACTATGAAAGGCCAAAAAAAAGTGAATTCGGGAGTAGAATCTGCAGAAATGCCCCCCACCCCCACCCCACCCAGTGGGAGGAAGCACAGGGGCGCCTTCTCCCTTCCTGATGCTTCAGTGTTTGGGGCCCCTGGCCACATGTGGCCTCGTGTGGCAGGACGACCCGTCAAAACGTTCATTTGTATTCTGTGGTAACCCCCATCCTGACCTTGACTGTCTCCCCTTCAGTAGCTGGCAGGACAGCTGCTGTCTCAGGGAAGGGATGACTCAGCATAAAGAAACAAGCAGTCCTGGCCTGACTTCTGAGTTTGAAATCACAGCCCTCAAAGGGAGACGGAAACGGCTCACGTCGTTAACAGTTCAGATCAGGGCGGGTGGATGACACAGAACACGCTTCCTACCCCTGCCTTCTCCCCCAGCACAGTTTTCTGTACGAGGACGTGAGGGAAAGGCCGAGGGAAACCAAGCAGGACTTGGGTCCCTGAGAAAGATGAGTCCTGAGGTCACATGTGGCCTTTCAGCTTGGCTCACTCTGCTACCTGATAGGGTGGCGCAGAGTCCCAACTCCAAATTCCTCCAATCTCATTGGCTTAGCTGATCTTTTCCAGCCAGGCCCCAAGTCAAGGTCAGTGACCAGCCTCTGAGGAAACAGCCTTTGGCTCCAGTGACCACCTCTGGTCTGAGCAGCCTCGGCCAGGAGCTGAGTCACGTGGATGGAGCCACGGGTACCGCACCTCGGAGTGTTAGCAGGGGCTGCAGGTGGGGGCCCGGCAGACGCATCTAGTCCCAGAACACCCTGCTTCCTTCACAGGTGGCAAATCTCTTAAGGCAGGGTCTGTGCGTTACCGGGCTTTTGTGGTTCCTTCACCTCATTGGTCCGTGTCACCTCCAGGATGTAGGAGTTTGGCCAGATGGAATGTTTATTTGCTTTTGAATTTTTCCATGTTGCAGGAAATGACTACTTTGTTTAAGAATTCCAGCTATCCCAGCAGCAAATTTCCAGCCCCGGTTTCTGCTAATGGCGAGCAAGTTTGGGGCATCACCCAAGTGCACTGTGCCTCAGTTTCCCGAACTGTAAATGCAGACACCTCTGGGGAGACTGATGTGACATTTACCAGCATGAAAGTGCTACGAAGAAGCCCAGAGCAGACCCTGTAAATGTAAACCCTGTGGGGGATGGTGATCTCAGTCCTCCTCTTTCCTGTCTCTCCCCCAACCCGGCCCCCAGCCCAGGCCTCCCCCAGGCTACCCTTAGACCCGAGGTAGAGAGAGGAGACACCCCCTGCACCCCAGGGCAGGCACGGTGAGGGGCTGGGTCTGGCCAGGCTGGGGCAGCGAGGTGCTGACGGAGCCTTTCCCCCGTGATGGATGGCCTGCCGGCTGGAGCCGCAGTTCCAATTTGCTCCCCATTTGGACGGACGCTTTACCCACAATTCACCTTGTCAGGGCCACAAATCACTCTGCGCAATCAGACCAAAGAGGCGGTGGGGGAGACGGGAGGCGGGACACAGTGGCTCCCGGAGGAGTCTGGGGAGGGGCGCCACGGGGTTGGGGTGCCGATGGTGTGAGGTTTGGCTCCATCATGGGCCCTCTTTTCCCTCCAGGCCTGCCTCCTGCAAGCTCAGCCTCCCAACAGCTCCAGATGACCTGTTCTGTATTCAGTCCTAACCTCGCACCCCCTTCCCAGTTCCCTGCTGAGGTGTTCCCTCGTCCTCCTGAAATAAGTACAGTGAACACTGTGTTTATTGTCCTACTGCCCCAAACTGTCCTTTGCCCAGCTCGACCATACTGGCTCCACTATGCTTAGAAATCTCCAGGGCCTTCTGCTGCCTTCCACCCCCTCCACGGGACAGACCCACTACACCTTCAGGCCACCATTAGACTTAGAGCTCCTCATTCATTCATTCATTCTGAAAACACTGATTGAGCATTCACTATGGCACAATGGTGAGCAAAACTGTGAGCCCACAGTCCATGGATGGCAGACATTAATTGAACAATTAGAGAAGTGTACACAACCTCAAACTGAGACAACAGCTGAGGAGGACATGGAGATGGTGGGTCGGCCAGGTCTCAGTCTCTCTCCACTCTCTTCCTTTAAAGCTCTGCTTAGGCTCACCTCCTCCAGGAAGCCTTCCCTGACTGCCCATCCATTTACCCCATTAATGGGCACTACATGATGGGTCTCTGGATTCAAGACTTCTCCTGGTGGTGTTTGTCTTTCTGTTCAGCCTCCAAGGGTGAAGACTCCCCCAGTTAGAGGCCTGCCTACTCAAGCAGGGTCTGGATATCAGCCGTGCCTTCTCAGGACTCAGTTCAGATGCTTCCTCCTCCAGGAAGCCTTCCTTGGCGCATGTCTTGGGCTTGGAACCTGTCCTTTGGCCCCCGCCATACCCTGGGCTCAGAAGGCATTGGAGCTGCCCCACTCACCTCCACTGGGTACCTCTGGGCCATCCAGCTTTACCCCAGGGCTCCAAAGATCTCTCCTCCGGCTCTGCTCCTGCCCTCCCCCCACCCTGGCCTCCCCCCACCTCTGCCCTCTGCTAATGATGATGTAGTGGCACAGAGAGCAGGCTTTGATCTATAGCAGCTGCCTCCCTCCGTGGTGGATTTCCCAGCCTCACATATCACTTTCCCTGGACTGGTCACAGTGTTCCTGGATTCATCTTGCTGAAGGAGCTGGTGCTGCTGTGCTTGGAATAAACAGGGAAGGTGACTCTCCCCGTGTCCCCGGCCAGCCAGGTCCTGGAGGCAGCAGGCGGTGAGGGAGTCAGGCCCCGCTGATGGCAGGGCTGCTGGCTGGCAGGCCCGAGTGGTGTCTCACTGCTGATCCATCTGTTCACCTCTCTGCAGAATGGGTAGAGGCACACGGTACTTCTCTCTCTTGGAGGGACTAACACTTGCAGGGGTGAAGCAGAGAGAGAGGTGAGAGTGCTGGCAAGCTTCAGCCAAACCTGGGGGTCTGGGAGGCAGAGGGGGCTGTCACCCATCTTGGTGGGGCCAGAATGTCCCCATGATGAAATCGTATAGACAGAGCGGGCCCACTTTCAGTAGCTCCAATGCATGAGCATCTGCCTTTAGACAAAAACCGAATGGGGGACAACTGTTCTCCTCGCAGCGGAACTCACTCTAGGATCCTCAGCGATGCGTTTTCCTGTTGAATTTAAACGAGGATTTTTCTGCCTGGCATTGATTTATGCTCCCAACCTTTCAGGCACTCATGGCTTGTATAAACGGAGGACCGTGCACATCAGAGGCGGGTCTGTGGAGCTGATCTCAGCGGAGATCCGTCCGCCTACCGGACACGTGGGAGCTGTCGCGGTGCAGGGGAGGCTGAGCTGAGCGCCCCTGTGCCTCCGCTTCCCCATCCCCCCTCAACCACGTGCTCACATATCAGCTTCCTAGGGTGCGCTGTTCTGACACAGAGATCTGGGACTTTGGACACTGGCAACAAGCCAGTGCCTCTAGGTGGGGCAGAGCAAAGCTGCTTCCACCCTCCAGGCCCTCTCCCCTCCCCTCTTGCACCTTTCAAGGCCCTCTGTTTTGCTCCGGCCCAGGTTTTCATCTCCCCTCTCCGTCCTCCGCTTCCCACAGGTTTCTCCCAATCCTCCCTCCACTGGACAGTCTGCATTCGCCCCTCAGCCCTGCTCTTCACCCTCTCCACGTGCCCAGTGCTGTTGGCACCAGCGGGCATCCTGCCTTGTGGGACTGATGGGGTTCGCCAATGGGGAGGTACAAGCAGGAGCTCAAAGAGTGTGTGGGCAAGCGGGTGGGGCATCTGTAGTTGACAGCATCAGGCCCTGCCAGCTCCTGCGGGTCAGCTCCTCCGCACCCACCCTTTCCGGGCTGCTCTCCCCTGTGCCTCTTCAGGTCTACGGGTGGTCGTGGCTCCCCGTGCCGCCAGCCCCCAAGTACGCACCACCCTTGTTGGTTTCCGGAGTCCAGTGTTGCACCTATGGCAGAACGTACCCGTTTGAGGGACTGTTTCCTTCCTCTCTGGTCCCCTCTCCTTTCTTTGGTCCTTTTCCTGTCCTCATATTTTCTCTTTTGCCCCTCCCGGCTCTCATTCCTGCTGGGAAGGGGCCGGTGGCCCCGTGGGGTCTGGAGTCTCCAGCGAGTGTGGTGAGGCCCTTCAGCCGCTTGGAAGATTCTGAAATTCAGTTATAACTGATGCATCCAGCGCGCACAGGCCCAGGGGAGTTGCTTCAGGTTAGTCAAACCCTTAGGAAGCAGATTCAGAAAACAGACCCCTTCCCTCGATGTATCTAATGTGGGGTCCCATACCCAGTGGGATGGACATTTCCAGTTATTTGCCCAGGACGTGCCCTTCCAGGGCATCAAGGGCAGGGAGGAGAAATTTGATTCCTTGCAGCATTTTCCAGAAAACGTTAATCTCATGAAATGCTCCTTACAAAAGGGGGTTCCATGATCAAATTAGTTAGAGAAACTCAGCATTCTATAAATTTCCAATATGTTTCTTTCTAGCAAAGGCTCTGAAATGCCCTGAAGTAAAAAGTATTTTGTTCGATACTGTATATGTTTGGCCCAGTGTCCCCCCAGGCTGGCTCTGGGAGCTGAAATGCATTTTTCCCCCCAGTGACTCATTTCCTGAGCCCTGGGTTCTACCGGACACACTTTGGGAAACCTTGATCTCAGGCCCAGCGCGCGTGGTTCTGTGCTGTAGAGTATTTCTTATTTAGATCAGGCTTTGAGCCATGCAGATGAGGCTGGAGTCCTGGCTCTGGTTCTTAGTGGCAGCCAGGTCTGGGGAAAAGCATTTACCAACTTTCAAGTCTCAGTTTCATCTCTAAAAAAAGGAAGAATCCATTGCTCTGAGGATTCAAGGTGATAATCATATCTAGGTGAAGATACTCTTGGTTGCAAGAACGTGATTCACGTTAAACAGAAAGGGGGATTTATTGGAAGGATGCTGAGAGTTTTCCGGGTCCCCCGGGGTGGCGGTGCAGCAGGAGGGCCAGTGTCCACACTGCACCCTTCATCTCTTGCTCCTCTCTGTATGTCTGCTTCCTCTGTCTTCCTCTGCAGACCGTGTTTATGGCTTCCAGGGGTACGGGGCTGGATGTGCTCACCTGCAGCCCCCATGGCAGCCTCAGCTCCTAGGTTCCCATCATCTCTTCCTTGCTGTGGTCTGGACTGAGAGGACTGCCCCTCAGACAAACTCCGACCCCCCAGAGAGAGAGCCTGATTGGCTCAGCCTCGTAAGTGTCTGCTCACGTCCAATCATCTGTGGCCAGGGTGCCGGGGTCACCCTGGTGCCACACCCTGTGGCCCTTTTGTCTCAGGAGTGGTTCTCAGCACACATGGTACAGGGACACCGGCTGAGCAGATGCTCACAAGGTTGTCCTACAACAGGTAAAGTGCCTGAAAGCAGGGTAAATACTCAGTAAGTGTAGCTGGTATAATTAAGCAATTCTGTGTCTCTGGCTGAGAAGGAAGTGGAGGTTCGCAATAACAAGGACTGCCGTCCACCTGGAAGAGCTCCACTCACACCCCTCAAACTTCCATGTGTATAAAATCACCTGGACACAGAACACAAGAAATGTTACCCCTCCCCGCCAAAAAAACCCCAAAGGATAATTTGGACTATATTCAAATGAAAAACTCTTCATCAAAGGATATCATTGAGTAAAAAGGCGAGACACCAAGTTGAAGAAGATATTTACAATACACGTCTCCAACAAAGGACTGGAATTCCAAATGTATACAGAACTCCTATAAATTGATAAAGAAAAAGACAATCTGATTAAAAAACTGGCAAAAGATCTGAACAGGCACTTCATGAAAGAGGATGCCCAAATGGCCAATAAACAGGAGAAAATGTGCTCAACATCATTAGTCATCAGGGAAATGCGAGCTGAAGCATAAAATGATCCCACTGCACACCCACCAGAATGGCTCAAATGAAGAGAGACGTGTACCAACTGTCGGGGAGGATGTGGAGCAATGGAAACTCCCAGACGCTTCGGGTGGAAGTCTACATCGGTACAGCTACTTTGGAAAATCATTCGCGGTATCTGTTGAACCTGCACACAAGCAAACCCCAGGATGCAACGTTCCACTCGTCGATAGGCACCCTTCGGAAATGCATACACATGTCCACAGGGGTATACGGAGTAGAATTTTCATAGCAACCCTCTTTTGCTATCCTAAAGCTAAGAAACAACCCGATGCCCACTAATGCAGACGAATTGTGGCACAGTCATAGGTTGGAAAGCTACTTGGCAGTGAGGGGACATAAACCACTTCTGCCTGTAACAATATCAATGAGCCTCAGAAACAATGTTGGGCAGGAAAAGCCAGACCCAAGTGTCTGTAGAATTCCATACACGTGAAGTTCAAAAGCGGGCAACACTGGTCTAAGCCGTTAGAAGTAAGGGTAGTGGCGCCCTCTGGGGGGGTTGGTGGGAAGGGGGCAGCAGGGGGTTTCTGAGGGGCTATTGATGTTTTATTTCTTGATCTGGTGTAGATTAAACTGATGTGCAGCTTGTGAGAATGCATTGAATAATTCACTTATGCCTTATACGCTTTTCTGTATTTATGTATCCACTAATAACATTTATGGAAAAAAACCCTGCAGGGCTTATGTGAAAGTGCAGATTCTTATGCCCCATTTCCAGAGAGTCTGATTCATCGGGTCCTGGGAGGGACCTGGGAGTCTGCATTTTGACCAGCTCCCTGGGTAAGCCTGCACAGCAGGCTTTAAGCCTGGCCCTGGCCAGCGCTGGGAGGGTTGAGTGGAGCTTGGCTGTTCTTGGTGGCCTGCCCCATCCGCTTGAGGTGCTGGGGGAATGTTTTGGGGTGTGAGCAGGAGATGGGGAGGTGGAAGGGGCAGGAAAAGCCTGTGTACCCAAGGGAGCGGCTGCTCTCTGGTGCGCTCACAGTAGAAAAGACAGTGAGTGGACTCCCAGGCATGACCCTTGGAGGGCCAGCCTTTCTCAGGGTGGGGCATGGGTACCAGGAGGGCTCCATTCAAGGTCCTGATTAAGTGACTCTCTGGGCCTCAGTTTGCCTTGTGCGGTGTGGGGAGGCAAACTCTTTACAGCCTCAGAGGTGGGTTCTAGCTTGAGTTCCAGTTCTGGTCCTGCCCTGAAATAACTGTGTGCCCTTGGGACAGTCGCCTGCCCTCTCTGGGCCTTAGGTTGTTCACCTGTAATACAAAGGGTGGGACCGTGTGTTCACCTTGCCACCTGGAAGCAGCTCTCTCCTATTCTTAAGCTGAGACCCCTCCCTGAATACCTCTTGGAGGGTGCCTGCTGTCCACAGCACTGGCCATGGACAGTCTGGCGAGCGTGGGTTTCATATCTATTTCCTCCGTAGCCCCGCCCCTTCAGCTGACCATGAGCTCCTGGAGGGCAGGCCTGGGCTCATTCATCTTTGTTTCCAGCACCCCACACCATATCAGGCACAGTAAATGTTGCATTGAAACCTCTCAGGGCCTCCCTGCCCCGACATGCTGGGGTTCTTTCTGGGAGTAGTACAAGGACACACAGGTCCCAGGGGTAAGAGGATCCACCATGCCATCCCACCACCAGCTAGCCTATGAGGTGACTTGACTCCTGGTCACCAAGGGGATCCAGAGAGGCACCGCCACCCCTCCTTCCAGCCTGGAGCCCTGGCAGGCAGGCAGGCACATGGAGGGTCGGCGGTTCTGGCTGTCTGCTGAGTTCACTTAGGGCTGAGTTGTTAACTCTTGGCTCGCGCAGGGCAGCCAGGGCCCTGGGCGTCCCTTGGAACCAAGAGGGGCAGGCCTGCGCTAATTGAAGGCTTAATTAATTTTCCCAGTGGAGGCTGCAGCCAGTGCCTTCTCTCTGCCATCTGGCCGTTTGTCTCCTCCTGGTGGGATCACCCTCTGCCCTCCCCGGGGAGAGCTGACTGCTCCTCCATCTGGGCCCTGAGTACTGCGGGCTCCCAGCTGGGCTCTCCACTCCAGAGAGCTCCTTCCTCGGCTCCTCTACCAGGTCCTGTGCCCCAGGGTCCCTCCTCATTCTTTGGCCTTCAGGGTTACTCCGAGCTTTGGGCGTTTCCACACAGGCCCTGGGGCCTTGCCAGCCACATCTGAGTGGTCCACCAGGATGCTCCAGAGGTGGGCAGACTGAGCACTTTCTACTGGCCTTCCAGGTCATCCCTGAGGACGCAGGGTATCAATCTTCACACCTCACCACTGTGAACGAGGCATCCTCTCTGGCCAGATTCAAGAGGTAAGTGGGTGGCCCTGAGGGGTTTGCTGGCTACAGAGGCAGGTGGGGGAGAGAAGGGCTGCCCAGAGGTGACTCCCCAGAGATGCGGTGGGGACAGAGGGAGGAACTAAGGCCAGGGAGCTCCTACAACAAGCCAGGCATTGAACCGGGCCTCATCCAGTGCTAACACTCAGCATCTTGGGGCACCTGTAGTCCCATTGTACAGATGGGGACGGGGGGTGCAGGCCATTAGCTCACTTGATCGACATCCTGCTGCCGGCACGTGGGGTCTCCAGGGCTGGCTGCTCCGGAGATCAGCCTTCTTCAGCTGCACCCCCAAATAACAGAAGTTTGTCCCCATGAGATTCTGGCTGCACTCTGCATCTCCTCCACTCCTGAGCTCGGGGGCTGGGAAGAGGGAACCAGAGCTGCCTCTGAGCCTCTCGAGGAGCGGCAAGGAGGACGCACCCCCAACCACCCCCAACAGCTCCCAGCTCCCCCAGCCCCTCCCAGAGCCCTAGAGACCCTTCCTGCTGCGGTGCGAGCTGTTGAATGGGATCTTCATGGTGGCCAACATCAGAGGGTCTGGCTCTGACTCGTATAAGTGCTCAGTGGGGAACTCCTACCATTCTGGTGTCAGAGCCCATCAGCCTCTTAAAGCCACTCTTGGGGGCAGGTGACCCTGGGGCTCCACTCACAGAGCCATGAAGAGGCGCAGGGCCTTTCTTTCTGGACTTGAGTCCGAGGTCTGGGGTGCATCAGGCCTACCCTCGACCCCATGCCCCCTTCTGCACAAGGCTTTAGACCTGCCCCTCTCCTGGCAGGGACAGGTGACCGTGCACAGGCTAACACGTGAATGAGCCTCCCCTTCCCTTGTCTAGAAGCTCCTGAATTGTTTCCATCCGCTGGGGGTGTTCTGACATTGTCCCTCAGAGTGGCGGCTCTCAGAGTGTACTCTCCAGGGCCCAGCACCCTCCCCACTCCAGTTACCTGGAACGTGACTCCTGCTTCCTCGGCTTGCAATGCTGTCGCTCCACGAATCCATTACTAAGTCTGTTCTCAGGGACCTCAGAGGCAGAAGCAGGCCTCCCTAAATCCTCGGAGCCCTCGCCTGGCCTGTGGCTTGGGGACGGGGAGGTGGCTGGGGGCGGGGCTGGAGCTGGGTCCTGGATGAGTGAGGCGAGCCCAGCTACAGCAGTGTTTCCAGCAACAGCAGGACCGGGGCTCTGGAAAGCAGACGTCTGCCGAGGGAGCATTCACCATGTGCCAGGAATGCAGACCTTGGCATCAGTTGGCCCTGTTGCCTCAGGCCTCACATCTGCGATATGACAGCGGGTCCCTGAGCCCCTTCTGGCCCTGTCATTCTGAGCCACTGGGATCTGGCCTGAGAAACGGAGGCACAGAATGGGAATGATCTGATGGCGGGGAGGGGAGAGGGTGATTGGGTGGAAGGTTGGGGACTCAGAGCGGGAGGGGCTGGTAGGAGGGCAGCACGAGGCCCGCAGAGGGGACAGGTGGGATCTGGAACAGATTCCACCCTCCTCACCACTCTTTGGGTCTCTCGCCCTTTTGCCAAGGCGGTGAGTGGCTCCCAGCCTGGGGAGCCTGGGCTGTGCCCTGAGCAGACACTAGGGGGGGCCGGTCTCTTTGGGAACTTGCTGAATTTACACCCTGGGAAGGGGTAGTTGGCGGAGGGGCACGTTTCGGGGTGGGTTGATCCTGGGCTGACCAACCGGTCTGAGGAGTGGGAGGCCAGCAGCTGGGTCCCTGTACCAGGGCCTGCTGCCTGTAGGAATGACACCAGAGCCTCTCGATAATGTCCTTGGCTCCCTATGACAGCTTGATTCCTTCTCCCATATCCACGGTGGGCGTGGCCTTCTCAGAGCTCCACCCCTTACCAACTGTTGACCTTGGGCGAGTTATTCAATCTCTCTGAGCCTCAGCGACCACAGTCAGGTCCCTTGCAGATTCTGACCCCAGCAGTGAGGGCCTCCCCCGCTAGCCTTCACTCTCCAGGGGTGGAAGAGACAGTGGCTCAGGGTGACTCCTCCTCACTGCAGAGAAACAGCGGGGTGCAGCCGCCGCCTCCCTGGGGGTGCCCTCCTGAATGGAGATGAGCCCAGGCCGAGGCCCCGCCCCTCTGCCTTGGAGCCGATGATGGCTGGATGTCTGGGGCCCACTGAGGCCTGCTGACAAGAGCTCTGGCACAGGTGCCCATGGAACCCCCAGAGACTCCTTGCAGCCTCCATCCTCAGCACTCTATCTGCTGGCCCCAGCCTGGTCTTTGAGTGTCTGGCTTGAGGCCCTCTTCCTGTGGAATTCTCTCCTCTCCCTCCAAGACAGGACCTGAGGATCCAGTTGGCTCGTTCTTGCCTGGAAGGTACTGCCGCCAAGCCTTCCACACGGAGCCTCCAAACACTGGAGACCGTATGTGTGGTGGGTACAGACCAGGGACACTGGGGTCAGACTGGCTGGAGGTCTTAGAACTGGGGGCTTAGGGGCCTCAGCTTCCTCATCTGTAAATGGAAAGAATAAGAGACCCAACCTCCCGGGGTTGCTGTAAGGACGCCAGGTGATAATGCAGGTAAGTGGAGTGCCAGGCATAGTCAAGTGACTGGTACATTTTAGTTTTCATTTTTTAGCAGGCCTCATAGTGGGGAAGAAAAGCACAGAATTTGAAGTCTGACCATTCTGGGTTCAATTCCTAGCTCTGATACTTGCTAACCTCAGTTTACCCATCTGTAAAATGGGGTTTAAAGAACTACCCCATCTTAGGTTCTTGTGGGTTTTAAGGGGTTCATCTCTGCAACTTGGTTCTGAGTTTAGCACATAGTTGGCGCTCATTCTCAACTTCTCCTACCTTCCTTCCCTCTGCTGCCCTTGAACCCTGAACCAGAATATGAACACGCCTCACCTGATCGTCTTTTGCCACCAGGCCTCGACCCAAGTCGCTGTCTTATCCCTGCGTCCCTCCACTCTTGTCACTCTTGGGCTGCCACAAGTCAGGACTGCCCCGCCCCTGATGGCAGCTGCTGGGAACCCCACCATTAGGCCTAACTGCCCTCATTCCCCATGCCAGTCTCCCTGGGCTGTTCTGAAATTAGGCGAGACAACAGGTGGGAAAGCTCTTTGCAGGCTCTGGATGTGTGAGGGGTTAAGGTGCTGCGTGCATTTGACACAAAGAGCCAAGAGGATGTGCCCGCAGCCCCCACAGAGCCCTGTGGACGCAGAACGCCCTTGGCCCACCACCTCCTCCAGAGCCGGCCTGGAGGCCGCTTCCCACCAGCGCTCTTGCCTCTCCATCCTAAATGCCATTTCCCCGCCACCACAGCCCCATCTAAATGCCATGTCTGGGCCCGAGCCACTGCCTACTGTCTGGGGCAGCTGGAAATTTCTCAAATGTCGCTTTGATTTATGGCTCTAGTTAATTCACCAGGAGGCCCGTGAGATGCCCTGAGCTCTGGAGCTTCAATGGGATAAATCATTTAACAGGTGGTTAAATATTCTTTAAGGTCTGAGGAGCACAGGCAGGATGTAGACTAGGGGGGGCCCAGGCTGGGGGAGACTTGGCAAATTTCTAACCGGTAAAAGGGAAAACTGTGCGGTCATTTCAGAACCCGTGGGAGCAATTTGTCATAAGCCGCGGCTGAAGGCAGAACCTGTGGGCCCCTTCCTACCCTCGGGCCCAGGAGGCTGGGGGGCCCCAGGCATTGGAGGGTGTGGGGAGGGGGGCAGGAGGCAGAGGCAGCCTGCTGGGCCCTCCACAAGCGGTATGTTCCAGGCGTGTGATCTTCCTGTTGGGAGGTACCCACAGGACCCCAGAAGCTTCCAGTTGGGAGTGAGGACTTGATGCCACCAAATCTGGGGCCAGACACAAAGGCAGCTGTATGACGCAGCTGGCCGCTCTGAGAGAACAGCGGGGAGGCCTGGCTCATACCGGACAGTGTGTGCTCTGCCTGATGGCATTCAGATACGAGATGACACCAGGCCAGCCAAACAAAACAGGGCCAGGTTGGCACCTGGAGACCTCAGAATTATGCAGTCCCTCTACCACACATCTGCAGGGGGCTTCATGGTTTCAAAGCACATTCCCACCCCTTGTGGAGAAAAGGGAACACTCCTACATTGTTGGTGGGAATGTAAGTTGGTGCAGCCACTACGGAAAACAGTATGAAGTTTCCTCAAAACACTAAAAATAGAGGGCACTTCCCTGGTGGTTCAGTGGCTAAGACTCTGTGCTCCCAGTGCAGGGGGCCCAGGTTCGATCCCTAGTCAGGGAACTAGATCCCACATGCTGCAACTAAAGGTCCTGCATGCCACAACTAAGAGTTCGCATGCCGCAACTAGAAGATCCCGTGTGCCGCAACTAAGACCCGGTGCAGCCAAATAAATAAATAAATAATAATTAAAAAAATAGAATTACCATATGATCCAGCAATCCCACTCCTGGGCCTATATCCAGACAAAACTATAATTTGAAAAGATACATGCACCCGTATGTTCATAGCAGTACTAATAGTCTAGACATGGAAACAACCTAAATGTCCATCAACAGATGAAATGGATAAAGAAGATGTGGTACATGTATACAATGGAATACTACTCAGCCATAAAAAAGAATGAAAAATACCATTTGTAGTAACTTGGATGCAACTAGAAATTATCATATGAAGTGAAGTCAGAAAGAGAAAGATAAATACCATATATCACCTATATGTGGAATCTAAAATATGACATAAATGAATGTATCTACAAAACAGAAAGAGACTCACAAACATAGAGAACAGACTTGTGGTTGCCAAGGGCGAGGAGGGTGGAGGAGGGAAGTATTGGGATTTTGGGATTAGCAGATGCCAACTATTATGTATAGAGTGGATAAACAAGGTCCTACTGTATAGCACAGGGAACTATATTCAATACCTTGAGATAAACCATAATGGAAAAGAATATTAAAAAAAAGTATATATATATATGTGTGTATAACTGAATCACTTTGTTGTACAGCATAAATTAACACAATGTTGTAAATCAACTATACTTCAATAAAAAAAAATTTTTTTTAAAGGCACATTCCCATCCTTGATAACATTTGAGCCTCACAACAGGCTCCGAGGTCAGTAGGGCAAGGGATATGAGCCCAGTGTACAAAGGACTAAACAAGCTCAGAGAGGCTGAAATCCTGCCGGAGGCGGCACAGCTGGCTAGAGGCCAAAGGTAATCCAGGTCAGAGGCTGGGAGGATGCAGCTCACCTGGAAGGAAGGGAGAATCAGGAAGGGGCCCTAGAGATCATGAAGCCCAAAGCATCCTTTTTACAGATAAGAAGACTGAGGTCCTGAGAAGGACAGAGACGGGCCCAAGGGCAGGACAGTGCTGGAGATGGGGATGAGGTCCCAGGCAGCAGGCCTGAGGGTGGATGCCTGCCCAACCCCTACCTCCGAGTGTCCTCCCCTCGGGACCTCAGTTCCTGGAAATGAAGCTTGCTAGTAGAGTCTAGGGAAGCTGTGTAAACGACAGTGGCAGTAGCCTGGGTGGGAGGGGAGGCAGGACTGGGAGACCTCCCCAGGACAGCCTCCCCTCCCTCCCTGGCACTCGCCCCCTGCCCCAGGCTGGCTGTATCCTGTGCTCGCATCTCCCTCCTGGTCCCCCAGCCCCTCCTGTCCAAGGCAGCCCCAGGGTGCCGGGCTAGGCTGGAGTGCGGCATGGCTTTGTGCTGCGGAGGAAGGTTCCTCTGGGGCTAGGGCTGAGCTGCGTGTGGTGAGGAGCAGGAAAGGCCTGGGCTTCAGACCACCCCCTGGGCTGAGCCTGGACCAAGATGGCCAGAGGGACCGTCTGCAGAGAGGCAGGTCTGCTCCGGGGCATCTGGGCTGGAGGCTGGGGTGGGGTCCCGGCATTCCCAAGAGTGACTCCTGCCCCAGCACTCTGGGCAGGTCAGAACACACAGGAACAGGCACAGGGCCCACGCAGGGACGGAGGAGGCCGCCCTCACCTGCATGCCCACCTGCTTCCTATTAGGAAGCTGCAAGGAAGGAGGAGGTTGTTTAGGCGGATGAATGGGAGGTTCTGAGGGCTCACGAGGCAGTGGAGGATGCTCAGGTTGTGGGCGTGACACTGGCTTTCGGGACAAGGCTAGTCATCCCTTCCCTCTGCTACGACCAAGCCCTTGGGGGTCCTGGAACTGCCATGGACAAGTGCTGGGGTGGATCCCTAGGGCATCTGATACCCACCCCCACTGCTTGCAACTCTGTATGTGCGTGTGTGTGTGACAGTTGGGCAAATGTCACACCGCGCCCATGCCCGTCTCTCTAGCCCAGTGGCCAGTGCTGTGCGGCTGCCTGCTTGTGGTCTGGTTGCGACTGTATTGAGCCCGTGGTTACTCTCTCTCCCACGCTAGTGCCTCCTGTGGCAGGCCGAGGTCTTGATCCTGGCCCCACCCCCAGGTTCCATGGCACGGAACGTGTCAGAGCATGCCACCTAGTCCAGAGGTGTTGCCAGGACCAGAGAGGGCAAGGGAGGGACCCAGGGCCCTCCGAGGACCCTGGCCAAGTCCTCCTTGGGCTCAGGCCAGGGCTGGGGGTGGGAGTGAGAAGAGCATGTCCTTCTGGGCAAGAGGCAGCACCTGGAGCTTCCCCCCAGGCTGGGTGCCCCCACGGCTCTCTCTTACAACAATGGAGGATGAATAAGTCACAGGCAGCTCTGGCTATGTGAAGTATTCCTCCGTCCTTGGCCTCCAGGGTAATGAACTCGCACCAGCACAGCGGAGCTTCATCATCAGCCTGTGAGTACCCAGTCCCCAGCTCTTCTGTCAACCTGCCCACCTGGACCAGGCTTCCTGGGGGCAGGGAGTGGCTGCTGGGTTGCTGAATGGAGCCCAGGCTGGGTGGGGTTTGGGTTCCAGCACCTGGCTTCTCAGCCTGGAGACAACTGTTGCTCGTGGATATTGCCGCAAGCTAGTGGGTTGCAGGTGAGATGCTTAGAAGGACTTCCAGAGGAAGAGGCTGAGATTGAGGAGTCTTCAGCCTCTGGGGCTGGCAGGAGCCTTGGACATCATTCTCCTCTTGTGGCTGGGGGCCCGGGGTCCAGTGTGGGGGAATTGCTGGCTCTAAACCTCACGGCTTGCTCGTGGCAGACAGGGGAGCCCGAGTTTAGTGCCTTCTGCATTAATTAGGCTTCTGGCCTCCCTGCTGCCTTGCCCCAAGCCCAGGATTGTCTCCAGTGGGGCGCTGAGAGCGAGTGATCTCAGAGAGGCAGCGGTGAGTGGTGGCGTGAAGCGAGATCTTAATTCCCTGCCCAGGAATTGAACCTGGGTAGCCTGGATAAAACTAGGAATCCTAGCCACCACACCCCCTGACTCTTGCCCTCAGTGAAAAATGCATTTCTCACGGAGGCAAAACTGTAAAAACAGGTACAAAGTTTATTATTAATGAGACATAGCACAACAACAAGTGGGAGAGCACACAGAGAAACAGTTTGTTAAGATGGAAGCAAGGCAGAGATGCCCACCCGGAGAGAAAGGGTGTGGCCATTCTCCCTAATGAGGAGGAGTGCAGTAAAGAGGCAGTTAAATCATTTATACAGGGCAGTTCTTCCGGGTCTTTGTGTACCATTGGCCAATTATCTGGTTTCTTTTTCCATACCTGACCTGCCTTAGGACCCTCCCCAACGTGTGTGCGCAACTTTTTTTCCAAGATGGATTACAGCCCAGAGGCCTACGGGATGGCCTTAGCATCACATATTATGGGGTGGTGCCCCCTCCTTTTTGACCCCCCAAGGAGCCTTTCTGTGCATGTGCAATACTTCCCTAGCCCCAGGGGTGGGAAATGTATGACCTCTTGATCTTTTAACAGGGTTTAGTCCCACTCTGTTCCTGCCATAAAAATGTCCAATGTCTGGTTATTTACCCTGTTTCTGTTGCTGGTTTTAATATTGAGGTGTAGATCTCGAAATACAGACAGGAGTCCGGTCATAAATACGTAGTCCTGGAGCCCGTTTGTCTCTTGCTTCAGGAAATGTAAACAGGGGGCTGAATGAGTGTCCCGCCTGGAGCCCATCTTCTTCTCACCCTAGGAGGTGTGAACAGGAGGCCAGTTGTAAATGCTTAGCCTGGAGCCCATCTATCTCCTGCCTCAATAGCAGAGACACCCCTCCATGGAGGGTGGGTACTGGGGGACCTAGTCCACCCTGCCCAGGCCGCCCACCCCTAGGGTGCCTGGGAAGGGAGTCTGGCCTAGGGGGTGAGGACCCTGGGGCGCAGGGAGGCACAGGCCCCTCCAGGCCTGGTTTCAGCCACTCAGCATTTACCACTCACCTCCCAGCTTCTGCGGCACCATCCCTGTCCTCCGGAGCACCCAGGCTGGCGGGGCCTGGGTGGGCTGGGCAGCTCAGAGGCCCAGAACTAGGGCAGAGGGGGCACAGGGGCCCAGGGGATCCAGAGGTCAGGCCCAGGACGGAAAATGCAACTGATGCCTTCTCTCAGCCTGGCCGAGGGCCCACGCCAGCCCGGAGCTGTTGGCTGTTTGGGGATCCCCTCCCCGGCCAGAGCCAGAGATGGGCAATGGAGTCTGGAGGCAGAGCCTTGAAATGGAGTTCAGTGTAGGCAGTGAACCCCCAGCCTCAGACAGAGTAGCGTCCCCGCCAGCCCCTCTAAAGGCACACTGCACCTCGTCCTGTCTGAACTGTGCCCTCTAGAAACGAACCTCGGGAACAAATGCACAGCTGACCACAGCTGACCACACAGGCCCCTCCTCTAGGAATCCTTTCCTGGTCCTCATTCTTTCCCTTCCCCACTCCCAGTCCCTGCCTGGGGACTGGCCCAGATGTCTCCTCTGGGCTCCCAACACACCTCTTGCATTAAAATGGCTCATGTGTCTGTGTCACCCAAGCAGCCCTCTCCCAGCATCTAGCACGGTGCCTGGCATAGAGCAGCTGCTCCAAAAATCAGCCACTGAGTCTATGGGTGGCCAGAAAACCACGGTATCGTTCTCATACCGGTTTGCTGTGTGACCTTGGGCAGATCACTTTGCCTCTCTGTTTAGGGTCGGACAGAGCTACTATTTTCTAAACTTTTTTGAAATGCATTTTAATATCAGGACAAAATATATACAATATTTGTATCTACAAAACCTAAAACTGAGACAAAATTTCATGAACTGACACAAAATCTTGTGAACTGATGCTTTCTCTTACTATATGTGTTACACTCCAATATTTTGTGTTCTCTTTCCTATTTTTCCCCCCCTAAAAGAAAAGGCTGGTTGAAAACCATAAACTGACTCTCCCACTCATGGGTGGTAATGTGCAGCTGGAAAATACTCCCTGATGGTCCCAGGCTTCTCTGTTGCTTGGTGCTCCCCCAAAGCCTTCCTAATGCCCCAACAAAGACATGGCTTGTACCATCCAAGACCCGGGGGCAGCAGCACGTTTATGCCACTGACGTTCCCTTTCCTCAGGCTTGTCCTGGACTGAGACATCCCACCTAGCCTGAGGGCTGCTTCAGTCTCAGGAATGAGGCTTGAGGGACCAGGGCGTAGTCCCCAGCTGTCTGGGGGAGATTTCAGCCAAGCTGTGCCGGAGTGCCTCAGTTCACAATAAAGGAACCTCTGCCAGGCTCCCAGAGCAGGTGGGGAATTAAATCCTACCCTAAACCCCATGCTCCTGCCCTCAGCCTGGCTGGGAGCCTGGTAAAGAGACCTCTGGAAAACTCCACTTCCCGCCCTGTGTCCTGGCCCGGAGGTACCTCAGCCGGCCCATGCCCCAGTCTTGCCAGGATGCCAATGGCTGCCCTCTGCCAGCCCAGGACCGCTCCAAGAGGGAAAGGGGGGTGCAATTAGAAGTTACACTGGGACAACAGGCATAAACCAGGGTGTCTGGGCAAACCAGGAAGAGTGGTGACCCCGCAGGGCCCGTCCCCCTCCCCACCCTCAGGCTCGGAAGCAGGCATGAGCCTTAGTGCAGACGCCTCTCGTCAATCTCCTACCTCGCCGTGGCTGACACACGGCTCTCTCTCTCCCTCGGCAGACTCTGCTGGCCACTGTCCCCTCCTCCTGGCTGACCAACCCCCAAAGTTGCGTGGGTTTTAAAGTGCCAGCCTCACAGGCGAACAGTGATTGGTGGAGGGGTGACCACGTGACTCAGTTCTGGCCAATGAGATGTGAGGGGAAGCCTGCGAGGGGCTTCCGGAAAGGTTTCACCTGACAAGGAAAGCCCCCAGGGGTGGAGCTCTGTGCCCCTGAATCTGGCTTTGGCTGTCTGGGTGGGCGGGTGACAGCTCGGAGCTTCAGTAGTCATGGCTGACCCCGAGCAGGACAGAGCAGGACGGTAGAAGGAGCCTGGGTCCTGGTGACAGGAACCCTGAGCTGGCTGAGTGACCTTGGGCCAGTCATTAGGACAGGTGTGATGGACGTTGGTGGTGTTGCCCACCCAACATCCGTTACCCCTTCTACCACTAAGAGCCCTCCAGTTTTCCTCTGAGGAATGAGCCCTTCGCGTCTCTCAGTATGCTGGTTTGTGTAGGAGTCCTCCCAGCACACACAAAATACCTCCTGATCCAGGCCGGGCCCATCAGCATTTTCTTCTTCCTGGTCATTATGATTGGTTCAGGGTGAGCACGTGGCCTGGTGGGACCCATGAGGCTCAGTTATGGGGCTTCTGCTGGGACTTGTGGGACGGAGAAGCTCTTGCCTCCACCGGGGTCTCGAATAAACTGGGACTTCTAGGATCTGGAGCCAGATACCAGCTCCACTTTGCCACCCTGGGAGGTACCTGATGTGGAGAGAAAGTCTGAGCCCTAGGGATGACATTTGGGTGTCCCATAGTCAGTCCTAGTCCTGGATGGCCCCGTGGCGTTAGCCAGTACAAGTCACAATACACTTTGAGGACAAGGGTTTAAGCAGTAGTGTGTTAGTAAATGTTTACCGACACGCATTCTGGAGGAAAGTCCTGATGTGTAGTGTTTGCCGATTCCCACAGTGTAAATACTCCCACTGTGGCTGATTCAAGCTACCATCTGGATGACGTCGAACATGGAGTTGGGAAGAGAGGCACGCAATTGGCTCTCGCAAGTCCCTGCAGACCAGCTTCTGCGCAAGGCTGGGTGTAAGCCATGCTGGCCAGGTTTTCTGACCAGAAAAATCGGACCTGGATACCCAGTCTTGCTATTCTGGGAGGGAACTCCTTCTCAGTTATGCTTGGGCTCCCCATAAAGGTCACGCAAGTATCTGGTGTCTCCGTTCATTGTAACATGGGGGCATTTGTGGTTTCTTTGGACTGCGCTCTGCTGCTTGGGGCTCTGGGGGAGACGGAGAGCCCCTCGCAGCCCCTCTACAGCCTGACCAGAGGCTCTGCCTCCCCTCCCCAAGCCCCACCAGATACTAGCTCGTCTCTGAGCTCAGGCTCTGACCAAAGGCAAGAAAAGCCCCTTCAAGCAGCTTCTCTGTTCTCTGCCTCCACTACCTGGGACCCGGCTGCCCATATTTTGTTTTGGTTTGTTACGGGGAGGGGGCATTGGGAGGCAAGAATGAGCAGGAGGAATGCAGAACAATACCTTAAGCAATTGTCCTGCCACCGGGGACAAAAGCAGCACCTCTCTCCCCGGGCTGTTGTGAGGATTAAATGAGATCATGCCTGCAGAGTGCTCGGGCGGGAGCCTCACACGTGTGCTGTGTTCCGTTCCTGCCGGCAACTATCATGTCTGTGCTGCTGTCCTGTCCGCACCCCCTTGCTCCCCCCCACCAAGGAAAAAACCCTACCTGCTCCTCCTGAAGCTTCCCCATCTCACTGAATGGCAGCTCCACCCTTCCGGTCAGACCCCATCCTGGGAGCTGTCCTCGACTCCTCTCTCACAGCCCACACCCAATCCATCAACTGGCCACCAGCTCCACCTCCAGATGTGAGCTGGGTCTCACCACCTCCACGACTTCTCCCTCTGGTCTGGCTGCTCCCTATCTCTCTGGATGGACTGCAACAGCCTGGCCTCACCGCTCCCGCCCTTACGCCACACTCAACACAGCAGCTGGGCCATCTTGTTAACCTCAACTCGGATCACGCCTCTCCTTTGCTCTAAGCCCTGCGGTGCCTCCCATCAGAGTCCGAGTCCTCCTGATGGCCCACAGGACCCCACAAGATCTGCTCCACCCTCAGCCCTGTGCTTCCTCTCCTGCCTCTCCCACCTCGTTCAGTCTGGTCCAGCCACACCAGCTACACCCCACCTCTGCGTCTTTGAAGGTGCTGCTCTCTCTGGAACCTTCCACCCCAGCGTTCCCCCCACTTGGTGCCTTCAAGTCATCTTCTCAGGAGGGCCTCTCTGCATCCCTGGTCACTCCATCTCCATCCCCACCTCGCCTGATTTGCTTCCCCCAGAGCTGATCACTGTCTCTTTCCCTCTATGTTTGACACATCATGTCCACCTCTCCTGCATTGCTCCAGGAGGGCAGGGCGACCAAGTCACCCACCTCACTGAGGTGACACGTTCCTGGCTGTCCCGGCGCTCGACCAGAGCCTGGCACAGAGGAGGTGTTCCGTGCACGCGTGTTTGACTGGCTGAGCGCACGGCTCTCGCGATAGATCTATGGCAGTTGCTCCCAAGGGGGTTAGTGTTTGGAGCAGGTCCACCGTGTGCCGGGTGCTCTGTGTGGTGTGTGTGGGTCCTAAGAAGTGGGGAGGAAAGCACAGCCCCTGCCCTTCAGGAACTGCACTCTGCCTGGTGTGTGTCACACCCGTGAGCCGTGGATGACCTGGCAGGTCATGTGCCGGGGGAGTGGTACCCACACCAGGGCTCACAGAGGATGCAGGATCCTGTGGGAGGTGTGGGCCCCCAGGCCCAGCTGACTGCTTTTTACACCTTCCTCAAATTCAGATCCATTTCCTTATCCCTGTCCACATCTTTATTATCTCCCATCTGGAATATTCCAGCATCCTCCCAGCCACCAGGCAGCTCCCCTTAAAGCAGTTATTCTCACAGCTGCCAGAGTCCCTGTTATAAAAGACAAAGCTAAACATGCTGCTCTCCTGGTTAGGGCATCTCCATCGCCCACATCAGAGCCTCAAACTGGCGGCCCGTGGGTCGAACACAGCCTGCAGCCATGATTTGTCAGGACCTTCTTGGCACTGGCCTGCCCAGTATTTCTGAGAAATTTAAGTGCGTAATCTTTTACAATCAGGGGACTTGACACATGAATCTGGAGATCTGGCTTTACTTGAAAAAACAAAACCGGATGTGGCCCCATTGAGCCCAAATCTCTGCAGGCAACAGTGCAAAGGGGCTGAGTGGGGGAGGCTCCCATGAGAGCCCTAGTGCTCTCTAGTTGGCCACTGTCCTCACCACTCCCTATTGCCCCTCAGTACCTCTGGGCTTTCTCTGTTCTCTCACACACGCCCTGCTTCCCTCAGTTAGGTCTCATGTTTGACTTTGGCGTTTGGGTTTGTGATCCTTGGTTCAGAGAATGGTCTCAACTCCAAGTACACCAGGTCTTCTGTGATGGGCCCTTCCTCACAGCTCTGCCCCATCACCTGCTCCTGCTGGGTTTCTCCTTGGCTCCAATAATAAGGAGCTGCTCATAGTTTCCTACAATCACAATGACCTTATACTTCTCCGGGCCTTTGCTGTCTCCCTTTCTTAGTTCCTGCTCATTCCCCCCCGCCCCACTCACCTTTTAAAGCTCAGCCGTAGTGGTTGCCTGGTGTGTGAGGCTTACATTAGAGCAAGAAAAGCCTTTAGAGCAGGGCCTGGCACAAGAGGATGTAGCTCTTCTTCTGTGTGCCCAGGGAAGTGCTAAGTGCTTGCACTGGGTCCTTTAAGCCTTGCACCTGTTTGCTAAGTTCCATCATTAGCATCTCTTCTGAGTTGCATGAGGTCACACATCTAGTGAGCAGCAAAACTGGGATCTGAACCCATTGCAGAGTGGGGACCCTCTCCCGGACTGTGGAGGGGCCCAGCAGGCAGGCTTCTTTCCATAGCTCCCCTGTCGTCCACAGTTTGGTTTCCAAGCCTGACACCACTGCATAGTTGCCAAGGTGGCTTCCAGAAGCTCTAGGGGCTGTGTGCTTCCGAGTTCATTTATGCAGGAAAGAAAGTGAGAACGAGTAGCCAGTGTCCTAAGCTGCATTCCAATTGGACTGGACAGATGCAGGTCACGTGACTAGCCCTGAGCCAGTCACTGCAGAAGACATACAGTTGGCTCAGCCCAGGTCATGTGGTCCAGCTCAGGGGTAGCATGTGCCTCCCCAGAACCCAGGATCCCCCCAAAGAGATCAGAGGCTCTTGGGAAGAGGGGAAGGGGAGGGCACAAGTTAAGGGGAAGAACGAGTGTTCCCCATGGATGCCCGAGGGTCACTCCCAAGGATCTCTCCTCTCTGGGCCTTTCCTTGTGTGGGGAGGGGGGTAGGGGGTGGAGCGTGCTAAAGGGAGGGGCCCAGAATCTGAGGGAAAAGGCCTTTCAGGCAACCTGTGTCTTCTCGACATCCATTAACCCTGCATCCTTCCCTGTCAGCCTCTGCCCACCTGCCCAGACGGGAGGCCGCCCGAGGTCCCACCTCCCATGGCTTATCTAGCATTCTTGGGCCTGAGCTGGGGGCGGAGGGCAGGTCTGAGTACTTGGAGGTAAGAAAGCTTGAGGGAGACACACAGGCGTCTGAGGAGGCACGTATCTCCCGTGGTGGATTCTTTCCCTTCCTGGAACCTCATCCCCCTGGGGGGCAGGGCGCCTTCATTCATGAAAACGCCCTTCTTAAAACAACAGGGCAGTGGCTTGACCCACAGTCTGAGCATCTCACAGACACCTGTTTTCGTCAGAACTAAAGCAAGCCTCCCTGCAAGTGCTGGGGAGCATCTGCTCCCTCTGGAGCCTCCCGCACCCACCCACCCTCAGAGCCACTCAGCTTTTCCAAGAACTTCACTCCTACTCTGGGCTCCTGAGGTCTCTGTCAGCCGGACCTCCTCATACTCCACCCTCGGCCAGGTCTCTGAGGCTTCTGCGCCTTTGCATAGGGTGCTGCCCTTTGCCAGGAGTAGCTTGGCACCCGCCCTCCCCACCTTGGCCCTCGTGGCCGCCAGGGCCCATAGGATCCTGCGCTGTCACGGTTGCCCAGTTCTATCTCCCATCAGAGAAGACAACTCGAGGCCAGGACTTGGCTCCCATGTCTCAAAACCACCAACCCTTCACGTGGAGCATGGGACACAGTGGATGTTTCCGGAAGGTTAGTCGAAAACATGAACGAATGCACGCAGCATGGCACAGTGATGGTTCAGTCTATTCAAAAGCCCTCTGGTGACCCTCAGGAGAAAGGGGATTTGCTGGTTCCGTGGCAGCAACACGGAGCTCCCGCTTTGGCACTTGCTGCCTTCGGAAGTTACCGATGAGAGCAAATGCACATGTTCGTGGGCTTTGAGCGAGCACAAAGCCGGGTGGCTGGATGGTCCCTCTGACCAACTTTTCCTGTGCGGGCTGTGCGGACAGAGCACAAATTCTGAGTCTCTGCTGGTCTGTAGTGTGTGCGTGTATGTGTGTGTGAGTGTGTTTGGATGTGTGGGTGAGTGTGTGTAGTTTAACCTGATTCTACTTCCCACCCCATCGTAGCCCTGATTCCATCCTGGAATCAAAATAGAAATGAACAGGGATGATAGGGTTGAAGGTACTCATTTTCACCCACATTCATATGGAAACGTTAAAATCTGGACAAAATCCTAGAGCAACAAACAGGCTTCACATTGTTTTTGAAAAATAAATATTACACAGGACCCATACATGCACCCACATAACTTACTTACAAGGTTTCATAGAAATTTATTCTTCACTGCTTGCCATACCCGCTGATATATTCTACTTTGTGTGTGTGTGTGTGTGTGTGTGTGTGTGTGTGTGTGTGTGTGGTAATTCTGGTCACAGCCCATGAAATTGATTTCACTACTCACCAACGGGTCCCCATCTTGTGGTGTGAAATTCCTCATCTTAGGGCACTTCCCTCTGCTCTAGGGTCTGGTAAAAGTGGACACGAGAAGCCAGCTGTCTGTGTGGTTGGTGGAGAGAGGAGGGCAGAGAACACAGCACCACGGCCCTTGGAGGATGGGGTGATGACACAGGACGCGGCTCCTGAGAGGAGACCACCAGCTCTTATAAAGCCGTCAGCAAATGAAGAAGCCAGTGGTCATGGGCTGCCTCAAGTGAGGCGGAGACTGCCATACAGCGGCCAGCCTGGAGGTCATAGAAGTGTAGGCAATTTCCCCTCCCTCCCTCCCTTCCTTTCCTTCAGCCTCCCTCCCTTCCTCGCTCTCCGTCTTTCCCCTCTCTCCCTTCTCTTCCCTAACTTCCTTTCTTCCTCCAAGGCCAGCAGGAACTCAGCAGCTTAGTCACCGCCCAGGACCTCGCTGAGCTGGCTCCCTGTCTGGACCCTGCCCCTGCCTGGTTCACGGCCCTGGCTGAGCCCCATCCTTGCTCAAGGCCCCGGGGGTGCTCCTCGCCCTCCTCCTCATTTCTGAGAGTCCCTGGGGTGCCTGATGGCTGGGGGCTGGGCCAGAGGCCAGAGGGCAAAGAGCCTCAGAGGCCTGTCCATCGGTGGCTGGGTACATAATAAGTGGGGGGCCAGGGGGGCAGTAGACGGAGATCCGCAGATGCTGGTGTTTCTTTTAATGCTTTCTAGACGCGCCATCCATCCCAAGCATATAATTTTCATTATATGATATCAACATTTAGCTTCAGTGATGGAAATGTCAACTTTAATTTCAAGGAGTCTTGATGGCTCTGGGAATAAATCAATATAAATAATGTTTTCATAAACTCTGAATCATGCTCCTAATAGCTTTATATGTATAATTTTAATATTCAAAACAATTTTTCTTTGCATCTTAGCAATTAATTGTTGCCAAGGGCTCATTTTTCTGTTCCCCATTGTGTCAGCTCAGTGTCCAGGGGCTGGGGGGTGGCACAAGGGCCACGTCCCCAATCCTGAGCCAGTTCCTAACACCACTGTCCAAGTGGTCAGGCTTAGTTTAATGTCTTTTCCCCAGAAAACCATCCCCTTTCCTCTCAGCCCATTTAGTTTACTCACCCTTCTGGCCCACCGTCTCCAAGAAGCCTCTTCTGGCCACCACGCCTGGCAAGGATGGGTCCCTCTTCTGCACACACGCGGCATTCACGACTCCCTACGACTCCCCGGGCTGACAGCACAGCAGGCGGGGAGCTCGGGGCTTGTCCAAGGTGTGCCACACCAGCTGTGTGACTCTGGACAGCTGACAGGTAGCAGTGCCAAGCGGTCATCTATCAGGCAGGGTTCTTATTTGCAGGTCACAGAGAATGACGCTGGTGGATGTCAGCAGAAATGGAATTTATTAAAAGGACACCGGGAAGCTCAGACTCTGCAAAGCAGTCGACTAGGAACAGTGTCTGAAATTCAGCCGCAGAGCTGGTCCGGAGGCCGCGACTGTCACCCCTGAGGTCCCAGCCCCTGCGGTTTACACAGTAGACAGACAGGTCTGGATGCTGGGGGCTGCTGGAAGCTCTTGGAAGAACAGCTGGCCTTGGAAACCAGAATGGCCAGGCCTCCGCTGTCACTGGAATGGAAGCTTCTCCCACCCCCAGCCTCCCACTCGAGGCCAGGGATGCCGTGTGCCACTGGTGAGCCTGGGGCTCATGCCACAACCAAGCTGCAAAGGAGTGTGAAAAGTGAATATCTGGTAGTTTGCATTTCTGTAAAAGGAGGCAAACTTTCTGCCTAGTAGGGGGAGAGGGGCCCACAAGCATCAGAAGAGGGTTCAGAGGCTGGGCAGCTAAGAAGTAGGGCAAACTACCCCACTGGGGCCACAGACATCCCGCTGCCCGATGGCTGAAGCCCCTCCACAGCTGTTTTGTTTGATGTTGATATTTTCTCAGTAAAGAACTACACAAATGCAGCTCCAAGGGCCTCTCCCTCCAGTCTGATTCCTGCCCCAAACTTCCAGTTATGATTTACCTTCCCACAGCAACTATTCTCCAGGGGGAAATGCGCTGATGGGTCCAACCTCAGGCTGTGGTCCCCATGACAGTTATATTTCTCAGTGTAAATAAATAATTGGCATTCTGGCTTTTAAGAACTCATCCCTTGTGAGATTACAGCCTAGGAACCAGTGCCCCAGTCCCTTCTGGGTCACCAGCCATCGAGGGTCCCTTTTTCTAAGGCTGGCGACATGGTCCCAGTTCCTGGCGACAGGATGGGGCTGTCTGGACAGCTGCTGGCCCTGCCCATGACCCGGATCCAGCAGTGCCTTCCCACTCACACAAGCACTGGGTGGTGTCCTTCCTTGGTCACCGTGCCTTCAGAAACAGCAATCACACTTGTAGCCTTTGTGAAGTCCCTCACATAAAGGTTTAAAAAAGATCAAGCCCATTAAGGGCCTTATTGAAATATCACCTTCCCTTAAAAAATGAAATTGTATTCAATTGGGACTCTCTGGAAAATTCCAGGTTCCATGCTATAGGATGGATGGATGAATGAACGGATGCATGGACGGACGGATGGATGGATGGATGGACGGATGGATAGGTGGAGAGCCTGCCATCCTATCCTAAGACATCAGGAAAGGGAGGATTGGGAGTAGATGAGTCTCAGCTGTGAAAAGCTTTGAGCACGAGATTATTCCTCTCTCGTCTGGGATGGTTGTGGGGGGCGAGTTGGGGTCTAAGCAGAGGTAGGGGGATGGGTGAGATGATTTCCTGGGTCCCTTTCTGGGAATTTTCTCTGAAGACACCCAAAGAGTCAAGACCTGATAAAAAGCAATGGGTGAGCAGAAGGTGACAGGACCAGTATCCCCGTGCACATTGTCTTTAGGGATTTACCAAAAGCATTAAAAAATCTTCCCTTCTTGCATGGAGAGCAAGGAGCGAAGTTTGAGAGCTCTTCTTTCAAACTGTGTTCCTTCTAATAAAGAAAGAATACAAGGGTTTCCCTGGAGGCGCAGTGGTTAAGAATCTGCCTGCCAATGCAGGGGACACAGGTTCGAGCCCTGGTTGGGGAAGATCCCATATGCTGTAGAGCAACTAAGCCCGTGCGCCACAACTGCTGAAGACCGCGCGCCTAGAGTCCGTGCTCTGCAACAAGAGAAGCCACTGCAATGAGAACCCCGTGCACTGCAACGAAGAGTAGCCCCCGCTCGCCGCAACTAGAGAAAGCCCGCGTGCAGCAACAAAGACCCCTCACAGTAAAAAATAAATAAGAAATAAATTAAAAAAAAGAGAATGTATACAAGTATTTATACTGTAGAGCTGTCCATTTGAGTGCTATACCCAGGGCGACCAATTCATATTATTCCCGAGCAAGTTCTTCGGAGATTCACTCTGCATCGCACAGGCCACTTATCTCTGACATCCAGGGGTGGGCGGAGTATAATTGCCACTATGGCTGCATTGTTTCAAGCTTCACCTCCTTTGCCCCCATACCACCCTTCTCCCCTGCCTCCCACCTGCCCAGATATTCCATGACAAGCAGCTGCAAATGAGGAGAGCCTACAGGAGGGAGCCCCCCCCCCCACCCGAACAGGAATTCCTCGCCCCATGAAAAGGGGCAGTGGAATGGCACTGCGGCTTCAACAGAGGGGAGAGTGATGCAAGAGACAGAGAACCGAGGCAGGGCCGTGGCCAGCGTGAATCAGCAGGCTTTCGGAGACTCAGAGGGATCAGTAGGGCTATAAGTGGGTTTCTTTTTTCTGGAGCTGGCCTGAGAAAGAAGCCACCTGGGAGTAGGAGTAGGAGGAAACTGGGAAGAGCTGGCCAGGTGGGTGGTGCTCAGCTGAGGTCTTGAGGACCAGACCCTGGGCTCTTACCTGAGCCTTTCCCGTTGGCTGAGCAGAAAAAAGCTGTGGGACAGCCAGGGGGGCCCTGCCAGGGACAGAACTCACCCCATCAGGCCTGGCTCGGAGGGCCTCTGGAGCAAGTGCATGAAGAGGAGCCTGGGGTGTGCAAGCCCCCAGGAGAGGGGCCCGGCTCCCTGGAGCTCCTGGGCGAGAGCCGTCTCTCTTTAGGGTGGCCCCTGCAGGACCTGCGGCAGCTCAAAATGGGACTCTGGCAGGCTGTCTGAGCCTTCCGGGTGCGTTAGTGCTGGCTGGAGAGATGTCCCTTGGGGACTGCAGGGGGGATGGGGTGAAGACGAGGTGCTGGTTGGGCCAGTGGAAATTCTGTGCTGCTCTCTGCCATCCCAGACTCCCCCTTCCTCTGCGGAGGGACTCTGCAACTGTCTGCAGGGGTGAGGTGGGAGGGGAGAGGGTCTCAAGCATGGAGCAAAGGCCCCTCACCTGTCGACCCCTCACTCCCTTGCTTGGAGGCATCGTCTCAGAATGCTGCCCCATCCCTCCTCCCCCACCACCATCCTCACCTCTCAACCACTGCCTTCATTTCAAAGCCAGCAAAAGGGCTCCTCTCCTCCACCCCTTCAGCCAACAGATGCCAAGGTTCTGGACCCGAGACGGGCACGTGGTCCCTGGGGTCGTCCTGTGAATGTCCCGGGTACTTCGGCCCAGGATCTGTGCAGAGTCAGCTCTACCCCACAGCTGGGCAGACCTCTGAGATGGATGCCGCACGGGCAAACCCTACCCAGCCAAGAGCTGAGCATGGGCCTTGGGTCCCCCAGATGGCTCTCCTCAGCTGTCTTTCTGCACCACCGTCTGGATCTGGGCTTAGAACTGAGCTTCCCTTCCAGCTCTGCTCTCTGGCCTCCACTTCCCACCTCCCACTCCACCCCAAGCCCTAATTCCACCTTTTTTCTCCTAAGACATCCCAACTGGTCAGAAAAAGTATATCCGAAGGGAGCTCTGGCCCTTAGCCATATAAACAGGGGTTCTTTCTCAGAAATCCAGCAGCCATTTGCCTGTTCCTGGAGACCCTTCTGTTCTGTCCTGATACACCACCTACTCAAAGTGGCTTTTCCCCTCTGCCACCTCCGTACTGCAGCCACCTTCTCCACCTGCTTGGTGCTCACTGGTCGGGCCCTGCACTGCTGCTGTCGGTGGGGTCCCGGGGCAGGGAGTTCTCCCATCACCTCGGTGACCTTGGGCAAGTCCCTCCTGCCCAGAGTGCCTGATTCTCCTCATCTGTAAAATGAGGGGTTGCGGACTCCACCATCTCCGAGATTCCTTGCAGCTAAGAGTCTGTTTCCGTGATGATGTTGTGGTTTCTTTTGTTGATAAAATGCAGAGAGTCATAAATCCACGGAGACAAGAGACGTTGAGTATGAAGGCTGCTACCTCTGTCTTTTCTGGGATCAACACTGTCCTCTACCTTCAAAGAAGGGAGGGGCCAGACCAACGCACGTGTCAGCCCAGCCCGGAACCCGGGGCTCCCGATCCCCTCCCCCACATCCCTCCAGCTGCCCACCTGCCTCTAGGCAAGAAAGGAGTGAGATACTCTGTGTCCAGGTGCCCTGTCGGCAAAGGCTCAGGCAGATAACGCGGAGATTAGTGTCTGTTCAGTTCAGTCATGACGACCGGGCACGGCCCTACCTTCTAGGGAGCAGACTCGGGTCTGCACAGGGTCCTTTTCTCATGTGACAGGAGCAGGGGTCTCCCAGGAGTGTGGAAGAATTAACTACTGGCAAAAGGGCCAGGGCAGTCGCAGATGTGGGACAGTGAGCCCACCACGGAGCCCTGTGGAGAGGCAGGTAGCGGGTGGGAGGTGAGGACCCCAGAAGCAGGGTAACCACATCTCCTCAGCCCGATAGGGATTTTCCCAGAGTCCTTGTGGGGTGGAAAATTCTTTGATGAGTACAGTGGACACACGCCAGCAGAAGTGGAGGGGAATACGCCCCCCACTTTTGGGTCTAGAAGCAAAAGGCTGCGGTTCTGGCCTGAATCTGGGCAGAGGGCAGTTCCGAGCTAGGGGACCCATGGGGGAAGGGTGGGAGGCTTCCACACACACAGGTCACCATGCTTTGTACTGTGTGACTCCACTGTGACAGGGCCGGGGGTGAGCATGAGGCCAAAGCAGCCCCTCTCTGCTGGGGTGGTGATGTGTTCTGAGGACAGAGGGGGTGGGGAGAGTCCAAGGAGGCGACGTGAGCCGGGAGCCTGGCAGGGCTGTGCCTGCACCCACGCCCCAGCCCTGCTGTATCCATGACAAGCCTGTCTCCCAGAGGCCAGCCACCCGTTGACCCCCAAGAGCCCCGTCTCCCAGGTGGCCCCCTATCTTCCAGCAGCCGGTTTCTGCAGGGCTGCTTGTGTCAGATTCCTAGAGCTCGAGCAGCAGAGCTGGGAAGGCCCTTAGGATGAAGGGAGCCGCGGGCACTGCCCGAGGACCGAGGGCCTGGTGCGCCGTGTGGCTCCAGACGGGCGGGTCAGGGGTTAACTGAAAGCGGAGGCGTGAGCTCGCAGGGCTCCAGGCTGAATGTTGATAATAATTCCATTCATATGTAAACCTCACACCTTTTGCATCATCTTACCAGGTCTTACATCAACCCATGGCGGTGACCAGGGTAGGTAATTTATCTCCATTTTACAGCTGAGGAACCAGGCTCGAAGAGGTTAAGGACCTCCGAGTGCAGGAGCTCTAATGGTGGGATGGCAGGCAGCGGGTTGACAGTTGAGAAATAAGGGAACCATTGACGCCCCCACCCATTCACTTTTCTCAAGACCTTCCACAGGTCTGCGCCCCCTGTGCCCCCTGCACCCCCAGGGCAGGAGCATGTCAGAGGGGAGCTGATTGGAGCCCATGGCTATGCCTCCTCTCCTCTGCGTGTCATGTGTCCTTAAAGGATCGGCCTTCAGACAGATAAGTAAACCCAAAGGGTCCCCGGAAGGCTCCTGGTCTGGGCCACGCAGCACGGAGGCATGTGGTCTGCGGGGAGGAGGCGGCACTGCAGCCCTTATGGACATATAGACAGAGCCCCCTCCGCCCTTGCCCTTCACAACATTCCTTCATCCTCCCTCTGAACCGTCAACTCATCTTCTGCACAGAATGAAGATAAGTCACTTCGCTCCGGAAAACCACATTTAGCATCTCCTGCTCTTTGTGGGGCAGGGAAGTTCTCCTCGACAGAGCGCTCGCATTGCAGATGGCTCACCATATGCCACCTTCCCGCACATTATCACCTCATAAGCAGATTCTGTCAGGTTCTCGGAGTAAAAGCTTAATTAACAAGTGGTGTGTACAATGATGTACTTAATTATCTCCTGCTTTTATTTCTTTGTTGTTTCTTGTTTTTCAAAAATTTGGTAACAATTACAGACAACTGTTCCCGAGTGCAGTTTCTGCACCTCTTTTTTCTTTTCTTTCCCCCGTTTGGAGCTTGGCAGTGGGGTAAGAGGAGAGCCTCCTCTTTCTCCTCGAGGCCCCTGCTTAGGGCCCGCAAGCTCAACTTGGCCCACTCCAAACTTGCTGGCCGAAAGCTCTCGGGGAGGCGGTCTGGGCACTTGTGTTTCAAGAAAGTGTCCTGTGGTCGAGGTGATCTCTCATCTCATTCTTCCTCTATCTCACCCTATTGGTCAATCCGGCACAGTGGGTGTGGCCGGGCTGGGGTGGTAAGGACACGGTGCTGGGGGGGTGGGGCAGGAGACACTCCTGCCTCAGGGTAAGGACGTGGGCAGTGTTGGGGAGCTGAGCACAAGAAGCAAGACAACTTTGAACAGAAGCACAAGAAGTAGCAAATTGGAGGGCATTTGGTAGGCTGAAGCCAGACCTATGACTGGGGGCTTAGAAAGAAGTGACTGGATTCCCCTGGAAGCATTTCTGCTTACAGTCCCAAGTGACCTGAGGGCCAGGAAGCCCAGGTCTCTAGTGTGGGTGTCTTCTGGAAGCATCAGTATGTGTGTGTGTTGGGGTGTGTGTCCTGTTTTAGCGAACCTCCTTCAGAGTTCCAAACTCAGTTATCAACTCGCAGTGACAGAAGAGCCCCCTACGCCACTCCCCCACCCCTGCAACCCGAGCTGATGGTGGCAGAGTCTGAGTCACCACAAGGAGGCCTTTGTGGCTTCTCAGAGGGCCAAGGGCTGGCTCTGAGCTCCTCAGCCAGCAAGGGAGAGGGTTCCTGGGGCCCTCCGTCCTCGAGTACCGTCCCCACCACACCCACCAACATTAGCTGAAACTGGGTGCAGTCTGGGGAGGGCTGGGGGTGATGGGTGGGAGGAAAGGAGAAGATGCAAGGGCAGAAGAATTGCAGAATCAGGATATCAGGGCTTCCCTTAACCCCTCCAAGTTGAGGGAGAAAGCTGACGGACACTTTCCTGAAATGAAGACAGACAGGCCACGGCCAGCACCACCCTGGGAACCCTTGGTGGCTCCTCTTCCCAGAACATCCAGTTCCTTGACTGCATCGAGCGGCAGGGGCAGGATGAGTTCTCTGGGCTCTGCAGACACCGCCCCCCCATCTCCTATATCTTAGGGAAGCGTCTGCCAGACTCCAGAGGGGTCTGGGGCTGGAGAAAGAAGTGCAGAGGCCAGGTTGGGCTCCCTGACCTCGTGGTATACCCGAGCCTGGGACAGTGCCTGGCCTGTGATAAGGGCTCAATAGGCGCCTGTCGAATCAATGAAAATTTAATAGACCCGCCAGTTGCCGCTTTGCCGTACTCACGGTTACTTGTAAAGACAACTACCCTGCCCCAGAGAGAGAGCCATAGTTTTGTGCGGCATGCCCGGTCCCAGCTGACCTAAGGGCAGCCCATGGAGACAAGTCAACTTGAGATGTGGCTGGCGGGATGAAGAGAGAACACAGGGCAAAAGGATTCTGCTTCTCAGGTTGATCTGGGAAGTGCCCAAGGCAGGAGGTGAATAGCAACAGGAGTTGAAGGTGAAAAGAATCGTTGGAAGGAAGAGGTCGCCTGGGGAAACGGGGAGCTAGACCATGGAAATGATGGAGGAGGAGGAAACAGGTGTGTGCAGCCATCCCGAGGTGAGGGGGGACTTCCGCCTGCCCTCCAATACCCACCTCACTCGGTGTCCCTCACGGCTTCCTGTCCTTCTGTGTAACCCTCCTCCCCTGCTCAACCTTCCGCTGCAACTTCCGTTAGCTTCAGGGAAGGCCTCGAGAAGGAAAGCTCAAAGGGATGGAGGCAAGAAGTAGATGCACCTTCTCAAAACCAGGACCCCCAAATCAGAACCTGAGCAGCTCCAAAGGCACAACGATCATTTGGGGGCAGGTAAGGGATCGTTCACCCTAGCTGGGATTCAGGGAGAAGCTCTGAGAATGACTTCTAGGGCTCCGGTAGGAGCATGAACAGATAATCATCAGGTATAGTTTCTATAGTTTCCTCAGTGCTGGCGTGGGGCTGGGTGAGGGAGCCGTGTGGGGGAGGTGGGGACAGGCAGAAGGGGAGTGCAGGGGTGACTAAGAACTCGTTTCCACTGGCACGACGACATGGCTTCTTGAGATTTTTGCTGAACAATGCAACACTGAAAGAAACACTGCGTCTCTCTCACCTTGGTGGAGTAGGAGCCACCCACTTGGCTTTTTACCCATCGGAGAAAAATACTTCTTCAGGAAGGCTGAGGAGAAAGGAAAGCAGAAACCAAACTTGACCTGGGGCAGAGAACAAGAGGGCGGGCTCTTCTGCTGACTCCACCTCTGCCCCAGGGGCCCAGGCAACAGGGCCCTCTCCCAGGTGACTTTCAACCATGGATACAGCCTCTGTCACCAGACCCCATCCCCCCAATCTAGTCCTCCCCAGGACGGGGCGGCAGCGGAGAGGAAGCTGCCTCGCGGCTAAAGGCCATCGTCGTGGAGTGGACAATCCCCCTCCCTAACCTGCACCCCAGCCACAGTTCAGGGCCACCTGGGTCAGGTAGCACTCAAGAGGACGAGGCTCTGCTGCACGGGGCTGCTGGGATTCCTCCACCGGGGCAGGGGACAGCTAGGAAGGGCAGGAGGGAGCCCCGGTGAGGGGGCGGTCAGTGCCGATGCGGGGACTGCTGCAAAAGCCTTGGAGCTCTGGCCTCCCCGCAGAGGCGAAGGCTTGTTCACTCCCCATGGGCGCAGTTGCGGTCAGGCTGGGGTCTCAGACTGTGTTCCCTGCTGCTCTTAAGGACAGTAACTGTCCTCAGCCATGACACCACACCAGGTACTGGGGAGGCAGAGCAGGGCAGGAAGCCCATTTCTTGCTCACTCTTGTGGGTGCTTACCATTTCTACCCCCTGCACCCTGACCAGAAGCTCACTCCTTCAGCCTCCCTGCCTCTGCCGCCCCCCCACCCCCTCACCCCTGCAGGGCCAGTTTGCCCTCTCACATCCAGTCTCTCCCAGGCCCGCCCTCACCTCCTCTGGGGTGGTTTCCCACCCTGAGCTCACTGAGGCCCCGACCTCCCCCCGCACTCCCCCAGCCTGTAGTGCTGGTCCCCAGCCCACCCCAGGGGAGTTTTGTCACTACGGCGACATCAGGGCACCAGGGAAGGAAGAAGAGACTGCAGGGAGAGCGTCACAGTCATCCAAACATCAAATTTGGTCGCCCACGATCTGCTCCTCTCCCACGCTCTGTTCCTCTCCTACGCTGGCTGACCCCTCTGGCCAGGCCAGCTCCATGACGCATCTTGTGAAGCCTTGCTGGCTTCCCCAGGCAAAACCGATTGTCCCCCTCTGATCCTCACCTACACTGGTTCACAGCCTGGTCACTGCCATACTCCATACCGTGCTAAACTCCAGGCACATCCGTCTCCCTGGCCAGAGCAGCTGCTCTCTCTCCAGCCTCCTCTTAGGCTCCTGTCCCCACTGGGGGTTTTCTGCTGAGGGTACCGAGACAGACCCCCCCTTTGCTGAGCCAGTCCATGGAGCTGCCCTTCCAATCCTGCTGCTCTGACCCATCTCGAGCATCACCTCTGTGAACTCTTCCCGGAACCCACTGGCCTCTCCTTGTCTGCAGAACACTCTGACCCCTAAGAAATGTGTATCACATGCTCTCATTTTAGATTGTTTTCAGGTCTGTCCTCTGCAGAAATCTTAGTCCTATTCACCTCTGTGGTGACAACATTCGTGTCTAATAAGGGCTTCCCTTGCTGATGATGAGCGTGACGTAGGGTGGGGTGGTGGGGTGCAAGAGGCCCAGATGTGCTGCTGGGCCAGGTCTGGGAAGCAGGGCCTTGGGTGCCACGGTAGGGGGCATGCAGGGGGATAAGAAATGGGATGGCTCGCTTTCCTGCCTCCTTGCTGATCAGATGCACCTCCCTTGGGCTTCTTCTACAGCTTTACACTAGACCCACCAGGAAGTAAGTGTTCAGAGAAATGAACACCCAGATATGGGGCTTGCAGTGGTGCCAAGTAGGGTGGTCTCCTGCCCAGGTGACTGGACCAGGTTACCCTGAGGACACTCCACGTGGAGAAGGGGTGGGGGGTGTTGTGCATGAAGATGTGCCTGATGGACGCCAGTGTGGAGGGGAGCCCAGCTCTTTCTACGAGGCCTGGGGTGGAGGCCACAAGGAGGCAGACAGTGATCATAAGTATCTGGTGGCGGACGCAGTTCTCCGCCACGGGTGTGTACAGTCGTCGGCGCGGGCCTCTTTGGAGAGGAGAGGCAGTCTAGGTGAATTCAAATTTCTTTCTGACCCTGCCTACTTGGGGCCTGAGGTGGGGCCTCTGTGGATAATTCCAGCTGGATGATTCTTTATGGAGTTGACTTGAAAATTGATGGCTGGATTGCCAGTGTTCTTACAGCCTAGGCTGTCAGAGCCAAAGAAGAGATTCTAGGAAAGGTCTGGAATCCAACCCTGGAGGAAACCGAGCCTTGCAGGCAATCAGTGACTGCACGCCCACTCAGCGATGGCAGAGTTGGAAGTAGGACCAGGGCCCTGCTACGTCACCACTAAGATGAGAACCTGCATTTCCTGACATGCAGTCTGCTAACGTCTTGCAGGGCTGGGCGCATGAATGTGCCTGGCCACCAGAATTCATGTAACACCTCACTCTGTTACACGTAATGACCAAGGAGTGTCTCAGACCATCCCACCCGAGATCAGCTGAGGTCCCCTTGAGTGGAAAGACTGGGGCCATGCAAGCAGCGGTCTAGAGCTTGAAAAAGCCGAAGACAGGAAATGTTTCAAGGGAGCAAAGACAAATAAAGACCAAGAAGCAGCTCCCTTTTCTTCTCTCCGCCCTCAGCCTGAATGTTGCCTTTGGTTCAATGCCTGTTTGGGATTTGTGCAAAAATTTGCCAGATGACTCCAAATTCCACTGGATGGAGGGTAGGAGGCGACTCTGGCAGTCGGGAGGAAATGGTTCTGAAGCTGCTTTGTGAGCTATGGAACTGAGACAGCGCATCCCGTCTGGACACCCGAAGGACCCAGCTTTTGAACCTGCGGCTGCCGGCCTGACTGGGTGCCGCAGAGAGAGCTGTGCTCTCAAGGCCACGCTTGGCTGCACACCTCACAGGTCCTCAGCGGGTGGCAACAAGGAATCCTAGCCTACAGTGATTCCTTTGGTGCTTTACAGGTTTCAAAGCACATTCCCATATTATAAGTCTGCTCTTCACCAGGGATGATGAGCAAGGAGAAAAACAGCCTCCCTCTGCAGATGGTGAGATTGACGCATGTGCATTCAGTTCCGGGGTGGGGCAGAAAGACGCCAGGTGGACCTGCGTCTCAGTGTCACCCCGTGTCCCCTTTCCCCTAAGGACAGCCACAGCCCCAGTGTTCAAAGGAAGCTGCTTTGCCCACTTTTGTCCCTCTGAGTAATCACTATGCTTCCCACCAAAATCTCCAACCCAGTTCCGGTCCCCACCCCAGGCAGGAGTCTGCTGTCCCCGCTCCCCAACCAGAGCCTGCCCCTCGGGCCCCCAGACCAAGCAGTGAGCGTGTTCAGTGGAAATACTCCTCAGCCCAGCGGGGATCAATACATCAATAGAAACGTCAGGCCGAACATAAACAGAGGGAGGGTGAGGGGGCCAGGGGCAGGGGGCTGAGTGGGCTCTGGGAGGGAAAGAGCCAGACAGCCCCGTCTGGGGAGCAGCTGCGCTCCATCCAGGAAGCACCTCACCTGCACTGTCAACAAAGAGAGAAAGACTCATGAATTCAGGCCCCACTAATTAGGAACCCGCCATGCCTGAGGTCCAGCACAGAGGCAAGTTTGCCTCTGTTCTAGGTCTGGGGAGAAGGGTCTGCAGAGCTTGCTGAGCTGGGTCCCCCGCAGGCAGGCCTTCCCACTTTGGCCTCACAGGCCCGCCGCATGTGATTTCGAGCCATTCTCCTCTTGGGGTCATCTTTGTCTTGTGTCGCTTACCAGATTCTAAGTTCCATGAGGACAGAGAATGGGACAGGGAGCCCCAGGAGCCACCCCCCCCCGCCCCCTCTGCCCAGCACACCGTGCCACTGTGCCGCAGGCACCCAGCAAACAGCCAGGGCCCCGCCTTGGCCGACTGGGAGCAGCCCAGGCAGCAGTCAAGCAGGGCAGAAATGAGTCAGAACTCCTTGGCTTGGAGCAGGCCAGCAGTTCTCGTGGAGATGAGTGATGGGAGCCGCCTGTGGCTTGAAGCAGCCCCGGTCCACCTCCAAAGGCATCCACCTAGAGAGGCATCTGCCTGCTGCCCACACTGCCGGGGGAGCACCTGGGATGACCCTGGATGGTCCTGTTTGCAGAGCTTCAGGGGATGGAAAGGAACGGGCAACTTGTCAGGATGCCAAATAACCAGTCGGCTGGAAACTCCAGGGAGTTCATTTCTGGACTCGGCCACAGAAACCCCTGTCCTTCCCCTTGGAGAGTTTGGAAAAATGTGCCCAGACCAAGGAGAAACGGTTTGGGGGTTTCTTATAGCACAGCTCCTCTGTGGAGGTGGATGGATTTTGGGGGAATTCTCCCTCATGCATCCTTTGATCATGTTTTTTAAAGGAAACAGGAGGAAGCTGACAGGCCTGGTGAACGTTCTAGGGTTTATTAAACATGGCAGGGCTTTTTCAAAGAGGTCACCACACTGCTAATTTTCATTTCTCTGGGAAGTGCCCCTGGTCCCCAAATTCCCTGAGTAAAATTACTTTAAAACTTGATTCCTTTATAACTGTTACCTTGCTATGTCAACCCACTCAAGGAACAGTTTTGTGAGGGAGGCAGGGTGCAGAGTGAGAGAGAGGAAAGAGAAGCAATTCTTGGAGACCAGCAGGGCAGGGTTGGACACCCAAGAGTTCAGCAGGAGGGGGGACTTGTGTGTCTGCAGAGCAAGGGGAGGCTGCTGCCCGAGCCCCTGGTGGGGGCATCTGCACACACCCCTGAAAAATCACTTTGGAAATTCTGTGCTCTGGGTTGACAAAGAATTGTCCCCTTAAGTATCAACTGATTCAAGTGTTCATTGGGTTAAATAAGGGGAACGAGCTAGGCAGAAGAATATGGGGTTCTTTTTTTCTTAAAGCTTTTTTTTTTTTTTGCAGCATGCGGTCTCTCACTGTTGTGGCCTCTCCTGTTGCGGAGCACAACCTCCGTACGTGCAGGCCCAGCGCCCATGGCTCACGGGCCCAGCTGCTCCGCGGCATGTGGGATCTTCCCGGACCGGGGCACGAACCGTGTCGCCTGCATCGGCAGGCGGACTCTCAACCACTGCGCCACCAGGGAAGCCCCGAATCTGGGGTTCTTGGGATGGATTAGGAAGTTATCACTGGAGAGAGGTTTAGGGCAGCTGCTGCCCAAGCCTGGTACCTAGAAGGTCTTCAGGAGCTCAGGGATGCCTGTGGGCAGCTGCCGGGCTAAGCAGCCTCAACCAGAGCCAACAGGCCCCTTGCTAAGGAGGCTGGGGTCCCTGCAGACACCCATTCTTAACAATGAGTGGGGTTCAGGACAATTTGAGCTTAAGGTAGGCAGGCAGGGTAGAGAGCAGGGCTCAGAGCCGATGGCCTCCTTCCTCCTCTGAGGGATCATGGGGAAAAGGATGAGTAAAAAGAAAGGACGGTGGGGGGGTGGCTCTTGGGGGGTTACTCTGGATCAGTGACCCTCAGGTTCTCCACATTGGCCTCAGGTGGAGTTGCATTTGCTTTCTTTAAGTTTTAGACTTGCCTTGGTGGGGAGGTACGCAAGAAGGTGCAGGTCCCTGATGTGGCAGGGATACGGAGACAGCAACAGGCCTGGGGACGGACCATAATGGCCTCAAGACTGATGGTGGCTGGGTCGGGCCTGTTGGTGACCTCTTCACTCAGCCAATGATAGTTACAGCATCCTACAACTCAAGGGCTTGGAGATTTACAAAGTCCCATCACATCCATTACCTCACTGGAGCTTTCCAAGGGTACTTTGAGATGGGCAAGGAGAGGCAACTGGGTCTCCAAGAGGTGACTTCTCCAAAGAGATGTCACATGATGGATTAGTGATGGAGTCAGCGCTAGACTCCACGCTCAGAGTTCTCGTTTCTGGCCCTTTGCCCTCCTGCCCACCCCACCTGTACCCAGCTGCAAAGGGCTGGTCCCATGGGGAGTCTCCAAGTCACCCCAAGGGAGAGTCAGTAGAATGAGAGGCAGTCCAGCACTCTCTCTGCTTCTGGTCACCTCCCTCCACATTCAGGCACTTTGCAAATCCACCCTGGAAGGATGCGACAGGGGCACTGTTGCTGGTTGCTACATGGGACAAGAAGTGTTCCCACTCATCAGAACACTTAGAAAAATTCACAGCTGGCAGTAAGTGGGGAGAGGGCTGCCTGAGCCCCTTGGGGTACCTGGTTAGCCCTTGTGGAAATCCAACAGAGTCTCTGGGATCAGGGGCTGCCCAGGGGTTCCACCAACTCAGTGACTTGTGGGTGACCCAAATCCATGGGGGCGTGGCGGGCAAGGCAGAGAAGCAGCCTGCCCTATTGCAGCCTACAGGATCTGCCATCAGGGAGGTTGGCTGGCCTCCCGCTGGGGCTGCCCCAGTCCACTGTGAGGCTCAATGGCGGTTAAAGTGGGTGCCCCCTGGGCCTGGGCTCTGGCCTCTGGGTCTTTCTGGGTGGGGAGAACATTGGGAGTGGAAAAGAGCCTTCACTTAGATCTTGAAATTCAAGTCTTCTGTTCCTGGCAAGGAAAATAGGGTGGATTTGAAAAAAACTTTGATCTTGAAATAGGTAGTCCTGGGTCCAGGCCTTAGATTTGCCACTGACTAGCTGTGTGTCCTTGAGCCAGTCCTTTGGTATCTCTATAAAAGGCCACTCACAGAGTGTCTGTAAGGATCAAATGAGGTGATGGGTGGGAAAGCACGTGGCCATCTGTCAGGTGCTGTACCAGGAAGCGGGCTTTATTGTCGGGATTTGGGGGCCGGGGGGGAGGGGTTGGATGCTCTGGGGGAGGGACAAGGGCTCTCCAAAATGTGGGGGCTTCCGAGGTGGGCAGGAAATGCTCAGCGTGGTTAAAGGGCCACCGAGCAGAGAGAAATGAACCGTCACTGGCTGCTCGGCTTCCCCTGACCTTTTTACTGCGCATCATAAATTATCATCCTGTTTTATTCTCGTTTTATAGCCTCTTCCAGGCCATTTCTGGCCACTTACTCTCTGCTCTGGGCCAATGGTATTAGAAACAGTTTCCTGGTCCTTATCCTTCTCTGTCAACACCTCAAATTCCTGGTAACTGACCCAGTAACCGGGAGGCTTCTGTGACCACCTGTTGGTTGGCTAGGGAAGCATCGGCGCTGGTGGCTGTGGGTGACACCAAAGTTGGGCAGCCTACTGCCTGCCCTAGAGTAGCTTGGATGAGCCAGAGGAAAGTAATGTTCTGATTCCACGCTGTGAGCTTGGGTTTGTCAAGCCTGCTTCCGGAGGAGAGAGGCTCTCCTCCTGGAACCTGGGCAGTTGTCTGATGAAGACAAACTCTTCAGGGGAGTCAGCTTCCTCTCAGCCTTTGTGTATTTGGAAGAAAAGTGTTAGGAAGACCTCCACCATACTTTCCATTGTCAACATCCGGTGGTTCTACCACTGTGAGAAGCTGGGCTGGGAGTGGGGTGAGTTGGAGGAGGGTCCTGACTTTGCATTTGACTTTGTGGAACTAGTCCCGGTTCTACTACTGGTGAGTGGCCCTAGGTAAGTCTCTCCCTCTCACTGGGGGCCAGTTTCCTCATCTGTAAGTAAGAGGACAAAGCAGATGCCTTCCCGAGTTCCTTCCAGTGCTGCCAAGCTGTAACTCGAGAGAGGTTACTTCTCACACATAGGACACCCAAGCATTTGTTTGCAAAGTAACAGATTCACACAACAAATTAATGTACTGTCAGCGTCACGCACAACGCTACTGTTTTTAAGGAAATGCTGGCTTTCAAATGAAGGCAGCAGATTAGGGAAGATTTGAATGACGCTCATGAGCCTTTGGTATAATATTTTTACTGAGTTTTTTGTATCCTGATCAAAGGAAAGGAAAAACAGCAGCTACGTTGTCTCTCCTGTCATTATTCCAACAGAGGAGAATTTTTGTTCCGTATATTTCTTGTAGTAAATTGTCAATTACCATTTTCCTGATCCATTTCTCTGGCATGACTTTCTCATGCCATGATTTTGTGGATACGAGGTGGAAAAAGATAAAGCATCACGTGCTGAGTTTGTGATAAATGGAAGGACACGGATGGGGACCAGCATCGTAGAACTCACGGTGGTGGGGTGACAGGGGGCCTCTGGGGGGAAGGAAAGAGGCCTACTTTCTACCACGCCAAATAAAAGAGGGTGACATGGCACCAGAGAGAGGCAAGGTTGGTGTCACTCATACCGGAAGGTATAGGGAGTGAAGGCAGGAGGGAAAAGTGTAGAGGATGCAGGATTGGGTGAAGGTGATCCCTCTCTGGGCCTCAGTTTCCTCATCTGTAAAATAAGGGCATTGTACCAGGTAGGCTCCGTGCTTCACCTCATTGTCCAGCTCAGAGCGGAGAGGAGGGAGGAGGGGAGTCAGGCTGGGGGTTGGGGGATGGGGAGGAGACCAGGGTGCATCAGAACGGGCTCTTCCTGGCTCAGCTGCATCTCAGAGAGAGCCCCCGATGATGGCAAGCTTGGTAGAATTTGCACTCAACCTTATTGATAAACTGATAAATGTTGAAACTGTGCTATCTGGACTTTGGTTGATAAAAAGTAACCCCCTCCCCCCACCAAAAAGTAACAGGTAAAGTTTCCAAGGTGAGTCCTGGGGCTACAGAGAGCCCTCTACTCCACTCTCCGGCCGGTCGAATGCCAGAGCAGTTCTTTTCAGGGTCACCTTTTCAAAGTCTCTTCAAACAAATCCATATTCCCAGTTCAAGTGTAGGTCACAAAATCACACACCAACCTGTGACCCCTTAGGATACCACCTCCCTGAAAAAATAAAATACGCTAAGTGTATAATTGTGTGTGTGTGTGTGTGTGTGTGTGTGTGTGTGTGTGTGTGTTTAACATTCGGGGACATTAGAAAGAATAAGCTTTTCATTTTCTTCTTTGTTTTTACTATGTTTCCTTTGAAAAGCTATGTGCCAGAGGTTGCAACGGTAGAAAGGAGGGTGTAGAAGTGAGACGGCGAGATGTGGTGGAGATATTTTACAATTTATCAAGATATGAGTACAGGTCCCTCTGTGTTTAAATCCCCAAAGAATTCCACGTTGAGCTTAAATTAGGAAGTAATGTTCTTAAGGGCCACCCCGAAGCAAGGCTACAGCTAGAGAAGAGGAATCTGAATTATTAACAGAAAGCAGGCTCAGGTGGCTCCAATGCTGGCTGAGTCTGGGGTCTGAGCCACCCCGGGGTGCAGCTTCTAGACAGACAGCGTGCCTGGGGTGCAGTGGGGGCCGGGATAGAGACTGGGGTGATGTTTCAGAAGTCGCTGGCCTTGGCATATCTTGGCCCCAGTCAGCCCCAACTCAGGAGGTGAGTTTCCTGTTGCCATGCTATGAGCCCAGCTGTAAACATCTGGTAAAACTCTGCTTCTGTGATTTGGACCTCCCCTTCCAGCTACTTGCCTTGATTTAACCCTTCTGGGTCTGGCAAAGAATAATCTATTATAATCAAAGCCATTTTGTGTACCATCTTTCACATGTAGAGCACTTCACCCACTCTCAGAGTGTATACACACATCTTAGGAGACAATGTTAATTCTGAATAGAATTAAACAGCTCATAAGCCAGTCGGCTCCATTTCCTGAGAATTCTGGAAGGAAGTTTCAAGGGCTGTGAGATCAATTCCCTCAGCCAACAGAGGGTCTGAGAGAATCCCTTTAAAAGACTGGAAAAAAAGAATAAACTGAGATCTGAAAGAATGAGCTTGCAAATATACCACTGAAGGCAAATTCAATGTTTTAAATAAAATTTAACTTAGTGTGACAGGAACTGAGCTAAAGGGCTACCAGGAATGGAAAATAAGACCAAGCCCCAACTTCCGAGGGGCAAACGGTCTACCTGGGGCATCAGTCAGACTGTCTGCAAGTTCACGGGACAAATCAGAGGAGGGAGAGATCAAACTACACTCCATTATGACCCTGCTTCTCCCTTGCTCGGACCCACTCATCCTTTCCCTCGTCACTCTTGGCGCCCAGACCTCTTTGCGACATCCTCCGTTCCCAGGTTTCTCCATTGTGACTTGCCGCCGGCCGCCAGTGATACCCACAGGGACAGACCACCCATTTCTGCCTACATTCCTCCAACCCACCTTTCCTTCTTTATACAGCAAGCCCGCAGGGTTCGGTCCCTCCCGTTTTCTTAGAGAGGGATCTGGCTCCACTCAAGTCTAGCAGCTAGAAGGGTGGTCTTCGTGCTCCCCACTTCCTTGCTGTATTAAGGGTTTATCTACAGAGAAATAAAGGAGTTGACTAAAATAGAAACATTCAGAAGTGATAAGATACAGGCTCTTCAAAGATTCTGTCATTTCTGGTCCCTAGTTTATAGCTTCTGATTCCCTTCTGGAAGCACCATCGAAGCTCTGCCTTCTGCTTTTAACGCCAAGGGTGTACCAGCCAAGACAAAAAGCTGCCCCTCTACAGAGGCTTTCCTGACCCTGTCCCTCCAGGAAGCCAGCAGAGGGCTTTGGAGGGAATCATGGTGAACTGCAAATGCTCCCTGCATTCTGAAATCCTCCTGCTGGGACCTCACCATCCCAGCTCCCCAAGCCTGGTTATCCAGTACTGATACTTGGTTAGCCCTCCCACAAGGCGGTGGCCCCTTTTCTATCATTACCAAGGTTTCTAAGGACACTCACTTTGGGGAAGTGACATAATGGAGCCAAAAGCCTGTCTTCAGGTGATCTGAACTTGGCTCTTCTGAGGAAAGAATCTGGGAGGCTGTGAATTTCCCCTCTCAAAACCCAGCCTTTCTTCTCATAGCTCCCCTTCTCACCTTTGTTCAAACACACACACACACACACACACACACACACACACACACACACACACACACACACACACACGGCAGACCTGCCTTCACCCCCACTTCTACCAGAGACAACCTATGCTTCCTTCTAGTCTAAGACATCCTCTTTCCTGGCGCCCTCTGGCTTCAAATATGAATGGACAACATTAACCTAATTGTCACAGGTCCTGGGGAAAGTTCTACGTCTTTTCTTTACATCTCTCAGTATCTTCCCCCGTCAGACCATCACAACACATATCTGCATTTTAAAGGTAAGTCCCTCTAATTCTTGCTAAAGTCCAAGCTCTAATTAAAAATGGATTTCCCCTTTCCTTCCTTCCTTCCTTCCTTCCTTCCTTCCTTCCTTCCTTCCTTCCTTCCTTCTTTCCTTCCTTCCTTCTCTCTTTTGGGTTATGCTCCCTTGCAATTTACTTTCTATGCAAGCTTGTCGTAGATGGATTGGGTGGGAGGGCAGGGAGGAGGTTACTGCAAGTGGATGGATTGGGGTCCTCAATGAAAATGTGGATGGTTACAGACTTTCTGTTTTAATGGATTTATGCTAACACAAATGGTATAATTTCAGAGCCACCTTTTGTTTGCCTCAAGGACTAGCCAATTCACTTTACATTTTGTAAAAGGTCTTCAGTTATTTAAAAGCAATGATGGAGGGGGGTGAGGTGGGAAGTATGTCAGAGATTGGTTGTAACCACTTTCAGTTTATTAAATTCCATTTCCTCCAGGTTCCTTCCTATTAGAACGGGTTAGAAGGAAAGGAAATTACTTTTCATCTTCTGTCTTTTCACCTCAGTTTCCATCTCCTCACCTGGAGTTGGGATCTAAGTGAGGCAGAAGGGCAGGGAGGGAGGGAGGAGCTCCAGGGAGGAGGCCCTAGTGACTCTCCGAGGCTCTGTCTGGAACAGAATATGGTGGGAAACGCAGCCCACCCACTCCCTGAGGGAGGAGGCGGCTGGTGGAGAAACTCTGAGGCCCGTATTTTTTTTCTTGAGGGAGCTAAGAAGATCCTTTGACCTCAAGGAGGATGGGGAGGAACTGGAGGGTTCAGAGAGGAGTGGGGCTGGAAGGTGCCCCAAAATCTGGGCAGGGCTCTCAGTGTAACTCGGTGAGATGCAAATACTAGAGGTCGGGCAGACCCTACACCCACCTCTCTCCTGCTCAAAGGTCTTGGCCTTGGCACTGTCCATTCCTTCTCAAGGCCAAAGCCTTGGGAAGATAACGTCTATAGGCCCCCTTCCCAGCCCCGCCCCCCCAAAAAAAGGTGTTTCTGACCCTAGGGACAAATCTGGTGGGTCAAGATATCTGGATTAGCTGGGACCTTCCACAGCGATCCTCAATCGCTTCTATTCTGCTCAATCTGGGGCTCTTCAGAGAGTGCACGCAATGCGCCGTTCTCTAAATCACAGGGAGTACAGCTCACTCTGATGACAGGACAGGATATTTGAAATCAGGATGTCTCGGGAAACCCTCTGAGTTGGTCTTCAACCCCGGGCCTAGGAGCCCAGAGAGGCAGAGGTCCCCAGAGTCCCACCCCCGGGGAATCTGGTAATCTCTGAGCCAGTGACCGGTGGTAGGGCGGGCCTGGGGAGTGTGGCGCGGGGCGGGGCGAGGCGGGGCGCGGGGCGGGGCGCTGCCGGCTCCACCCCCGGGTGGGGGAGCTCTGGGCGGTGCTGGCCGTTGGAGGCGGGCAGGGGCGGGGCGTTGAGGGAAGCCCCTCCTCACCCCGCCCCGCGCGGAGGCCTCGGTGTAACTGTCATCCCCAACGTCTTCCTCAGTCCTGCCGCGCGGCAGAGCCACCCAGAGCTCCCTGAGGGCGAAAGCGGGTCTTGACCAGCAGGAGGGTCCGAGGATGGGGTGCGGGAGGAAGCGTGGATGGGGGGCGCCTTCCTGGAGGCTGGGGAGCCGGGAGAGACAGCCCCACGCTTCTCGGTTCGCGGCCCCCCTTGGTCCCAGAGGGAGAGGACCATCCACCTGCTATGCCCTCGGCGGGTCGCGGGCCGTCAGTCCTACTGCTGCCAGGAGCGTCTGTTCTTGGTCACTGCCTGATCCCAAAGCAGGCGAAGGGCGACGTTGGAACTAAAGGGGCTTGTGGGCTTCTGAGCGGAGGGGAGGCATTGCAGGGGCGTCAAGTTAGATGGAGTATGTTGTGGTGGAGGCCGCTCACCACAGAGGTGCAGGATTTGGACCCCAAATGGAAAGCAAGCAACTGTACCCCTCCAACGGGTCATAACACTGTGGGGAGCTCTGGGGGGCCGGGATCTGCAAACTTTATCCCTTTTAAAGTTGCACTTAGCAGCATGTATAGCCCAGCCTACAGCTTGGTTCCTGTGAGATGAGCTTGCTGGGACTGCCTCTGCAGGGGCAACTGTGGGCATCCTGAAGAAATGCTGGCATGGAGGGACTGTGGGGAGAGGCAGAGAGGAGCATGTGTGCAGGGAATGGGCTGGAGCATGCTCTTACAGAGCAGGAGTCAGTGGCAGCTCCAGCAGACAGGCCCTCGGGGTGGGAAAGGTGGAAATCTGATGGACTTCAATCAGGTGACAGCATGGGCAAACTCCAAGGTTATTACATGAGGACCGGGTGGGGTGTCATGGTGTAAAAGGCTGAGGAGGGCTTGAAGGGAAGAGGGTGAAGCAGTGCTCCAGGTCACCCAGCACCAGACATCTCATCAGCTTTTTGCTAAGAGTCCTCAGCTATCTTTGGAAGACATGTCCTGACCGCGGAATCCTGTTTGTCAGCAAAATGGAGGAAGAGGGGAAGTTTGGGGCCTTACTAGGCTCCCTATATTAAGAGCCTCAGAGAAATATCTTTGTTTCACAGATTAATCCAGAGTACAGGAAAATCTTTGAGCCTGACCCTGAGTTCCAAAGGTTCTGGGTATCCAGGCCTTGAATTCAGCAGGCATGAGTGTTCGCATCTTAGTTTTTCCATCATGAGCCTATGGAAAGGAGCTCTTTCCATCCCAATATTCTCTCTTCTGGCTAGAACCCAGAGGCGAAAACTGTCTCACGACAGCCTCCCTGGGGAGAAAGTGAAGGGCATGGGGATGGCTTCGGAGTTGACTTCTGTCCTCAGGTTCTGGGAGGATCACAAGGCGTCAGGCCAGGATTCAGGTTAGCTGTGGTTCAAGACTTTGCCTGTGTGGCATATGTGGATATGTGCAAGGTCACCGAGGCGACGCTATCCCCTTATATTCGTCTGATTTTCCAACCTGAGGCAGACTCCCTGGTGGCCTCATTCACCTCTGGGCCCCTGCGGCCGAAGCACTGAACTGGCACAGGGTTGGCATTGGCAATGCACATACTTAACCGTATTTTGAAGGCCCAAACCACAGGCATGTTTATAAGCTCCACAGCAGCAGCAGGGTGGGGAGGCACTGGGGAGCTGATTGAAATCACGTGAAGTATACAAGGCGGAAGCTCAACGTGAGCTTTAACTACTGGAGAATGGAGCCTGAGCAGGCCTCCTTTGCTCCCGCTTGTAGATAACTTGGATGTGCCTTCCGGAAATGTATAAGAGCCAGTAGGAAGTTCCCTTCCCACTGGGCCGTGAAGGATTTCTGGGTGGACACTGGGTTATCTATGAGCCATGGCAGTAAATCCCCCAAGGTACCTTCTTACTCCCTAAAAAATGCATGGAGATTATATATTCTTGCTTGCCCGGTCAGCCTGGGCTAACTTCCTACAGACAGGAGCCAAGGAAGCCCTGGGCCTGCCTGCCCAAAGAGATCAGGGTGGAAAGGGAAATGTCTCTGAGGTGGGTGACAAATGGTCCTGACACTGGGCAGAATCTCAGAGTTGGGAAGGAACTGAAGGCCCTGTACCCTTGCTGGTGACTTGAGTCTCCAGCTTCAGCATCCACCCCATTGTGCTCTCTGGAGTTGCCCCATCCCCAGGGGTGACAGGCCATCCTCCCCTGTATGCTATGCTCTTTCTGCTTGGCGCTAACCTTTGGTCCCCAAAGCCCAGGAAACAGAGCCCCCACAAGAACATCCCCAAAAGGTCCCGAGACAGCTTGCTGCTCCAGGAACGTAGAGGGCTTTAAAGGCTACGAAGTGGGAGATTCTCAGATGTGGATCAGGGCTACAGGCCCTGGTTGTCATCACATGCCACACATAAAGCTTGTGTTAATATGAGTGATTTCCAGACCCTCTTCCGAGGCAAACTCCCTCACCTGCTCTGCAGAGTTCACTGTGGAGACATAGGGACTCAATAGGCTTCCCCTGGCTCAGTGTAGCCCCAGCCCTTGGGGCTCAGGCCCAGGCCCCCACAGGGACAGTGGTTTCCCACTTTGCCCACATAGAGGCGCCCCAAAAGATGAGCTCACTCACAAGAAGAGCAGATAAGAACAGCAGCATTAGGCCTCCAGAAAACTGAGAACTATCAGAGAATTGTGGACAGTAGTCCCTGCCAGGATCTGCGCTGGGGCTGGGAGCAGCATCTTATCTCGCAGGGACCCCTGCAAGGGGCTAGTGACAACTATCAAATACTAGACAAGGCAAAGGGAGACTGTCATGTCTGCGGTCATAGTCATGGTTCCTTCTAGACTTTAGCCATAGGCAGAGCCCCCAGCCCCAGCCCCTCGCAGCTCTGCCTGGGAAGAAGCAGGGATGCTCATTTCTCTCCTCAGTTCCAGGATCACAAGTCCCCTTTTGGGGAGGCAAAATAAAGTACGTGATGGCTCCTTACCTGTGCGTGAGGTCAAATGGAAGCTGGGTGTCAGCTACTTGAAACGGCTTACTTTTGTTTCTGTGGTCATCGTATGTCTCTGGGCCCAAGACATCCATCCATCCCTCCTTGGCCCAACGTCTCCAGTTACTGCAGAGTTTTCCTCCTTCCCTGGATACGTGTCTCTAATATTTACAGTGGGGCCCACAGATGAACATTAGCCACAAACATAAGACAGTGAGGAATTCACCTAAAAACGTGGTCTTGAGACAGTGATACCCCTGGGGGTCCAGGCAGAAGCAAAGCAAATCTTCCCTTGCGCCCCTCCTCCCCCAGGCCTTCCAAGTAAAGGTGGACTCTCAGGAGGAGATGCTCTCACCTTAGACTATAGAACCACCAGCAAATTCTGGACCATGGCTCTAGGTGGGATTAGTGTTGGGGAGATGGGAAGATTAGTAATGGGGCAGAGGGGCTCACCCGTCCATGATTTACCTGCCACTGCTCCCTGCACCTGCCCTTCAGACCGTCTGTCTGCTGCTGCAGAGCCCCTGAGGCCAGAGGGCAGCTGCTGGAGGATGAAATGGGGCTCTGGTGGACCTGGGAATCCCTGTGGACTTCCAAAACACCTCAGTTTCTCACCAGCCAGGAGCAATTCCAGATCCAGGGTGGCCCCAAGCTCGGGGCTGGCAGAGGTCAGGGAAGAGGAGGTTGCTGCGGGAGAGCTCGCCTTTCCTTTCTTCACCCTGATTGGGCAGAAAAACATGAGGTACAGGCTTGACCACCTCCGGGGCTGTAAATTCTCGTGGAGCGCAGGGCCTTTGACTGTTTGGATCATTTATCGCCGCACCCTGACCCCCAAAATGCTTTAAGCTGCCCCAGTGCTTAGCCGGCCCGCCCCCAAGGTTGCTGTGGATTTAGGGCTGGAGGGGCAAGTGTTCCCCAGCTTCCCCCAACTGCCCCCGTGAGAAGAGCCCTGTGGGGAGACACACAAGGGGTCGTTTAGCCCTGCAGCCCTTGTTTGGATTTTCAGGTACTTCTTGATCCCAAACATGTTTTAATGGCCTAGCCTGGGAAAACTTGGCTGGAAGCCTGGCACGACAGCGCCCACATCTCACTGAGTAACCATTTAGTCCAAGCCAAGGACTTGGGTTCATCTTTTCCGGTTGGAGAGGGAAGGACAGATGACAATTCTTTCTTCAGATCAAATTAGAATCCCAATAGGAGGAGACACCTTGGCTGGGATAGGGGAGATGAAAGATCAGGCAGCAGGCTGGAGGCGAGCTGGAAATACTCATGGCACAGGGTGGTAGGAGCACAGACTTCCAGGGTCAGGGAAATCTGCAGTTTGCTTTGTAGTAAATATGTAAGGCTCTTCAAATAAATTGATTAGCCAAGGATGTCCACTCAACACTCTTTCAACTCTCACCTCTGTTCCCAATAAATGATTCACATAGTAGATATTAATCAGAAGGCTTGGGAGGAGGGGATGGAAGCTTAAAAACTGCACTGAGATGCCTTTCTGCCAAGAAATGTGCGTTAAAACCTGCACCCAGATGTGGAGGAGAAAGTGCTGTGACAGTGCGCCTTCCCCTTCGGTCCCTTAGTCACCCCCCCCCGCCCCCAGCCTCCCACCAGCCCCACAGAAAAGCCCCTGGAGACAGCTGCTCCAGCACAGCTGACCACTGCCCACAGCCACAAGAGGGCTGTCCGTGGACTCCTAGAACAATAGGCGGTGGAAGACAGTGCCATCCCCACCCACTCCATCACACACGCCTGTCCCCGCCAGCAGGCAGACGACTATTTGCCTGGGAAAACACCATGTCCTGAACGCAGCCTGGAGGCTCTGCTCGAGCCCTCTTCACCTGGGCCCTCAGACACACACCCCCCTCTGAGGATGACTATGAGTTAGGGGGCAGCGATGGGAAGATCTTAGACCAACCCTGAGAAGACACTCCCCTCCCAACTTGGTGTTCTGGGGGTTCCAAGTCCCTTGCCTCCTTTTCCCAGCAGTTTCCTTTGGAGTTCTGGCATTTTTAGCAGATCATCATTGTTTTCAACTTTGGAAGGAGCAGGGCTTCTGGGGAGCCCATCAGGGGGCTTTGCATTTACATGCCTGGACAGAGTGGATGGCTGACTGCTCTGGACTGGGCAGCCCAGTTCCTGTTTCCATGGAGTAGGAGGGATGATGCTCTCGCCAGGCCTGGTCAGTGGGCAGAGAGAAGTGAGTTCATCATACCTTCTCTGAATAGTTTGCAGCTCACTGAGACCAGCTGGGAATTGAAAGGATGCCCAGGAAAAGTACTTTACACCCTCTGATATCTACTCTCATCAAATACTGGAAGAGTTTCTTAAAGACTGGAGTAGAGGAGCTGCCGGAACTGGCCTGGGCCCTGCACCCATAAGCAGGTGCTACCCTTGTGGGAGAAGTATTCCCAAGGTTTTGTGGGTGAACTGGGGTCACTGAGGGCTATCTCCACTAGCGCACTTCAGCCCATTTCGACCCTAAGCCAGCACGCGGCCTGGGCCAGGAGGCAGCAACACCTGGACGGGGGCCCAAACAGCAGGTGCTAGAACTCTGGTGGGAGCCATGTGGCTGTCCAGGTGAAAGGAGTCCAGAGATCACCCACACACCTTTTTCTCCATGAATTAATGGAGCGTTTAATTCCTGAAAGCTTTGGTCTCCTGAACGGCTTAGCTCCATCTTTGTTTCAGAATCTCTTGGTGCTGTTATTGCAATAAACATTTGCCTCTTCATCAGAGGTCTTTGAAATGGAATGGAATTGGGCTTTTTATTCCATACTTTCAGAACCAAAATCCAGAAAGGAGGGTTGGTCTCCCAGATAGGTGCGTCCCTCCTGGAGATTCCCCTCTTTCCCATAAGGTCAAAGTTAGAGACCCAGCCCTTGGCGGATGCTTTCGACTTGAAGGTTTAGTGGTTGATAATCAGTGTGGACAGCGCAGGGTGAACTCAGGTGATGTCACAGTGGGCTTACTAATCTGTGTAGGGCTGCTGTGGAATGGGGGTGGCCTATTTCTTGGAGAACTTTTAAGTCCTCACACCATGGGTCTCAGCTGCAGACAAGGGGGTGGGATGGCCAGGGAAGGAGGCTGCACCTTGGCATTTCTTGTGTTAGTTGAGGGACAGCTTGAGGCATCAAATACAGGATAGACCAGGTGCTGTGAAAAGGAGAAGGGCCACCCTAATGTATTTCAAAATTCAGTGGAGGTGTTGGGGAGGAGGGCTAATCTCTTGAGGGATAGAGGCAGCGCATACCTCCTACGGAGACAAGGAGGCAGTCTCTTGGCTGGAGGTCAGTGTGGCCTCTCTGGGCAGATAATGGATGGTTCTTGGGTGAAAGGCTGAGGGGCAGCTGGGGTGGGGCTCCAGACCCTACGCCACCTGTTCTGTTGTTCACGATGGTGCCCGTGGGATCCTCTGGTCAGTGGTCAGACCACCATTTGGAGAGGTTTAAGTTAGATAGATGATGAGGCCGGTGGCCAATGGCCAAGTTAAGTGGCTTTCTTTTCTGTGCAGGGGTCAGCAGTTCTTAGTCTCTTTTGAGAGGTGCCCAGATTCCAAGACGAGGAAATACCAGTGAATGAAAAACCAGAAACTGTCCACACACCCAGTGAGAAAGCATGGCCTGGCACAGATCCACAGAGATGGGAAGAGCACGTTCTAGGGGCCAGAGGCGGGCTTAGTAGAATAGAAGAGTAGATTGATTGGTCAAAAGCCAACCTACACTGCCCACCCTTGCTTCGGTCCAGATTCTAACTTTCTCTCCCCAGTGACTTGTAGGAAGGTTTAGAGCATCCAGCTGAGGGAATTGGGTTGCATCTGCAAAGGCAGAGTATAGGGATGGAACCAGGATAATCATTGAAAGGCAGGGCAAAGACCTCTGCTTCCTGCTTCTCCCCCATCAGTGCATCCTGAATCTGAGGTCTCGTGGTCTGAGAGGGAAAAGCAGGGGAAACAAGTGTTTTTCTGTTATTTCCTGTGGCTAGAAATGCAGGCGAGGTCAAGAGTGGGAATCTCACAAAACACACATCTTATTTAGCCCACTGCCTGCCTCTCTACCCGCAAGGCTTCCCGAGCCCTCGGGTAAATATCAAACACTGCCCTCTCTTCTGGAGGTCCCTGGAATGCCTTACTCCCCCTCTGGCCAGGCCTTCTGTTCCAGTGCAGAGAGCTCTTCGCTGACCTGCTTCACTTGCTCAAAGCCTGCCCATCATTCAGATCTCAGTTCCAATGTCATTCCGTGGGGAGCATCTTCCCGGGCCCCTTGGACCCGGCAGCCGTCAGGGACATCTCCATAAGCCACTCTCTTGTGGCATTTAGCACACTTTGAAATCATACATTTATTTGTGTGATTATTTGATTAATGTCCCTCTTTCCTCCAAGACTGGCCTTGCCTGGTTCTGCTCACCATTTTCCCAAGCCTCTCTTGCCACGCCCCAGCACTTAATAGGTACTCAATAAATATTTGTAGAATGTATGAATGGAAGGGGCAACCTGAGTTCTTTTCCTCACACTCACCTGTGCAACCCTCATTCATTGGGCAGTTCACCTGAATGGCTTGGCTGCCCGGCTCCATAAGGTACATGTAAAGAAAGGGTTCTGGAGCTGCAGGGAGGGGGTTAAAGGCCCATCTGAGACCCATTAGCAGAAAGATGATACAGGAGGCCATTCAGAAAGCAAACGGAGAAATTCAGGAAACAACTTTCAAGAGGTCAGCAGAGGAAGATGGGCCAGTGTGGAAGGGCAGGGGAGGTTTGAGAAGAAGAAGAAATTCTACTGCAGAGTTTGAAGACGGAAGTGGGGGGCGGGGCCATTGCCGCAGAAGCCAGGAAGTCCCGCCCAGGCCTGAGCAGAAGCTGCCCTGCGCCGTGGGTGGGCAGGGAAGCTGGGACAGACTGGTTGCAGGGCCGTTTGAAACATAAAAAGCAGTTCCACTTTGGGGACCCTCCCCAGCAGAGATACTTGAGTAACTTTGTGAGGACCTACATGCAGGGATAGTTGTGGCAGTGTTGTAATGTTAAAGTCATTAATTGGGGAGCGGCTAAATCCATGGTACACCCGTTGGGTAGGATACAATGCAGCCTCACCAAGAGTGACGGCGATGCGACCACTGACCGGGAAATCCACTGATCCGTTCACTGAAGCTATAGAACAGTGTGTGCACTAGGATCCCATTTCTGTTTTTACAACAAACTTCTACTGTGTGCATGAAACTACGTGTGTGTGTGCGTAGAAAATAGTCTGAAAGGATACATACATACTCTACTTTTAACTTGTTTCCTCTGGAGAATGGGATTCAGGGTGGGCTAAGAGGGGAGTCACACTATTTGACTCTCTCTGTGGTATGATTTGGGTAAATATGTATTCTGTGATAAAAAGGAAAGGGAAAAGGATAGGGTGTGGAAGGAAGAGGGAATCCTGCACTCTGGGAGCTCAGATTCATTTGCCTCGGGGAACAGAAGCCAATGGCTTGGGTGGAGTTGGGGGGACGGATGGGCAAGCTGTCTACAGACGGTGAGGATCTTCCAGAAATTTTCTGGGTGAGTGCCATTTTTGAAAGAGGATGCTAGCTTAAGGAAGAGGCGTGGTGGAGGGAAGGTTTATAGCTAATGGGAGGGGTTGGCATGTTGGTGGGCTGAGGGGAGGGAGGTAAGATCATAAGTAATTTCACAGGACACTGGGGAGAGGGATATGTGGCTGGAGAGCCAGCCTGGGGTGGACCCAAGGGCCCAAGTGGAGGAATTAGCCTAAAAGGGTGAGGAGCATGTTGGGGTGGGGGAGGGGATTTGGATGGATAACCTGAGGTTGGAGGGCCAGGGAGGGAGTTCAGAGTTGATGAGACCTTGGTTCTTATCAGGGAATTGAGAGTGGCTATGTCACGGAAAGGGAGCCGGCTGGGAGTGGGGACAGTGTCTTGAGGGCAAAGGTCTGGGAATGGGAAAAAAGTGTTCGTGAACGGCCAGCTCGCTGGCGGTGGAGGAGGGCCCAGCTGCCTGGTGAATCACACCTTTGTGATGGGACAACCAGCAGTTCTGCTTTCTCTCGGCAAAGCTCAAGTGCAAGACTAGAGAAAATGAAAGTTCACACAGTTCCGATGCTGGGGATGGCACGAAGGGAGGGGAGTGGAGGATTTTCAGTGGGTTGACCATGAGGCAGAGAAACAAGATATGGAAGTTGGGATGAGCAACTGCAGAGATGAGCATTGGAGAGAATTGTGGAGAGCCGGGATGGGCCCCTTAGGGGATGTCTGGGTTCGAAGTTTGGCTATGAGGATGGGTGGAGAAGAGTGGGGACCGAGTCCCTCGGGAGTTGTTGAGGTAGGGGCAGTATTGGGGCAAAGATAAAACCCATCTGAGGCCAGAGCTTCAATTCATTCATTCAACAAATATTTATTGAGCACCTACTATGTGCCAGGCACCCTTCTAAGCCTTTCAGGAAGGTGAACGCAGGAGGCCCTGGGGCTGCTGATAGATGAAGATGGGAAGAAGAGGGTCAGGCGGTGGCAGGGGTGGGGGTGGGGGTGGGACTGTAAGAGGAAGAGGAAGTGTCACCAAGGAAGGACTTAAAATGGTCAGGAAGATGGGGCAAGGAGCCAGGGGGCGCTGGCGGGCTTGGGATGGACAGAAGAAGAGCAGCCTTGCTATTTTAGAGGAGTTGGAAGAGGGGCACCATCAGGGAAAGCAGGCTTCAGATGAGGGGAAGGTTAGTGTGTTTCGTGGCTTCCTCGTTGTCCCCTGGCCGCCTTCCCCCACACGTCGGGCCTCACAGAACGGCTTGGAGCTGGTGAAAGGGGGAGAGGCAAGCCTTTCCTCCAGGCCCGGGACTGTGACACTCTTCCCTGTGACTTCAGCTCCAGATTCTGGCCCCCAGCCATCGTGTGGAAGTGGAGAGAAACGGGAGGGACGTCAAAGATACTCCTGGGAGAAGGGGGTGGATGACACTCGTACACAGAGGGAAATGGGGCCGCACACGAGAGACGGTAACCCACCAGGTACATCTGGTTCTGCCATGTCTCAGGGGTTCCCATTAGCCAGCAAAGCTCCCTCTGATGGCTCCTGCCTGTCCTTCAGGCCACCTTGAAGCCACGGGGGCTGGGGGAGCAGTGGGAGGAAGAGGTCTGGGGGCAGTGGTGGAGCCAGGGGTGCAGAGAGGGCCTGGAGAGAGGTGGGTGGCAATGACCTGGTGACCTGGGTTCCCTCCTGGGAATCTCGAGGAGGACACGTTTCCTTCTCCTTGAACACCCTGGCCTTCTCCCATTGTCACCTTCCAGACTGAGCTCCACTTTTTAGGGTCACCTGCTGTCACTCTGTCTCATTCCCTACACTATTGACCTTGTGTTGAGCATCCTGGTCTTCGTTCCCCACTTGGGGAGTGGGCGTGGGGATCCCCAGGTGCTCGAGACCTGCCCATCTGCACGGCACTAGCAATCAAGTTGTGCTCTTTTAGGCTCCAGATGAAACTTCCCGGCAGGATGACCTGTCGCCTTCGAATTCTGCTGCAGGCCAAGAAGGCTCTGCTCTTGGAGGAGGGCCAATCTGAGTCTGGAATGGTCTTTCTGGAGGAGCTGGATGCAGAAGCCATCTGAGGGTGGGAGGGGAGCTGAACTCCTGGCGGACGGATGTCTTTTTCCTCCTTTTGCCCTCAAAGTCCTTGCAATGCCAGCGAGGGCTGGGACCACTTCAGCTCCGCCAGCAGGTGGTCAGGCCACTCTCCCTTCTCCCGGCTCCTGTCTCAGCAACTGCTGCTTCTGGAGAAGGAAAAACACAGCAGCTGAGATGGGCAGGAAGGGAGGCGAAGGCAGCAGGAAGTGAGGAACGGGAACGGGAACCCTCCGGGCAGGGAAACCGTCAGCCCTGAGGGGTAGAGGGGTAGGAAAGGGACCACGGCTTTTGGAAGGAAACACTGCCTTTCCACCTGCGGGTGGCCACTTGTGCGTAGCAGCAGATAATCCTAGGGGAGAATAACAGGAGAGGCCAGAAAAGCTTGGAACTGCTTGGTAGAGGGTCCCAGACAGAAGAGTGGAAAAAAGAAAGTGCTGGAAACAGATTTGCTTCTGGCATTGGTGGCATGGGACAAGGACACACATTCACCTCTATCTGCAGTTAAACCTGCTGGAGGACCCTTTGTCAGGGGGGGAGAAGGGGCGCAGTGGTGGGAAGCAGCCCCCAACTCACCCCCTCCTCCTCTCTGCCCTGCAGCCCCGTGTGCGCGCTGGCAGGTGCTGTGCCATTACAGTTCGCACGATGGCCCCCCAGCCGGTGCCGGGGGATGCCCTCGGGGCCTCGGACCTGGACCAGAACTGGAGACATGGCAGCATGGCGGGGGGTCCCTCACTGCTCCCGCCAGACCACATGCCCCTCACCCCTCACCCCAAGCTTTGCGCTCACGAGCTCTGCTTTCTGCTGAGACTCTCGGGCCCATGGCTGTTTGGAAGCCACTCTGGTTTCTTACACAGACCAAAGCTCTTCACCTGCCTTATCTTCACCACACACAGGAAAAGCTCATAGGCGACAATGCCTTGAACGCTACCCAGTGGCCTGGAATGTCGGAAATGCCATGCCCGCCCCCCTGCCAACTTGTGGCCCCAGAGGGGAGCGGGGGTTCCCAGCACTCCCCCCATAACTTTTATGGAGGCTCTCTCATGCTCTCGATGTATCTAAACCCTACTTTAAATTTCTTTTCAGCTTAGAAAACTCTCCTGAAACTACCTGCTTTGCAAAATGGGTCCTTCCAGCCCCAAAGGGTGTCCGGGACCTGATCGCGTAGGATTTCAGGAACTGATCCTCCATCCCTGCTGACATATCCTTAGCGACTGGAAGACGCTACACACAGCCCAGCTCAGCCTTCTTCTTTCTTGAACACTTGAGCTTCCTGGCACCTTCCACTGGACTAGAAAAAGCCCTATAATATGTTCTTGAGGTAGAGTGAATAGAGCCTCAGGTTGGCCTCAGGTGTGGAAGCTCCTGGCTTTGTGTCGGGCTCAGATGAGGTTCTACTTTTCTTTCTGCCGACGATCCCATCGTTTCACCGGCCTCCTGTGCTCAGGGGTGCCCAGACCCTTGTCCTCATCTCAAGGCCACACTGGAGGCCATAAGTCTGTCCACCACGAAGTTCAAGTGTGCCTCCACTCACTTCCCTACTCCCCGAGCTGTGGCTCAGCAGCCCCTCCCGCTCCTGCAGCTGGGAATTTAATTATTCTTTTTGTGCCCCATTCCCACCCCCTACCCCTCTTACGTAAGACACAGCCCACCAAGCCTCCTCATACCACCCTACCCTACCCTACAGCTCTCTATTCAGAAACAACCACGCTCAGTTCTTCTTTTGAGTTTTGCTTTTGGGGACCCATTCCTCTTACCCGTACAAGTATTGGACACATCTTCTTTCTGTCTTTGATTTCCTTCCTCTCACACCCAGCCCCCAGGGGCCTGCCTGGCTCATCTTTTCCTATCTGCCTCTCCTGGCCTTCTCACTCGGGCAGCACATTTTATCACAGAGGGAGGGGGGGTGGAGGTCTGGTTGACCCTGCCCCAGCCTTGCCCTAGCTCTCCTGACATTGCTTCAAGCACGTAGGTCCCCTCTAGTGAGGGGTGTGATTGGTGACTGTTCCAGACAAGATGAAAACAGGATGAATGAGGGGAAGGTACGAAGGCTCCGGGAATGTCGCCGGGTCCTCCCAGCTTTACTTCCTGGTCTCTACTGCAGTGTCAGGGACGGGCCTCCATCCTCATCTGATGACTCGTTGGAGGGGGACGCATCACCCTGTCCCTGTTCCTCCTCATGTTCTTCTCCAGAGCCACGTTCCAACCCCCTCCGAGGCCCCTCTGCCTCAGGCATGGGAGGCTGGCCGGAATGGGCTACAGGGACGTCTCCCAGTGGGGTCCATGTGGAGGCCATGATCAGGAGGGAATGAAGGTGCAGAGAGTGGGCACTGGCTGGGGTCCCTCTCCAGCGCACAGCTGTCCTCTCTGAGTCTCAGAGCTGCATGCTCTCCTGATTTTAGGTCTTCTATTTCTCCCTGAAGCATGTCCTAAATCCCACCAGTCACCGTCGTAGAGAGTGGGATCGCTGAGCTTTGCTCCAAGTCCCTGACAGGGCGGTGCTTCTCTCCGGTGTGGCTTCTCAGCCTCCTAAACTCATCTTGCCTTTCAGTAAACACACAGGCCTGACGCCAGCCAGGCACTCTGATCCACCTCTTGGGTAGTGCAGGAGGCCCCCAGCCCGCACGACCAGGCACCGTGGACGCGCTGGAGGAACAGACGGTCATTCTGCAGCCCACCTGCCTGCTTTTACCAGGCTCTGCACGGTGTGGTTAGTATCGTGAAAACACTCGCTGGTTTCATTTTCAAATGTAAAATTCAAACCAGAATATGCTCTTATTCAAAAGGCATCTCCCTGAGATGCTGAGGCTCTTCTGGGACCTCCAGATGAAACGGCCAGACCGGAAGCCTGAACTTGGCAGGGGCGGCGGGCGGTGGGGCAGGGGGGGACCAAGGATGGGAGAGGTGGGGGTCCCATAGTTGGTGTTGCTGAGAGGAGGGGTCCAGAAAAGGAAATGAACCCAGAACTTAGGCTAAGGTTGACACTTAAGAGGCAGGCCCAGGAGGAGAACCAGTGCAGGAGGACTATGAAAGGGCAGAGGTGGGGATGGAGAGAGAGGTTAGGAAAAATCACTGTCCCAGAAGTCAAGGGAAGAGTGTCGTCAGAGGGAGCACAGGTGACCATGTCAAAGGCCATGCAGAGGTTACCTTTTGAAGGCCTGCGCCGTATCCTGTGGACTTAGCAAGGCTGCTAGTGAGCTCCGCTGGAGCTGCAGCTGTGGGGCGCTGTGTGGCCCCGGCAGGGCGGAAGGGGCTGAATGAAGGTGGTTAGCAGCTGAGGGGGAGATGCCTTCAGAGAGGGAGGAGCAGAGTTTCCGGATTGAGGGAGAAGACTGAGTGGAGTGAGTCCCGAGGCGGACAGGGATGGGGTCTCAGGCCCTGGAAGGCTCCACACACACACACCCCTCCCCCGAGATCCTGGAGGCCTTGGGAGAGAGGCAGGCAGGTGCTGCGGCACGTAGGGGGACTCTTCCCGGGTTTGGGGGATTGAAAGGAGACTGAGACAGGCGGGCAAGGGCCCAGAGGTGTGAATGTTGGTGAGACACGGGGTCTAAGCAACGAAGGAAAGGAGTGAAGCCCAGATGTCAAGACCCCCAGGGCACTCCAGCACCTGGAGCTCTCCATGAGATTGAAAATGGGGACATTTTCTATAACAACTATTTGTTTAATTCTGTAATCAAATAAAAAGGCGATTAAAAAGAAAAGTGGCCTGAATGCCCATCAACAGTATAATGGATAAAAAATATCGTGGTATATTTCTACAATGGGGTGCCGTACAATTCCATGCAACCGTGTGAATATATCACAGAAACATGTAACTGTTGAGCAAAAGAGGTCAGACATAGAAGACTAGGGACTATTTGCAATCATTTATGTAAAGCTCAAGAAACAGGTGAAGTTACCGATGGGGTCAGATTTCAGGATAGTGATTACTCTTGGGAAGAGAGATCACTAGAAAGGGAGGCGAGGAGCTCCTGGCAGGGGCGGGAAGGTGGCGGGTGGTGCTGCTGTTCTATCTGCTGATCTCAAGCTAGTTCACGGGTCCATTCGGTGGGTGGGAGCATTGGCCTGTACATTTGTGACATGGACATTTTCTGGGGTGTTTGTTCTACTTCAATAAAAAGTTTACTTTTAAAAAAGAGGGAGGGCTTCCCTGGTGGCGCTGTGGTTGAGAGTCCGCCTGCCGATGCAGGGGACACGGGTTCGTGCCCCAGTATGGGAAGATCCCACATGCCGCGGAGCGGCTGAGCCCGTGAGCCATGGCCGCTGAGCCTGCATGTCCGGAGCCTGTGCTCCGCAACGGGAGAGGCCACAGCAGTGAGAGGCCCGCGTACCAGAAAAAAAAAAGGGGGCGGGGGGGGAAGAGGGAGAGAGAGACTATCTAATGTGGAGCAGTTCCATTGAGCTCCAAGGCCAGTCACTTCTGAGGTCACCTCCAAGAGATATTGGATCTCCTCCTGGCCAGCTGGAAACAGCAACCATCAGTATGGCAGCCATCCTTCCAGTCCGGGTGCTGCACCAGGTGAAGAACTCGCCACCTCTGTCTTCTCCCCCTGCCCTGGCCAGTGACGGTGAAAAATGTTCCAGATGACCAACCACATCATGAATACTAAAGGCCATTTCCACTCTGGAATCCTCCAGGCCTTGTATCCATGTCCCCTTGTGGCACAGCCCATAAGTATGGCCCTACAGATGGGGCCAGCCTGCTCAGCAAGCCATCCACCCGGCGGGGTGGGGGGTGCCTTTTTCTAACTTGCCCAAAGGTGCCCCAGAGATTCTCAACAGCCCTGCTAGAAGTTGCTGGGCAAATATTCTTTAGGTCTTACAACGTCTGGCCTAGAAAAAAGGGAAAGTGAAGGTTTTACCATAGTGTTACACTAACAATAGCGACAGTGCCTGTGGTGGTATAGAACCTTCTCTTTTTCATGGCACTTGTGAGGATACGATCTGTGACCAGGGCTTTGCTCAGCTTCTGGCAAAATGCTTCTGTCCGAAGCATCTCTCCTGGCCATGATTCCTGCGACTCCCTGGGAGCTGACCAGGTGTCCGTGAGAGGCCTGGTTCCAAGAGTGTGGCCAAGAGTCCTTCTCCCTCACCCCTGTGTGTCCCCGGCAGACGGCTCTGATTAGTTTGTAAGATGTGTGTGTCCAGAATTCTATGCATCCTTTCGCCGATGGACTCTGCCTGCAACCCCACTTGTTCTTTACTTCCTGCTTTTGATGCTCGCGAGGGCCCTTGTCAGGGGCTCCCAGCTCCCAGACCCTCTCTCTGCTCACGGAGGCCTTGTGTTCAGCTGCCGGTAGCATCTGGTCACGGGCCTGGACTTTTTGTTCTGCAAGTCTCATTTTTTGAGGGTTTTGGTTTTTTGGGTTTTTTCCTGTTTTCAAGTATTCTCCAAGGCTTCCTGTGGGATTTTTGCTCTTTTTTCCCCTTACTATTGGCCACATTTCATCATAGTTCCTTTGCCTGAAATGGAGGATCTACAGGGACGTATCTGGGCCTTCTCTCTGCCACCACAGCATTAAATATTGTCAGGGGGTGTTAAGAGCCTCGGCGCCACCCTGAGGACCCCTCCCACTCCAGTGTCTGTCTCTTTGGAGAAGGAACCCAGGCTATTTCCTCTCTTTACGGATGATAAAACTCTGGATTGGAGGAGGCATTTATCTTAACCAAGAGCCTCACCTCAGGGTCTCGTCCTGAGGAGGAATCAGCAGTTCGGAGCCAAGAGAGAGGAGTTTTATCTTGAATAGTGAAATGGTAACTGAGGAGTTTTATCTTGAATAGTGAAATGGTAACTGACTGACGGGGAGAACATATGGAACTCATCATACAGAAAATGGTGCAACTGGAAAAGAGAAAGTTCTAGAAAGCTTTGGGGACACCTCAGGGCAATCAGTGAAATGAGATTTAGTTACTGAAAACCTATCCATTTTGGCTACGTTACAACTGTTGGCTTATCCATGTACGGTAGGGTGGGCTGTTTAGCCAGCCCAGGGGGTGTAGCCCGTCCTATTTTCTTCCTTCCTGTAGAATTTCCTGTCGGTCAGAGCTGCAGCCATGGGTCAGTGGCCTTCCACCCAGTCTCTTCTACCCACTCTTGTCAAGGACGCACCAAGCATTCCGAGTCATTCATTCTATTTCTCCACCTGTGACGTGCGTGTAGAAACAGTTACATACTTTGTCTTTGCTTTTCCGCCACTTCCCGGGCCTGTCGGTTGTCAGATTATGTGGGAAAATTTCATCGTTAACCCGATTTTCTTCAAATCCCTTTACATTCCCTTCTGATCATTGCCTGTCACGGGGTAGGTACCAATCAGAATCTCATACAGGTTGATGCCCATTGGCATTTTCTCCTATTTGAGTTGAAAAACTACCCTGATTCCATTTGAGTCTCACTCCCAGCAACTTAAAACCATTCATTCAACTCACACATTCAATCTCAGAGGCCCTGCCATGTCTCGTGTCCTACATCTGAGGACTTGAGATGAGCAGGAAAATTGTAGGATGGAAACGCTGATGTTGAAAGTGAATCTATAGCAGGCCTAGATGGGGAGGGGGAAGATGAGATGATGAGCTCAGCCCGGAATCACCTGGGGCAGAGGGGGGAGCAGCAAGCCCTTGCTGTGCGTGAACTGATCTGGAGGGTTCTAGAATTCAGGGGCAAGTTAATTAAGGGGGCTGGGGAGACAGAGGATGAGGCAGAGAGAGGCGGCTGTAGAAGACCCCAACATATGGAGAGAGAAGAAGAGGCGTGAAGGTTCATGCTGGGGCAGATGCTCTGTCAACATGGGGCGGCTGAGCGGAGAGGCGTTCCGGGCCTTGGGAACAGAGAAGGGAAGTCTGGGAAATGGTGGCCCACATATGAGCCAATGATTGGTGAACTGATGGAAACCTCTCTGGGGGCAGCCGCACTTGTGCTGCTGTGGGGCAGGGATGCCTCACGCCTACTTTGGAAGGGCTTGTCTCTGGAGGTGACACCTGCCTTCCCTCCCCCTCCCCCTGAGCCTGTGACAGAGTCCACGGTCAGCCTCTGCCCCGGGCACGGAGGTGGCCGTGCACTGCCTGCCTCTCCCTGCTGCCTGCCCCCAAAGCCAAATGACCGCAGCCCCTCCTTGCCAGGGCCTTTCCCCACTTGCTTCCTTATCCCCTGCAAGCTGACTCTCCCCAGAACCTGGCCCAGCCCTCAGCTGGTGTGTCCTCTTGGACAGGACAAAGAGTGGAGGGCCGCTTGGGCCTCTCCAGCCCAACCTCCAGATGCCTTCAGAAAAGCAACAAGGAAACAGCAGGAAACAGGCCTCCAAAGCGGTCCTCTGGTGTCCTGGCCCCAGGGATCATTCTGTAGTGGCTCTAAAGAGTGCAGTGGCTTTTTTTCTTTTGGTTTGGTTCTCGTGATTTTTTTGGTATCTAGGTATCTACAGCTTCCCACCCCACCCCTTGTTTCACCTTATCACTCTGCCCACTCTCCATGGCCTGCCTGGGGCCCTTCTCCTCCAGGAAGCCTTCCTGGTCCACTCCAGCCCACCATCTTCCCAGTCTTCTGACTACATAGAGCTTTTACTGGCTGCATCCCATATTTTATTTAGTGCTTTATTATACTCCACTGATGGCTTAGCTCTGTTTTAGTCTCTAAAGAGTAGTTTCTTGGGCATTCTTTTCTCTATCTAGCAAGATAATAAACTCCTTGAGGATAGGCCTGACCTGCATTTCTTTTAAAGCCCTTCACCCCTCACCCTGGGGGATAAAAGTTTCGAGGGAAGCTGGCCTGTGTGCTAGCTGCCTGTGTAGTGGTGCTGATGGCTCAGTATTAAAGTGTGCTGAGTGAGCCTGGGCACTGGCTGGAAGCAGCAATGACATTGGCTCCGACTGATGGCATCTCACTGGGGGTGGAAGAGAGGGGCTCTCCAAGGGCAATGAAGAAGCTAGACCTGGTACTTAGGAGCCTCTCAGGACCAAGGGAATGTAGGGGAAGTTCAGACCCAGGGGGTGAGGTGGGAGCGAGGCAGGGGGATGAGGGGACCGAGAGGGGAAGGCCTGCTTGGGAAGGAAGTAGACTCAAGAGCTGGGCTGAGGGGACAGACCCCAGGGTTTTCTAAGCCAGACTGTTGTCTAAGTGGGCGGGCTGGGCCTGGGAACTGCTGCTTTGTGTAGGGGACCCGGGGGGGCCCTTGATCAGTCCTGTCCCAGCCAGGTCAGCTCAGAGGCAGGGCTGTGGAGAAGAGTGATAGGATTTGTGGCACAGGGAGGGGAAGGAATGAGGTGCTTCCCAGGGTCCAGAGCTGGGGTCCACAGCCAAGCTCTAGGATGACAGGAAACGGGGCACAGCCACAGGGCACAGGGTGGCCAGTGAATACAGGCCAAATTTGAACTGAATGACAGGGGTCCTCACCCTTCCGGCTCTGCTTAAATAACCCCCTCAGAAAAGTCTTCTCTGATGCTGCACAGCTCCACTGGCCTCCTTCCCCACACCAAGGCCATCCTGTCACCCTGCTTGTCCTGTTTTCTTCATAGCACTTATCATTATCTGGATTTATCTTGTCCATCTCTGTTTCCTTGTTGGTTGTCTGTCTCTCCTCCCTGGCAGCTAAGCTCCATGCAGGCCGGGTCTGGTCATTGTTGGCTGCAGCTATACCTTCATCTTCTAGAATGGGGCCTGACACTGATGGGCACTCAAAGAGTATTTGTTGAATGGATGAATGGGTGGATGGCAACAGAGGGACAGACACAGGTTTCGAGTGGGATGGGGGTCAGATCAAACCTCCTTGACTCTCATCCCAGGACCCAATCCAGGGGAGCTCCCAGCCAGGGAGAGGGCCTACCGGGCGCTGGTAGAGAGCGTGTTCTGGGCCCAGGCCAACCAGCATTTGCTGACAGATGGCATGCTGAGAGATTTGTGGAATGGAATACAATTCCAGTTTCATCTGAGCCTGGACCCCTGGAGGCAGGGAAAGGAAGGGCCAAAAATGTGTAGTTCTGTTCCTCCTGCCCAGGGATGGGACCCAACAGTCCCGAGGGGTCTCTGAGGGAGGAGAAAGGAGAAGCATGCTCCCCAGGCTGTCTGACAGAGTCGGGGGGGCAGGTGGCGCTGGGCACAGGAGCCTACGGCGTGTCACAATCCTTGGGGGACATTGGCTAGTCCCACAGTGGGCAAAGGGGAGGGCCTTATCCTGGGTGCAGGAAGGGTGGGGCTGTCACACTGCCCCTGTCCAGGCATTTGGGTGTCCCGGATGGAGGCTCTCCCTGAGACCTCTTTCCAGCCTTAGTACGGTGGCTCCAGCCCCGCTCTTTTTTCCAGCTGATCGCACTGTCACTACTACATCTGAACCCCCAGCCTGGCCAACACAATGAGAAGCCAAAGGAATAGAAGATACCTGGAGATTTCCGCCTGGCCCCTGGGGCCCCTAAAAGTTCAAGAAGTATTGGCTGAGGCAGAAATGGGGCAGGGAAGCTCAGAGAGGAACTCAAGAACGTCAGTGAAGACGGGTTCTAGAATAGGTCGATGATGCCTTTTTCTCTCTTCTAGGGGGTTCCTTCCCTCTTTCTGTACATGCTAGGGAGTTGCAATCTTTTAAGAGAGAAGATATCTGAGCTGGAAAGCAGAACCTCAAGCTGATACCCATCTGGGTTGGGGATGTTTGGGGCTGGAGCCCCACTCATACAAATGTGCCTGCTGGACAAAATTATATGCAGAGTAAGGATGGGGGTGGCAGACTGCTCTTTTCCCCATCCGTGTCCTCTTGGACTGTCCAGCCTTGTCTGAGCACTTCACCCCTAATGGAAGGTCTATAAGCCTCCCAGAGTGTCACCGAAGAGCACTTGACTCTGAACCTTGGGGGACCTCTGGGCCTTGGCATCTGGGCACAGGGAATGGAGGGTGAGACGTGGCTCTGGGTGCTCCACGCTCATCCCCCGGGCATCGATCAGATGAGCTTCTGGGGCCTCCCACACCGTCATCCCCACAGAGCAAGGGGTCCCACCAGGCATCTCTTCCATACAGACCCACCGTCCTCCAAACCTGCCCCTCTTTCCCATGTGATACCTTCAACCCCCCCACCCTACTCACTTCCGCACTCCTCGTCCCTGTCCCCTAGGTTTGCCATGGGGCTCTTGCCAATTAAGCCCATCTTGCTTCCTGGTCTTGGGTCCAATCTCTGTGGGTCCCTTTCTTGCCTGGGCCTCAGGGTCCTGGTGCGGCATCCTCTTCTCTTCACAGCTGCAGCCACCTGCTCTACCCTCTGGGGCTCCTCTCCCTGCCCTCAGTCGTTGCCACCCAGTGGCGCTCCAGCTCCCTGCTTCCTCGTCACCTCCAGTCAAGCATGTAAGGCAACAAGTCCATTTTAACTGCTTCTCTGCTAAGAACAGTGAGGCAAAAAGCAACATAAGGGTGTTCAAGAAATCTCAGAAAGGATGATCACAGAGCATGTCCCTGACCAAGCAGAAATGTCAGTGGCCGGGAAGGCCTTTTCTTCTCTCGTGTTCTTTGGGGTCCCCAGGCTCTGTCTTCACTTTCCTACCTCTTAGGGTTTTCTTGAGTCTCCTGAAGGTCAGCTGAGGTCTAGCTTGTTCTGAATACTGTTCGTGGATTCACAGGCTGCAGGAAGTCAGAGGGCCCAAATGAGCCAGCTGGAGTAGCACCAGAAGTGGGACCACCGTCCCAGAATGTGGGAGCTGAGGCAGACAGCCTGAGATCGATGAGGCCATGACAGGCCCACGTATCAGTCCCCGAGCCTCGCTGGCAGCCCCTGGACCCCCATCGATCAGGCAAGACCTAGTAAAGTGTCTCATGCAACCCTCCGTGGATGGTCTAGGGGGAGGTGATTTTCCAGGCAGGGACGCCCACACTAAAGGCCTTCAAACAAGGGACCCCCCCCTCGCTTTGGGACTGATCCTGCCTGATCGTCTGGTTCATAAGTAGGGGTAATGGAATCCAAGCTGGGGTATCCGGCCGCCAAGGTTTGTGGGAATGCCATTGTGGTAAGGATCAAGGAATCTGGCATCGCTGCTATTCTGGTTTCTGGGGGTATGTAGGCTTAAGAAGTTAGAGTAAGTAAAGCCAAGGGGATGGAGGGCTAACAGTGAGCCTCAAAGAGCCACCAGAGCAGAAACCTGTCTGCAGCACTCAGGATCCTGACGGCGGGGAAGGAGCAGGGGTGACAGTGGGGACTCTGGGGCCCCCTACTAGCAGACAGAGCCCAAGAATTGCTTTCTAAAAGTCTGGGTTGGAGTCAGGAAGGGGACCAAAACACTGTCCCTGGATGAAGAGCTTCGAGGCATGGAGGAGCTGGTGGCAGGGCCCTGAGTCGGGACTGTCCATGGGACCAGGCTCCTCTGGACCATGACCTGGCCTTGAACTTGGCCTGGATGGCCAGAGACTCTTTGGCCTCCGCAGGGAACTCACGTTCCACTAGCCTCAACTTCTTGGGAAGAGAATATACACAAGAACAGGGATGAGGGTGGTTTGGGAGTAGAATGAGGCTTTGGGGTCTTAATGGACTAGGGCAACATCGGCTACCATTGTGGACTAGCCAGTTTTCATGCCAGAAAAAATCACTTAGGAGCAAAGGAGAAAATCCAGGAATAAAACCCAGATAGAGGGGTGGCCCAACATCGCAGCTAAGGTTGGAATGTGGGAATGTTCCGATTTGTTCCAGAAAGAAGGAAAGAGGCAGTGGAAGGAAAGAGGCAGTGGAACTAACCACCAGCTTCTGGTTTTGAGCAGTGCATTAGCCGTAATTCCAGGAGTTGACAAACTAGGTTTTGGTTCTGAAAGAAGAGTGTCTAACTTCGTTAATCATCCTCAGTAAGATGTTGAGGACCAGGCTGGGTGAACTGGACTATGGAATTTGTACTTAAGTGAAGTCTAGGCGGAAAAGGAAGGCGCATACCTGGCGCTGCCTGAACAGGGGACTCTGGGAAGGAGAAGAGAGAAAGAGAAGCCCCTCTCCAGGGTTCGGCCCCAGAGCAGGGAGCACGTTACCAGCTGAGAAAGCCAAAACCAAAGGCGAGCAGCCCCATGGCCGCCTGGGCACAGACCTGCCCCCGGGCCACCTTTCCTGCAGGCCGAGGGGTCGCCGAGTCTGTTTTGATCTGCCCTGGTCCCCACGTGTGATAGGCAGGACCCAGAAGCTCTTTTTGGCTGCAGAGGTGCCTGGTGTGGGGTCACTCCAGTGTGGATACCAGGCTGGACCCCGTGGGGGCTCGGAGTGCCCAGAGGAGCTCTGCTCAGGCCACAGAAGGTGCCACAACCCTGCACCCAGGGAGGCAAAGAGCCCCACCGTGGGGACCAGAGCGGGCCACATCTGGGCCTGGGACTAAACTTTAAGTCAAACTGGGCATTTGCACAGTTTTGTTTTTTAAGCTATAGACCAAATGAAGAAATTTCATTTTCTCTGTGTTGGTTAAATGTTGCAGACCTGCCCCATCAGCCACCACGGTTAATCAGGGATGCAGCACTTCTACCTCCAAGAGACCACCTTGGCTGCCAGCATCCCCAGGTTCTTTTCAAGATATTTACACAGTCATTAGTGTTGAGAAACGGAGAAGGAAGAGCTGATACTGACCGGGTCCACAAACGGCCATGGGCTGAGAGTCCTGGGTCCTGCAAGATGGGCCTTGGCCCAAAGCCCACCGTGGGTGTGCCAACCGTGCCCATCTGGCCCTGGGGCCAGAGAGGTGGGCCTGGCTGCTGCTCCCCAGCCCCCAGCCTCAAGGTCCAGATAATCCCTGGAGGCTGGGTCAGGGACATGCCTGCTCAGGGCCTCCTAACTGAACCCCCAGGCACAGGGGACAAGCGTTGTGGGAGGGGGGTTTCTGGCAGCCACAACCAAGATAGGCAGGGGAGTCAGACGGACCAGAGCTGGAGCTCAGGCCGCATGTTAACCCCCTCTTCTGGGGGCTAGTAGGACCAGAGGAGCCTCAGCTCGGACTGAGGATTAAAACATAAAATTGTCAAAGGCTGTAAGAGCTTGGGAATATCCCAGCTGGGCTCTCAGCCCAGGAGTGTGCCTGGAGTGGGGTCTCCTGAGCAGGGGGGATGGCACAGCGGTGGGGAGAGGACTTGCCTTCTGCTCCACAGTGGGCAGCCAGGACATTGAGGGGGGCAGATGTCTCCCCAAGGGTCTTGGCCAGTGGTCCATGCACAGCACCCATATCCACTGGGACAGGAAGTGTGGAGGCTGACGGGCTGGGGCCGGGGCCCAGGCCATCAGGGCGTTGTCCACCTTTCTGCCATCCTTAGCGTGTCACCTCCATCCTCGTGGTTACAGATGCTGCTGCTCCTCTAAGTACCACGCCCAGAGGGGAGGGACAGGAGACCTGATGGACACACTGGGCCTTTTTAGGCCTCACACCTTCTGCTTACAGCTCATCAGCCAGAGCCAGCTTACCTGTCATCCTGTGCAGTCACGGAGGGTGGCCAGGGAGGAGGAAGGGCCTTGGGGTGCAGGCCAGCACCCCAGCCAGCTGTGTCCCGGCATAGCCGCCGCCCTGTCTCGTCCTCCATCCCACTCAGGCCCTCACACTAAGGGCGGGGTCGTGGCTCACTGACCTTCCCACTGGCCCCTGCAGTGCTGATTGGCAGAAAGCCAGACGGATGTGGCCTCTGCCCCCCGGAGCGGGTGGCACAGTGCGATAAGGTGCAGGTCGGGGCAGCGCAGGGGGGATCGGGAAGCAAATAGGAGTGGCGCAAACCCCAGTGTGGAGGGGGCGAAGGACAGGGAGAGCTTCTCCTGGTGGACACGCAGAGCTAAGCCCTCAAGACGGACAGAAGCAAGCGAGGGGAAGGAATCACAGAGGGTAGCAACGGACACAACCAAGAAACCGGAATGATTTCAGCTGGAGAGGAGGCAGGGCCACGCCAGGGCGCACGGGGCAGAGGCGGGGTTCAGCGTGGGCTGGAGACAGGCTTGGGCCTGCAGGGGGCGCAGGCTGGGCTGGGGGCAAAGGACCAGTGGGGAGAGGACTGCAGTTAGAAAGGCAGGGGTGACAGAGGCCTGAGCTCAGGAAATAAGGGAGATGAAGAGAGCCTCTGGAGACAGACCCTACAGGCTCAGAGAGTGAGGAAGGGGCACGCGGCGCACGCAGTGGCTGGAGAGGGAGAGAGAGAGAGAGAGAGAGAGAGAGAGAGAGAGAGAGAGCTGCTAGCCCAGGAAAGCAGCCACAGGGCGGCAGTGGTCGTCTTCAGTGAGGGAGGGGACACAGGGAGGAGCTGATTCTAGCCGGGAGAGGCTATGTCCGGTTGCAGAGGCTGGATTCAAGCACGTTGAGGAAGAGATGGTAGTCGCGAGTATCTGGTCCAGAAGCTCGACAGAATTCCGGCCTGGAGACCCAGCCGCCCTCCAGTTTTGCCCCCTGTGCAGACGCCGTCACTAGGGACAAAACCGTTGTGCCCCTGGCAACCAGGAAACGAGAGAAAGAAGAGGGTGCAGAAAGGGTTTTTGCTTTCCTTTGGTCCACCTTTCAGCCCAGGTGGTGTGCCTTGGGTGGGCATCCAGGAGGTCTCCCTCGGGCTCTCCCTCCCTGCCCCCACCTCACCCCTTGATCTATACTGCCTTCCCATCTCCCAGCCCCACCAGGGTCCTGGCTGCACTGTGGGAAGAGTCTGGCCGAGAGGCTTTGAAGGTAGCAGGAGAGGCAGCAGCAGACTCTTTGGGCCTCTCGGACTGTTTCTCAAGGGGTCTGTAAGGGGCAAGCAGCTGCCACCCCGCTCTGGATGACTGGGGCCCCCTGAAATGGACTTTGCTGCAGACCACTCCCACCAAGGCTCTGACCCATTACAGACGGCGTTCACTCTGGGGTGCGCTGGGGGGATAGCTTCCCGTAGTGTGACTCAGCCATCCCCAGGGGGAATCCAGAAAATCCCTGCCACTAGCTCCTTTAGAGCCAGATGGAGGCAGTGATCTGGGTTCCAGGCTCAGAGGTGCTGCTGTGAGGCTGCCCAGGAAGTTCTGTTTTCCAGAAAATGAGGGACCTTTGAGTCTTTGAGGGGTGGGTGGTGCGGTAGAGCCTCTGAAGACCAGCCCCAGTGTCTCAGACGCCAAGAGGGGAGAGGGGTGCGATGAGTCAACACAAACCCGAGGCAAGGCTGAGCACTGCTGCTGCTGGGCAGCCCACACGGCCTGTCCTGAGACGTCCCTGCTGCCCAATCCCGAGAGCATGTGCGCTACTGGGCATCTCTTAATGAATCCCCTTTCCTCTTGAACCAACCCGAGGGGCTTTTGTTAAGAACCCTGAACACAAGTGGGAGTGTGGGGAGGAAGAGTCCCAGGTGGTCCCACGGACTGATGAGGGGCTCCGTGGGACGAGGTAAGCCTGGAGAGGGCAGGACCTCCCGGGTCCCGGCACAGACGAGGCAGAAAAGGAGCCCAGGATGGAAAACAGGGTGCACAGGGCCAAAGGTGGAAGACCCGAGGAGCCAGGGAGCGGAAGAGTTGCTTTTGTTTCCTCACTGGTTCTTAACAGGATGATAAGAACCATTCACTCATTCATTGAACAAGTATTTTCGGGCCACAGTCACGGGCCTAAGGCCTTGGGGATTCATCTCTGAACAACACAGACAAGCTCCTACCTTCCTAGAGCTGATAGTGCAGCTGGGAGCGTGGGGGACGAGACAAATGAATATTATGTCCGACCACTGTGTGTGTGTCCAAAGAATTAAAACCAAAGGATAGTAGAGCAGGGCTGCAGGCGGAGACAGGCAGCTACTCTTCTCTGGGGTCGGGGCCGCCCCGGCTCTGGAGGAGGAGGGAGCCACGTGGCTATGGGGTACGGGTGGGGGCTGGGAGCAGGCTGGGCAGAAGCAGCAGCAAGGGCAGGCCCATCTCCCTCAGCTGCTGTGGGGTCCTCGGGAGGATGACAGGCCTCAGCATGGCCCCTGTGTCTAAGGCCCTGTGAGGACGGAGGGAGCGCACTGGGAAGCTGAGGCCTCGGGAAGGAGAGGATGAAGGGGGGCGACGTGGAAGGGAGGTCAGTGTTCCTCTCCTCTGCTGCTTGCTCCTCTGTGAAGTAGGAGGTCAGGGAGGGCTCTGAGGACCAGACGGGACTAACTAGGCTCTACCTAGGTGCTAACTAGAGCTAACTAGGAGCCAGCCTGAGCTGTTGGGACGTATGGTTGGTCGCAGTGGTGCCCAGCAGCTCGGGGAGAGGGGCCTGGCAGCTGCAGGTGCTGGAGAACTGACTTGATGGACGTGGGGATTTGGCCAAGACAGCGGGCATTGAAGCAGGCCCGGTGGCCTGAGGCACAGAGGACCACAGTAAGGTCAGGACCCCCGAAGGAGGGAAGATGGGAGTGGACATGGGTCACTTTCTGGTAGAACAGATAGAGCAGAAGCAGCGAGTGGGAGAGGCTGGGTGGATTTGGCAGGGGGTGTGGCCACCGAGCCCGGCCTGGGAAGAGGGTACCCACACCCACGCCACAGTGCCCATCTTCACCGTTCCAAAACCCAGGCACCCGGTTCTGCTCCATCGTGGAACACAGACCTCTGTTTGGGCCTCCAAACTGCATGTCTAAACATATTCAGCTTCACTAGCACATGAAATGGAAATTATCTCTCTTTTGTTTAAACTCTCATAAAAGAAGGTAGTTATTCATAGATTTTTATGAATAACGAGAAATTCTCACAAAGCACTTTGTGTTTTGATGGGGAAGAGAAAGGTGGGAAGAGTAATTAGCATTTATTTAGTGCCTACTATATGCTGCCTCCCCACTGGTGGGCAGCAACAGCCCATTCCCCACCCCCCCTCCCTCCCAGTTCTGGGCCACTCCGAGTGAGCACGGGACAGCTCTTTTCCCAGAGTCACACCCTGTCCCCTCTGGGCCCAGGGATGGAGGTGCAGCCCTGGCAGACTTTGCCTTCTGACTGCCTTCTGAATCCTGAGTCGAGACAGGAGGTGGGAGGAGATGCTAGGAGGTGCAGGTTTTATCTGCCGGGAGGTGGAAGGAGGTGGAAGGGCAGTGGGAGCCCTGGGCAGCCAGCATGAAGTTACACTGGAGGAGCGGAGGGAGCTGCTGGAGGGGGTGGAGCCTGAGTGGGCGGGGTTGGGTAGATGGCCCCCGGGCTCTGCAGGGCTGGGATGCACCTCTCAGGGCTATGCGACAGCCCTCCGTGGTACTTTCCAGCCTCTGAGCCTGGCACATCAGCAGGCGACTCGGCAGTGAGTGGATGGCAGCCCCACCGCTTGGCAGCTCTTCCTCTTGGCCCTCTTAGCCTCACTAGCCTTCCCTGTAAAATGGGAGCAGCACGCCTCTCATAGGACCTCTGTGAGGGAGAAAACATGACTAAGCATTTCCAACTCTCAGCATCATGCCTGACACATAACAAGTGCTCAGGGAAATGGGAACAATCGCAGGAGTCCGGGTTCACGGAACACATGCCCTAACCTCCCTCTCCACCGCCTCTCCCCACCCCGCCCACGCTCCTGGCCCCACCAAACTGCCAACCTCTCTCCAGATGCCCCCTGCCCCTTTGTGGTCTCTGCTTTTTGTTAATCTGAGCTCAGTGGGTCTGAAAAGCCCTTGACTTCGTCCTTGACCTTGCCTCATGCCACCCTCCCAACCTTCCCTTTCTCCATTTAAGGCCCATTGCTACCTCCCTGGCTGCTTCCAGATCTCCTCCCCGCCCACCTACAGGAGTGCCCTGGGGGCCATGCTGCCAGCTCCTCACCGCATCCTCAGCCGGGCACGCCTGTGCTGTTGAAGGAGGCTGCCCAGCTCCAAGGAGGACCAGGTGAGAATGCTGAGTCCCATCCCTGGAAGCAGGGAGGGTCTTAGTGGCCCAAACCTTAAGGGGGTGTCCGCTTGCCCAGGCTCCCCAGGTTCCTGGATTCGGAGGCACTTCTGCCCATCCCCCCACTCCCTCCGGGAGCAGCGGGCACTGTAGGGTGTGGCAGCTGGCAGCAGCTCCGGTCAGGAGTCCTTCCCCCTTCACCAACATCGATCAACTTGATTGTCAGGGATCGTCTAGGCTGTCACCATGTGACAGCTATCCCCTGCCTTTCTTAGCAATAGAATCTACTTTTTAGGTGGAAACAAACTGGTAGCACCACTGCACAATCCTCCTTGGCAGCCAGGAGTGGCCAGGTGACTGGTTGCCATCTCTGACCACGAGTGGAAGCCACATTGTGAGAATGGCTCCGGATAGCCACCGTACCACCAAGCGGTCCTGGACCAGTCCGTGTGAAGGTGAGAGAGAAACGTCTATCTGATGTAAACCAGCACCATTTCTGTGCGGGCAAACCTGATCCTGACACACAATGCGACGGTCCCTTCCTTCCTACCTTCCCTCCACCGACAGCCTCGCGGAGAGCAGAGAAGGGATGGGATGCTCCTAGAGGCGATTTAGAAAGAACATGGGTGCCCAGGAGTTCGGCAATGGAGGCTGTGCACGCAGAGGAGGACGGAGCCTGGGGAGGGTTGGTCAGTGCAATGGGTCCCAATTGAACTCAGTTCAGTAAACACACAGAGCCCTGCTGTGTACACTACATGTACACGGGGCCAGGCGCTAAGGACGTAACTCGGAGAAGGCCCTGCCCTGCGGCGCCCAGGGCACACTACCCCGGCAGGCTGAGCCAGGACAGTGGTGAGCTAGTAAATGCCTAACAACCAGTTCTCTGGGTTTGTAGGGTTTGCAGATTTCCGTGGTCTAAATCCTCCACCGTGGCGGTTCTAAGCCTTGAACACTAAGTGCCTGAAAGCAGAATTGGGCGGGCCTGAGATCGGTTCTCGGCCTCACCATCACCAGGGCTTCTCATCACCTGTCGCAGGTCCCCACCCGTACCACGGTGTCTTGGCCCTGAGCCCACAGGTTGCCTGGCCTGGGTTTGGCCCCTGGGAAAGTAGGCACTGGGCCCCGGAGCCTTCCCACCAGCCTGTACCTTGTCCCTGACAGGTCGGCCGTGGCCACTGTGTAGAGAGGAATCAGAGGACAGTCAGCTACAAGAGTACCCTCTTGAGGTGCCCCGTCCCCCTGGTTTCTGCCACCGCTAGCCACCCCTTCCAGGCCTTTTCCTGTTCTGCCATGGCTTTTCCTTACCTCCTCATTGTCAGAAGGGACTGTTCCCCAGCACGTGGAGCCCAGAGCCCACCCTCTCCCTCCCCGGCTCCCCGGCCCCGCCCCCACACAGTGCTAGGCAGCTGTCTCCTTCCTGGCCTCTCCTCCCCTCACCCCTGCGGCCCTGCTGCCAACGCCCGGCTTGTCCCAGAGGAGGCTTCCCTAGACACTTCCTGAATGCTGCTCCAGGAAGACCGTAGTTCTATCAGCTCTCTGGTGGCTGCCGCAAACTGCTGTCTTTGGGAAAGGGTGAATCCTCCCCCTCAGCCTCCCTTCCCGGCTCTCCCGTCCCAGCCCCGAGACATCCAGGCATCAGCTGCTCCACCTCCAGACAGTTCAGAGCCAGGCCCCCATCTACCCGGCAACCTGGGGCACTGAGGCTTCCTGGCCCCTGGGTGGGACACTGATCTGGGCCTCCAGCCCCCCAGGCTCCAAGGTGCCAACCCTGCAGGGGATTTGCTTAATGACCTTGTGAGCAGTAATTACACCCCAGGGCCCACTCTTAATAACCACGTATTCTCCCTGTCAATGTGCCTTAATTGAAAATGAGTAGGCGATAAAAGTTGCTGTGAAGTTGGCTGGCAAGCCCTTAACGTGATATTAATTGTAGTAATTAGTAGTCGCTTTGTGTTGGAGGCATCTATAAATAGGGGGTCCATTAGTTTAGCAAAAGAGCGTCATTTAAAATGCAAATAAAAGCCCAATTAAATCACTCATGATAAATCACTCATCTTTCCCAGAAAATTACCATCTTGTGGGAAGGTGGGGACAGCAGCCACTTTGAGGATGCATCGGTCAGCTCAGGGACTCTGGATTCTTACACCACCCGAGCAATGCATCTGGGAGACTCTCCCTTTAAACAGGTTTGCCGTAGGCTCCCTCAGGATGCCATCACTCTTGGGGCCCTCCCACAGATTCTATTGTTGTGACTGGTGGTTGGGCCCCCAAGTAGCTCCTCCCCCATCTGCCGATTGGTTCCCTCTGGCAACATGGCGTACTTTTTAAAGGAACAGTGGCACAGTGTGCCTCTAGGCGCTCGGAGAATGGGCTGGGTGTGGGAGGGGTCCCGGCTTTGAATGCAGCTCCTCACAGTTCAGAGTGAACCCACTGGTGATGTGTGTTGTCCTGTGACACAAGAGTTAAAACACAGTCACACAACATTGTTCTGGGGGTGGACAACTTACTCTCCACTTCCTATTCCCTTCCACAAAAAATACCTGTGGCAGTTGTTGGAGTCACACACACACACACACACACATAACACATACAACATAGAGTATTTCTCACAGGCTTTGGGTAAACATGGGGGGTGGAAACGGCTGGAAGTAGTAGGTGGCAGCTGAGGAGGTGTTAAGAGGGCTCAGCTTCACAGCCGGCGGAGATCATCTATCAATAGTTCTGCTTTCACTTGATTAGCGCTAGTTCCCAACCTCTTCTCCCAGGCTAGTGTTTCCAGTCTCACAGTTAGGGAGGCCGTTGAGATGTGCCTGGGGACACGGGTGCTGGTCCTTCCCTCTCAGGTCACTGGAGCTGCCAGAGACCTGGTGTTCAAAGAAAATCCGATCTGAGTTCTTCCTTCCCTGACTTGCACCTGCCATCCCCCCCATCCCATCCTAGAGCCTCTCACTGCTTCATGGACTATTGAGGCTGGCTCTCCCACAGTATTTGCATTTTAATGAAAGCTAAAGCCATTATAAGATAAAGCAGCCATTCCCAAACCCAGGTAAAGACTGCACTTGTTCATTCTAACAGTTTTCTCTGTTATCCAAGACTTGAGGGGAACGTGGGCAATTTAAGAGTATTATCCTCTCATTTTAATTTATCCTTTTATGACACAGGACTTGCAACAGGTGGTGGTACTTGTGATTTTTAATGTCCTATTTGACAAAATAAAAATTGTCAACCGTATGTGGATCCCCAAAATAGTTTTTGGAAATTTTGCCAGGGTATCAAATCCAAATGTCTGGGAGCTGCTGAGCTAAAAGACTGAATCAGGGACTTGAGGCCGGATGAGTCAGCTGTGTGTGTGTGTGTGTGTGTGTGTGTGTGTGTGTGTGTGTGTGGTGGGGCCGGTAAAATAGGGAAGTTTATCCGTAGAGATTTCCCTCTCTCTGCAATAGCCCAGGAAGACAGCTAGATCATGGATAAGAAACTAGGAGGAGGCCCAGGCACCGTCCCATCAGATCTCCTTATATCACAGATGAGGAAACAGGCCCAAGGAGGGAGGATGGGCCAAGCCACACGGCGAGTCAGCGGTCTAGGCTCTGGCCATCGCACACTGAGGGCACCTCCTACATTCCCCACATGCCCCTCATCCCGGGGTTGGCCCCTAAAGCGAACGTCAGAGTAGATGTCATAGGATAGGTGGCATCTGCCTTGGTCTGCTCTCTAGTTCTTCCTTAGCAGGGACCATTTGTTTACTTCCAGAAAGTAGGAAACAGCCCTGCCTACTATCAGAGCAAGAATTTCCCAAAGGAACAAAGACCCTGATCAGAGAGCACACAGACAAGGCCATTCGGGACAGCCTCGTAGAGGGACAGTTCTCCTCCCCCAGGGACAGCTCTCCCCACTACTTTAACCCTCTTACCTCCCAGATAAAAACTAAGATCCAAGTCACTGGATAGCCCCACTTCTTGGCAGCACCGACCCTAGATTGGCCTCTGCTTTCCCAACCTCTCCTCCAAATCACTCAGCACAGACCCAGACCCTCTAAGATGCCCCTCTCAGAATTTAACTTTCTGGATGCCCCGGGGAATCCGTTGGAGGTGTGTTCTCCTTTGCTGCAGCAAGCTAAATAAACCTAAATTTTTTATTACAGGTGTGTTCCTGGTGGTATTTGGTTGTTGGGCTTTGAAAATCCCACAAATATTCGAACCACAGTGTTCCAAGCAACGTGGCAGTGAAGAAAAGCAACGGAATCCAAAACAGTGTGGCTTAAGAATAGACATGTTGGGCTTCCCTGGTGGCTCAGTGGTTGAGAGTCCGCCTGCCGATGCAGGGGACACGGGTTCGTGCCCCGGTCTGGGAAGATCCCACATGCCGCAGAGCGGCTAGGTTCGAGAACCATGGCCGCTGAGCCTGCGCATCCGGAGCCTGTGCTCCGCAACGGGAGAGACCACAACAGTGAGAGGCCCGCGTACCGCAAAAAAAAAAAAAAAAAGAATAGACATGCAATCAATGGAATAAAATTGAGAGTCCAGAAATAAAATCATGTGTCCATGGTCAAGTGATTTCAACAAGGGTAACAAGACCATTCAATGGGGGGAAAGAATAGTTTCTTCAACAAATGGTGATGGGACAACTAGATAGCCACATGCAAAAGAACGAAGTTGGACCCTTACCCAACATCATGTACAAAAACGCGAAATGGATCAAAGAACTAAATGTAAGGGGACTTCCCTGGCAGTTCAGTGGTTAAGACTTTGCCTTCCAATACAGGGGGTGCAGGTTCGATCCCTGATCAGGGAGCTTAGAGCCCACATGCCTCACGGCCAAAAAACCAAAACATAAAACAAAAGTAATATTGTGACAAATTCAATAAAGACTTTTAAAATGGTCCACGTCAAAAAAATGTAAAAGCTAAAACTATAAAATTCTTAGAAGGAAACATAGGGATAAATCTTCATAACATCAGATTTGCCAATGGATTCTTAGATATGACACCAAAAGCACAAGCAACAAAAGAAAAAAATAAATTGGACTTCATGAAAATTAAAAACACGTGTGCTTCAGAAGACACTCTCAAGAAAGTGAAAAGACAAGCAATAGAATATGGGGAAATTTTTGCAAATCAGATATCCAAAAAGGGACTTGTATCTAGAATAAAGAACTCTTACAACTCAATAATTAAAAGACAAATAACCCAATTTAAAAATGGACAACAGATCTGAATAGGTATTTTTCCAAGGATGATATACAAATAGCCAATGAACACATGAAAAGGTGCTTGACATCCTTAGTATTCGGGAAATGCAAATCAAAACCACAGTGAGGTACCACTTCACACCCACAAGAAGGGCTATCATCTAAAAATCAGATAACAAGTGTTGGTGAGGATATGGAGAGAGGTAAACCCTCAGACACTTGTGTTGGGAATGTGAAATGGTGCAGCCACTTTGGAAAGCAGTCGGGCGTAAAAAGCTAAACAGAGTTGCCATGTGACCCAGCAATTCCACACCTAGGTGTATACCTAAGAGAAATGAAAACATGTCCACATACAAACTTGCACGTGAATATTTATAGCAGCATTATTTACAATAGCCAAAACGTGGAAACAACCCAAATGTCTGATGAATGGATAAATTGTGGTATATCCATACAATGGAATCTCATTCAGCCAGAAAAAGGAACGAAGTACTGTGACATGCTACAACATCGATGAACCTTAAAAACACCATGCTAAGTGAGGGAAGGCAAACACAAAAGACCACATATTGTGATTCATCTATATGAAATGTCCAGAGTGGGGAAATCTATAAAGACAAAGTAGATTAGCGGTTGCTAGCGGGGAGTGGAGGGTTGGGGGCTGTTAACTAAAGGGTATGCGGGTTCTTCATGACGTGATGAAAATGCTCTAAAATTGACTGGTGATGGTTGAACTTATCTGTGAATATACTAGCTCAATATACTACTAATGAATTGTACACTTTAAGCGGGTAGATTGTATGGTACATAAATTATGTCTCAAAACAGTTTAAAACAAAATAGACCCAGCCCTTCCTCATAGAGCTTCCATTCTAGAAGAAATCTGCATGAAACAGAGCACCCCAAAAACGTATAGTTTCCACCTGACACAGGGTTATGACGGAAAAGCAGAGCGGGCCATGAGAAAAGGCAAGGATGGCTGAAGAACAGGTGTCAGCGAAGGCTGCTCTGGGGAAGTGACTTTTTTTTTTTTTTTGCAGCACGCGGGCCTCTCACTGTTGTGGCCTCTCCCGTTGCGGAGCACAGGCTCCGGACACGCAGGCTCAGCAGCCATGGCTCACGGGCCCAGCCGCTCCACGGCATGTGGGATCTTCCCGGACCGGGGCACGAACCCGTGTCCCCTGCATTGGCAGGCGGACTCTCAACCACTGCGCCACCAGGGAAGCCCGGGAAGTGACTTTTTAAAATATCTTTTTTATTTTACAGGTTTACTGAGTTATATTTTATATATCACAAAATTCACCCATTTCAAATTTACCATTTAATGATATTTAGTAAATTTACGTGTCGTGCAACCATCACTATAATCCAGTTTGGGAACACTTTCATCCCCCCAATAAGATTCTTTAAGCCTATATACAGTTAATCCTGTTCCTGGCAACCACTAATCTACTTTCTGTTCCTTTAGATTTGCCTTTTCTGGAAATTTTATATAAATGGAATCACAATGTATGATCTCATATGTCTGGCTTCTTTCACTTAGCATGTTTTGAAGGTCCATGTTGGAGCATGGACCAGTAGTTCATGCCTTTTTATTGCTGAATAATACTCGATTGTACGGACAGACCCTATTTTGTTCATTCATTCCCCAGGGGATGGACAATTATGTTGCTTCCAATTTGGGACTAGTATGAGTGAAGCTGCTATAAACACTTCACAGCTAGTCTTTGTGTGGACGTGTGTTTCCATTTCTCCCGTAGATTTCTAGAAGTGGAATTGCTGGATCATGTGGTACATGTAACTTTTTAAAAAACTGCCATGCTGTTTTCCAAAGTCTCACCATTGTACATTCTGTAGGGAAGTGACATTGAAGCTGAGACCTCACAGACGAGAGGGAGCTGGCCCTGCAAGGAGCTGGGGAGAGCATTGCCGCAGAGCAAATGGGGCACGGCAGCACGTATGAAGGACTGAGGAGGTAAAAACTTACCTGGACAGAGCAGCTGGATTACAAGAGGCCAGTGGAGGCAGAGGGAGAGGATGCTAAGTGGGTGGAGGGGCAGTTTGGTGACGGGATTGGGGGGTGGGGTGGGGGGAGGGTTAGATGGAGTAGTCTAGCATGTCTCCAGGTTTCTGGCTTGGGCTGAACACACAGGAAAGGACTGAAGGCTGGGATGTGCAGCAGGGCACGTACCCATCCAGAATAACTTAACATTTCCCAACCTTGCTTGCGGTTGGATGTGGTCATACGACTAAGTCTTGCTAGTGGGGGTATAAGTGGGTGTCATTTGCAAGTGTCTATAGGGAAGGAGGTGTGGCCTTCATCATTTCTCCTTCCTGACGGTTGGAATGTAGATGTAATGTCTGGAGCTCCAGCAGCAACTTTGGATCATAAGGTGGGGGAGACCTTGGGAATGGAAGCCACACACAATGGGGCAACAAGATAGAAGAAGCCTGGAAGTATCTACATTGCCCAACTCCAGGGGGCACCCTTTATGTTATATTCTATGGTGAATAGAATACAGAATACAGTGTGAAAAGTACCCCCCGGAGTTTGCAAAGCAGCAGCCCTGGAGCTTGGGCTGCTGATACCCGAGTGCCATATCAGCCTCAGCTGCCTGCCTCTGAGCATCATGCAAATAAGAGAGAAACAGACTCCATTGTGAGCAACTGCTACTTGAGGATTATCTGCTATCTGCAGCTGGATCTACCCCTAACACCCCAGGTCTAAAACCCAGTCCCATGGTCCTCCTTTCCTTTGCCCAGATCCATTGTACCCAGGATGAGCAACTGTTGATTCCCTTCAGGAGAAGCCCCACTTTACCCCTGACAGTGGCCCCACAAGACAACCCACAGAAGTGGAATAGCCGGGATTCCCCGAAGTCCAGGATATTCTGCCTTAAGTCTCACCTGGGCTCATCTTGTGTTTGGTTACCTACTGCCAACCACCCAAAACTTATCAGCTTTAAACTTCAATATATCTCTCATGGATTTTCTGGGCTCACCAGGCATTTCTAACTTAGGATCCCCCGTGAGGTTGCAGTCAGACGGTGGCTGGGGCAGGAGTCATCTGAAGGTGCGGCTGGGCTGGACGTCCAAAATGCCTTCCTCACGCAGCTGGCAGGTGGTGAAAGCTGGGAGCTCAGTTGGAGCTGTCTACGGGAGCCCCCACTGGGGCCTCTCACAGCGTGGAGGTGGGATGCCAAGGAGTGTCCCCGGAGTGGGCACTCCAGGAGACCAGGCAGGAGACGCAAGTCTTCTAGTGCTCCGGTCTTGGAAGTCGCACGGCATGGCTCCTGCCATGTGGTTTAGGCCAGCCCACGTTCAAGGGCAGGGGACTACACAGAATGCAAATACCGGGAGATGGTATTTGCCCTCTATACTAATACTGTGATACTTGGAGGGAGGCTGGACCAGAGACACCGTCTGGGCAGCAGCAGCAGCATGAGTGCTAACCAAGAACGCGGGAACGGAGGAGTTCTGTGTGCACTTGAGCGTGCGTGTGGTGTGTGTGTGTGTGTGTGTGTGTGTGTGTGTGAGTGTGTGTGGTATGTGCGGTGTGGTAGGCGCAGTGTGTGGGGTGGGTATATGTGCCTGTACATGGTTGGGAGCTGGAGGTTGACAGAGAATAGTGGGATTCAAGGGAGGGATGTGCCTTTTAATTAGCCTTCAGGGGTTGGATTCCCTTTTCCGCTGCCTCCCACTTTCTTCCTTTCGTGCCTCAGCCACCTTCAGAGCTGCCCCGGCCGCTGTCAGGCAGCCCATCTCTCTCCTCTCTTCCTGAAGTGAGGCAGGCAGGGCTCATGGAGGCCCCTGCCTTGCCAGCAGCCCCCAGAGGACATGGCTCTTGTCACAGGAGGCCTCCGGGGAAGGTGTGAGGGTGCTGTCCACCTGCCTGGGCCCCAGGGTCTGATAGATGTCACTCGGCCAGAAGTCAGGAGTCCTGGGTTCCACTCCTGCCACGTGGCTGTGGGTACATCATTTGCATTCTCTGAGCCAAATAAAAGGACTGAATTAGAGCCCAAAGATTCCATCCAGAGTCCCAGGTGGCATGTGGCTACACTCAGCCTCTCTCTCTCATTCGTGCTCTCCCACTTTCTCAGGTGAAACCTGGAGGGGGCCGCAGAGGCAGGAAAGCACCTGAGCTCCAGAGATCATCTGAGGCAGCCGCCTGCCTGGGTGCCAGCGTCATATCTGTCTGAGCCACAGGCCCTCATCTGTCAGGCAGGGCCCAGCGGCTGCAGGGGATGGAGCAGAGGGGTAGTTAATCTTCCCTGGAATATTAATGGCCCCGTCAGGAGTGCTGGGGACGAGCTGAACAGCAGTCTGCCTTTATTAAGGAGGCGGGTGCCAGCTGGAGCGCAGGGGCCCTGGGAGACAGAAGAGGAGAGAGCAGAGGCAGCCAGGGGAGCCAGGAGGGTGGAGCGGCAGGTGGACAGAGGAGGGGCTGTCCCACTGCCACCTGGGCCTCAGAGCCCCTCCCACCCCCAAACCTTCTCCCTACCCCACTCCCCCACCTCTTCTGTCCCCTCCTCCAGGAAGACTTCTGGTAGTCACACTTGGCTGGGACTCCTGGACCATCTCCATTTGGACTGTGCTTGTCACCCGGACGTGCTGCCCTCCCTGTAATTGTCTAGCCTGGGGGTTCCCAGGCCTGCCGCACACTAGAATCACCTAGAGACTTTTAGTGATCCTGGTGTCCTACTCACACCTGGAGATCCTAATTTTTTTTTTTTTTTTTGCGGTACATGGGCCTCTCACTGCCGTGGCCTCTCCCGTTGCGGAGCACAGGCTCCGGACGCGCAGGCTCAGCGGCCATGGCCCACGGGCCCAGCCGCTCCGTGGCATGTAGGATCTTCCCCGACCGGGGCACGAACCCGTGTCCCCCGCATTGGCAGGCAGACTCTCAACCACTGCGCCACCAGGGAAGCCCCTGGAGATCCTTATTTAAGTGGTCAGGAGAGGGCCTTGTTGTGATGTTAACATGGTGTTAGTTTCCCAGGTGTTTCCAATATGCAGCAGGAGTTGGGAAGCCCTGCCCTACCGAGGGGAGCCCGCTCACCTCTACCAGCACGGGCTGCTCCTCCCCAGGGTGCTAACACTTATGTGTGTTCACCCCGGGCCGGGTACAGTTCTATGTGCTTTACACACTCACTGACCCCTCACAACGACCCAGCGACCCAGCTGGTATGCTCCAGTTTATATGGGGAAACTGAGGAACAGAGAGGTTAAGTAACTTGCCCAAGGTCACACAAACACAGGCACTGGGGCTCCAAAGCTGGGCTCTTAACCACTCTGCCTGGAGCCTACAATAGGGAACTAACTGATGAAGAGAAAGGCTCAAGATGCAGGTCCTTTGCGAGGAGACACAGGACCAAGAACTGGGTCTTTTTCTGGGAACAGATGTGACGAACTTGAGTTGGGTCCTGGGGAGCGGTGGGGTTCAGAGGGAGAGAGCAGGGGATGTGAAAACAAGCCCAGGCAAGCCTGATCAAAGGCCTGGGCAGTTCACAAAGAGCTTTCTTTCCACCAGTCACCTCGAGGCCCTCTGAGGTCTGTTCCAATGCCCGCATTACTGATGGGGAAACCGAGCCTGGGAGTGGGAAGGGGCCAGGCCCACTTCAGGGCGAGTAGGGGCTGGGGTGGGTCCGCATGCAAGAATGTGCACAGCGCTTCCTCCCTGTCTGGGTGCATGTGTGCCCTGAGGTGTGTGTGTGCAGGTCTGCAGGCGTTGGGGGGTGCATGTGTGTCCTGAGCCCACCTGGATGCCTGGCACAAATGCCACCCCAGGCCCCCGAGGGCAGTGGGAGGCAGAGTGCTCCGACTGCACGGGCCATTGTTTCCCCTACGAATGAGCCAGCATGGGGAGGAAGCATCGTTTAGCCAGCACTCACTCCACTTAATTATTTAAGCCGCCAGCCGCCAGGACAGGGTTATGAAGCTGAAATTAACCATTGGCCCCGTGGCTGGAAGGAATACGCATTTTGCCTTTTTCCCCTCGCTTTTGCCTTTTTTGTTCACCATATTGAATCAATTTATTAAAGTTGCTTACAATCAATTTGGTCTGATTCCCCAACAGTGAAGAAGAGAAATGAGGCATTGGGGCCCCAGGGCCAAATTTCACTCATTCAAATGAACCCGCGCCAACCAGAGGGGGCCCAGCCAGCCTGTCACCCGCCACCTGCCCCGCCCTCCACTGAGCTGTTCCAGCCCCCAATCTGAAGGCTGCCCAAAGGCCCCAGGAGATAGGGACACGCCCACCCCCAGCTGCATCCTGAACCCTGGGGCCCCTCTCTCTGACCCCAAACATTTCGAATTGGAACCATATCCTGGCCCCACCTACTGCTCCAGAAGACGTCACATCACTTACACTTCAGTGAGCTGTGCTTTCCAAGGCAGAACGCCACAGGACAGGAGCGAGACAGACACCTAACTCCCCCACTCCACCACTGTGCCTCAGATGCTACCTTTGGAACCACAGGTCATCAGAGCAATGACAATACTGGCTAACATCTGTTGAGAGTTCCCCATATACCAGGTGCTGCTGTATGAACTCACCTAATGATGTAGATACTATGATTATCTCCCTTCTACCAGTGGAGACACGGAGGCTGGAGAGGCTAAGTAGCTTCCCCAAGGTCACACAGGCAGCACGTGGCTGCGGCACGCATAATGGAGGTACCACCCAAAAGCTATTATCAAGCCCCCTTTCTCTTCCTTCCTTTCTGGCTGGAAGGCTGAAAGGCTCACCTTCCCAGCCTCCCCTGCTGCTGGGAAGTAGCCCGCAACACAATTTTGGTCAATGAACAAGAGGTAAAAGTCTTTGGAGCACCTCTTTTCAAATAAAAAGAAAAAGCCTAGCTAGAGGAGAACCCTTTGTCCCCCTTTCCCTGCTCCTCTCTGGTTGCCCCTTTTCCTTCTGGTTATTTAAAGGGGACACAGACGTGATGACCAGAGATGCAGCAGTCACCTTGTAACCATGAGGAGAAAATCATTAACTAAATATGATGGAACAGGAAAATCGAAGGATCCCAAGTCCCAGTGACGTCCTTGAGCTACTGCACCAGCTCAGGACTACCTTCTCCCAAACTTGTTCCTGGATGAGCTGATAAACCACTCACTTGTTTAAGCCTCTCTATCGTCATTTCCTGTTACTCACTGCCAAATGCACTCCTAGCTAATAAGATTCAAACACAACAGTTTGGTTGCAGAGCCCGCGATCTTAGCAATCTGGAACTACCTATCACTGAATTTGTAGAGGACATTTTGGAGGCTCTTCACGATACATCCTCTTTGGGGTTCCCTCCCCTCCTGAACTGAAGGGCTATTTATGCCGCGGAACTGGGCATCTGCCTGAGCACAGCTCATTGGTTTTAAAGTAGACACCTGACCAAGAGACAAGCCAATCAGATTCTTTCTCAAGAACTTGAACCAAGCCCGGCACTCGGTCTCAGGTGGAGAACATTACGATGCCCTGCCCGGACCCCTCTTTAGGAATGGAGGGCATGTTCCCCCCCCCCCCCCGCAGCTGCTAGAAGTGACGCTGATAGGAGATGTCTCTCTGCTGTCACCCCTTCAAGGACAGCCTCAGCTGAAGAGAGATGCCTTGCCCGAAGTCACGCCCTCTTCCCGGGGCAGCCCAATCCAATGACTACCGGTGGCAGGGAGGGGGTTGGGGGAGGGGGGGGGCGGTGTGTGTGGGGGGTGTTAAAGACCCAGTCCTCTCACAGTCTCAGGTCCAGAGCTTCCCATGAGATCTGCTGAGGACATTTGGGGGATAGTATCACAACTCGACCTCTCCCTCTGTCTGCTCCTGCATCTTTCCTTTCCTTCCACAGGTGTTGGTCTTGAGAACCTTCCTAATGAATATCCTCCAGGATAAACTCCAACTCAGATCTGCTTCCCAGGGGGACCCAACCCATGACACAAGAGCTAGAAGGACCCGAGACACAGGCTGAAGAGACCATGTCATCCACAGGCGAGAGCCTGGAGCTCAGTGAGAGCCCAGGGAGGGAGCAGAAGAAACTGTTCTGATTCCTGACACTTTCCAGCTCCTGCTGAAACCCTCCAGTTCTGTGAGACATCCCTGATTTCTCATAATACCCCCTTATGTTGATAGCTTGAGTGGATTTCTACTTCTTGCCATCAAACTATCCTTGAACAAGACATGCTGCTACTCTGTGTTTTACGAATAAGCCCAGAGGCAAGGGGCTTCCCTGAGGTCACAGCAGGTTAGTGAAAGAGGGAGGTCTTCATCCTTTATTCATGTGACAAATAGCTATTGAGGACCTACTCTGTGCCATGAATTGTGTCCATTGGGGGGTTATAACTGTAAGCAAGGCAAACATAATCCCTCCTATCACTGAGCTCAAAATCTCGTGAGAAAGAAAGACAAGTAAGCAGTTACAATACAGGGAGATAAATGCTATGGAATCACTTAGGAGGGGAACTTATCCCAGGGAGGGAAGCTCCCAGAAACTCTAGGGGAGATGACAGCCATGCCAAAGGCCGACAGGAGAGTAAAGCCCTCCAGGAAGAGGAACCAGAATGTGAAAGGGCTCAGAACTGAAAGGGAGTGATGTGTGGAATCCACATGCTGGTTTTGTCTGCTTGGCAGACGAAACCTTGGGGATTTTGTCCCCAAGCTTCCTTGGGGATGGGGGCCTCAGCTTCCCTGGCCCCATGTTGCTTCTGGGAGACGGCCAGTCACCACCACCATGTCCCTCACCATAGGGTTAGGTCCGAGACCCAGTCTAGCCCAATCAGCGCCTCCCTCAAGGGTCTGCGTCTCTAATGGAGACACACAGGGGTGGAAGGTGGTACGGGCTGAGGCACCCTGCAGCAGTGCCCCTGAAGAGAGTGTCCAGGCTACTTAGATGCCCAGAGCTGCCCTGGGTCCTGTCCATCCTGAGGCCCAGCATCTAGCTTTTCCTTCCTGCCCTGCTTCACTGTCTCTTCGATAAATCCCCTGTTCTTGTTTCGCTCTTTCAGAGTCAATTTTTGGTGCTTGCAACCAAAGAATCCTGATTTCAGAAATTAGTACCGGGAGTGGGATTCACGACACAGCTCTTAGGGATATGTGAGCTACCTGATATTGGTCTTCTTAACTCCATGGGGCCAAAATCAGTAGGACTCTGGTTCATATTATTCGACAGAAAACAGGTTACTGATGGTAGGCAGTGGTGAACAGGTAATTGTGCCACACCCTCCAGTCGCCTGGGACCATGTGCCAACTGAACGTGAGAGACTCCAGCAGCTGCTGTGGGCCAATTTATAAAGGATGAGGAAAGCTGGGACCATCGGCTGGTTGGTTGTTCCTAACACTGGATAATTTAAAGCAGGAAAATGACAGGCTCAAATCGAAATGTTCGCCTTAAGGCACGAAATAAAATTCAGGGCCATTATAGGAAAGAATCTTTTACTGCATATAGCTACGGAGCTGAAAATTGCTGAAGACTGAACTCAGCGATTGATTTTGAAGTTACTGAATTACAGTGTCAGTTGAATTTACAACCCCACTTGGTCCCTTTGGTGAATGGGAGGGCACTGGTCAGGAAAACGTTAGTATCTTTTTGGAGTGGTGGTATCTGGGGGGATGACGAGGACCCTAAGCCTGAGCAGCTCACTGTCCCACCCTTGAGTTCCCTCCTGGCGCATCCCTCACGTTTTCTCTCGCAGTAGTCAGAATCCAGACTCCGCGTGGTCCAGGTGATACAACGCAGAATCAGGGGAAGAGAAGAGGTATGCCCAGAAAGAATTGCAGGAATTCACTAATTTATATTTCTAAATATAAATTAGCGTGGGGAGGATTTTGAGAATGTCTTGATCAAGCCGGGAGGGATACTGTGAGGCTGGGCTGCGGTTATCGATATGGGCGCCATTTCACATTGGAGGTGTTTCTTCAGGCAGTTGGCAGATGTCCTGACATTCGCGGAAGTCACTAATGCGAATCTGCACCAGATGATGATCTGCACTAATTGGCTAAAAAGGACCAGAAAATCCCTGGCATAATTAGGGGAATGAAGGCAAAACACCTAGAGATGGAAACACTGAATGGATCTATCAATCGGCACCAATTCCAGGACACTCTCCCTTCCTACTCCCCTTGAGGATGTTATCAGTGCGATAAAGTAATAATCTTGTCTTTTATAATCAAAAAATTAGTGGGCTTCCCTGGGGGCGCAGTGGTTGAGAGTCCGCCTGCCGATGCAGGGGACGCGGGTTCGTGCCCCGGTCCAGGAAGATCCCACAAGCCGCGGAGCAGCTGGGCCTGTGAACCATGGCCGCTGAGCCTGCGCGTCCGGAGCCTGTGCTCCGCAACGGGAGAGGCCGCAACAGCGAGGGCCCGCGTACCGCAAAAAAAAAAAAAAAAAAAAAAATTAGTGACGTGTTTCAGATATACAAAAGGCATAAAGAATAACGCAACAAACATCTGTGAACTTCTTATCCAACTTAAGATATGAAATGCGGGAGTTCGAGTCCTCCGGAAAGCAGACACCAAGATGGAATTAGAAAATGCCTGCAGAGGAAAATGCTGGGGAGGCAGAGGGGGTGGGAGGGTCATCAGATCACTACACAGTCTGACCCCTGGGAAGGACAGAAGGAAGGGAGGAAGAGTTCCAGACAGCCGTGCGGTTCGGAGAAAGTTTCAGCAAGGCCGCAGGGAAGTCCTGGAGCCAGAGTCCTCCCAGAGAGGACAGGGGTGGGAGAGGGGTGGCGGGTGGGGATTGAGGGGTTGCCTGGTATCCCTGCCAGGCCCACTCGGGATGGGTGCTGCCTGGGACCATGTGCCAACTGAACGTGAGAGACTCCAGCAGCTGCTGTGGGCCAATTTATAAAGGATGAGGAAAGCTGGGACCATCGGCTGGTTGGTTGTTCCTAACACTGGATAATTTAAAGCAGGAAAATGACAGGCTCAAATCGAAATGTGAAGTGAAGGGAAGTGAACGGGAATGGGAATGGGAATGGGAAGTGAGGCCTTGACACAAATCCAGAGGAGGTCTCAGTGCAGCAGTAGGGGGTCATCAGTCAATTATGTGCAGTAGGAGATGCACATTTTCACAGCCACAGATGAAACACGGCCCCAGACCATCAAACTCCTTATTAACTGTCACCTCCCAAATCTTTAAAATAGGCTCAGCTGTTTCCTCTCCGTAGCCTGGGAACTCTGGCAGAAGGGCTGCTGCTGCAACGGGATTTCTAATCTTAGAGCGGGTAGGAGGAGCTTGGCGGGCCCGCGCAGGTGGAGTCCTGTGAAATTAGTGGACACGGCCATCCCGTAACAGGCAGAGGGCCGGGGGGCACCTGGGTCACTGAGCACAGGAGAAGCGGAGGGGATGATCAGATGAGTGTCTGGCTAACTCTCACTCCTGGGGACAGGAAGGCCACGTGGTCTGGAGGTCAGAGAGGCACTTCAACAGCTCAGGAATAATGCTGGCTCTCACCTGAATTCACCCTACACTAGGTCGGTGACACCTCAACCCCCTCCAGGAGTTACTTCCCAAGTTCCTGAGAGGAATCGAGGTCCTTGTGGGTGACAGAAAGCCCACATCACCTTCCTGACCAGAAGACTAGGGCTTATTACAATAGGAAAGGCCAGGAGGAAGCCATTTACACTCCTACTGCCTACAAATACCGTGGACCAAAGCAACAACGCAACCCCAAGGAGCCCACAAAGATGATCATCCCCATCAGACATCAGAAAGGTGGAGTTGTGATGACCCTGGTCACACCCCCATTCTATCACACAGACCAACTAGTGTGAAGAATAGCTAGATCTCAGCCAGCAGCAATGGCGCCTTGTAAACTTAAGCGGGCGGTGGCGTTGTTTGCAGCTGCTGTTCCAGATGTGGTCTCCGTGGTAGAGCAAATTAATTCAGCCCCGGCGCTTGGTATTCAGTTACAGATCTGGAAAATGGAATGTACTTCACGTGATAAACAGAAAACACCAGAAGCTGTTTGCCTGCACCTGACCAGGACGGTAGTAGAATGTTACTGCCCTGCCTCAGGGATGCTGTCTGTCTAGTTCCTCCCGCAGCCTTGGACCACCTCCCCATGGGCATCACCCTGCCAATGGGCTTATGCTCTCTATTGGTAGCAAAACACTGATAGGGTCTGACCAGAAGGAAGTCACAAGTGCCCTGGACGTTTTGGTAAGATGTGTGACAGGGCCTGTCGCCTCAGCGAGGATCCTGCCGGTCGGTGGTCTGAGGCCTGTTGGAATACTCTCTTCAAAGTGAAAGGGAATTTGCTGCCACTTGAACCCTCTACCTCTAAAAAAGCAGCCTGAAGATCAACTCTTCTGACACCTTTTCTAAGGAACCTGAAAGCACCCAGCTTTAAGGGGCCCTGAGCAGCGGAGGCTCTGCAGGGCCCCAGCTGTGCTGTAAGCCCCTCTGCCCTTAGCCCTGAGCCAGTGGTACTCAGATCGTCCAGGGCAGGGCACGACGCTGAGTGGGGCTCACCGCAGCAAGCCCCAGTGGGAAAGCGCCAGCCGAGTCTCTAGAGCTTTTGTGTAAGTAACTCTAATCCTTTGAGGATTCTTGCCATGGGCTCCAGAGAGACTGAATACCTGACCTGAGTCACCAAGCAGCAGTGGCCTGAGATGTCCATCATGAACCAGATGTCGTTGGTCTCCCTGACCCCATATGGGGCGTGCCCAGCAGCCTGTGTCTCCAGTAACCCTGTGCATAACCTACACCAGGGCCTCTCCTTTCTGTCCCACATGGGAATGACCTTTTATACTCTAGGGAGCAGAGACCAGGAGTATTAGAAAGGAATATTTTAGTTGTAACAGAAAACACTGACTTAAAAAGTAGAAAGGCTCATTAAAAAAATACAAAGTTAACTGCTTCAGGTGAGGCTGGATCCAGCAGCCCAGTGATATCACCAGAGACCTTGTTCCTGCCTCTCCTCTCTGCTTTCCATGGTGTCAACATTATCCTGACGTTGCCCTCTCTGGCCAGGATGGCTGTCGGCATTCCTGGTGCTACTCTGCTTCCTCCTTCAAGTCTGGTGGCAGTGAGCAAGCTCTGCTGGCAACTCTTGGGAAAGCAGAGGAGCTCCTTTCCCAGAATCCTCCAACATCCTGTGTCTCCTTGGCCTGAACTGGGTCACGTGCCCATCCGTGGACCAATTCCTGTGGCTGAGGAGCTTCACTGATTGGCAGCAGACATCCAGGCCCCACCCCTGGGGCTGAAGGGAGCCAATCCTATCCAAGCAACATGACCAAGAGTTGGGGGTGGGGATGGGGGAAGTGCTCCAAAGGAAATGGGGTCTTTATTGCCATAAAGTGGGGGGAATGGATGCTGAGCCCTGTAAACAGCAGATTTCACACAGGGGACAGGGGAGGGGAGGAGAATCAGAGTTGATTACGGAATCATAGTCCCGTATTTTGGCTTGGCTCTTAAAACTCCCAGCCTCCAACCATGTTCCTGGGGTTTTTCCTTCTTTGAGGCCTTTGTGAGCTGTGAGGAGGGGAAGGGAGCCACGGGCCCTGGGTGGAGGGAAGTGGGGAAAACCTCAGAGCTTCAACTTCGGCTGTTTTTCCTGAATTCTACTAATAAGGTTGGGAACCTGGGAACCACGTCCTGGGGAAACACAGGCCCTTAGCTCAGGTTCTGTGCTTGGAGACTTTTTGCCCTACCTTGAAAGTTATACCACTTTTCACAACAGCCCCCCTTTTTCGTTATAAAAACATTTCACGCCAAAGCCCACTAATGAAACACACCTTTAAAAGTTATATTTCTGCATTACAGTTTTCAACAAAGACATACTCGTCATGTTTACTGGACTCTGCTGTCTCATCTCCTGCAGAGATGGTCCTATGCGACACCTCTGTGTCCCGAGCCACGTTTGCAGGGACCAACTGCTTTGCTTGCTGTCATGCGCCAGGCGGTGCGGGGCGAGGGGACCATTTCCTGTTTCCATCTGCTTGAAAGTGTTCTCTGGTAAGCTTTCACTCTGCCCCGAAGTGTTTGTTCTCTGCTATAACTCTGTTTTTCAGCACACGATAACCGTGAACCCTGCAAAGCACTGTCCATCTCCCGTGCGGGAAAGAGAAATCTTTATCACATGACATTTTAGTTACGAGCCACAGTATTTAATTTCAGGTCGTTGTTTATTCCTTACATAAACTTGTTTTCCTTGTTCAATGGTTGTGTCTTTCTGTAAGAAATTGGGTGCCTTGGCAGGGGATAGAACGTACCGTCCTTATTTCATTAAAATTAATGAAAATATTTTTTCATTTTATGGTTTTTCATCCAGGAGCAGGGTGTTCAGAAATTAAAGTCATGGAGTGAGGGATAGGTGTACTCACCCTCCTGCATGTATCCCTGCTTATGACAAGGAACTCCACCTTGGCTGAGAAAGCCTCTTGGGAAGGCAGGTGCTGTCCCCATGAGGCTCCTCTGGGCCCTTATATTTTCCCTTCACATGAGGGTGTCAGTTATTCCACCCCCCTCCCATCCCCTAGGGCCCAACAAGGGTCAGCCAAATCTAACTCGCACTGGGCAGGATGGGACGTGTTCTCTCTGGACAGTTCATCCTTTGGGGCATCTCCAAGATGGCGCTAGATTTCCATCTCCCTCTGCAGGAGGCTGGAGCCACGGCATCTCCTGTTTGACACACCCACGTACCAGGCATTCAGAGCAGTCCCACCAGACGAAGGTACCCTCCCTGAGGATCAGAGACCAAAGAGAGAGTCTGTCCCAAATAAACCTGTGTTTAGAATGATCCCCCAGCAGCTGGGCCATGGATAGGTGGGGAGAGGGCCGGCCTGGAGGTTGGGGGAGGGTGTGAGGGCGTTAACGCTGTCAAGTGCTGCAGCAGTGGCCCAGGTGGGGTAAAGGGAAGCAAGAACACAGGACGGGGCTTGGCAGATGGGGGGGGGGGGGCGGGCTGGAAGGAGGGGTGGAGGATGACGGAGGGGACAGCAGACTATGGTGGGGGCGGGGGCAGACGTGTTCAATCTAGGATGTGCGGCAGGTGGGGTGTGTACCTGCACTCCAAGCAGATGTGTCCAGTGGGAAACCGGATAGAGAGTGTAGCTCCAGAGTCCAGAGGGAGGTCTGGACTGGTCTGTCTTCCTGGTGGACTGCAGTTTCCTCAAAGGCTGGGACAGATTATTGTCACACCCCCAGGGAGCACTGCACCTAGTAGGTGCTGAAGCAATGCCTATTGAATGAACAGGTGTGCTCCAGGCCAGCACAGGAGGCGATCCTGGGGGTCTGTATACACCTATGCATGCTTCTTTGTGTGCCCGCACGTGGGTGGGGATGGGTGTGCAACGCCCAGTGTGGTCCGGCCTGCACCTCGCCTTGACCACGGAAGTTCCTGAGGGACCACTTCTCTTTCCGGCTGGATTTGTGTGACAGGTGTTGGCAGTTTATCTAACTGGCTAATGAAGAGGATGGGGTGCTAATTCCTTCTCACTTTATTGAATCCTCCAATCCTTCACAGCCTTTGGGCCCTGTGGGGGGTGGGGGTGTCATTAAAAGATGCTTCAGCACGCTGGTTATTGCCGATTAACAGACTCCAATATAAACAATTAATAAAGCCACTGTGGGGGGCGAGCGGGGAGGATTCAATGCCCCAGCCTGGGCCAGCTCTGCCAGCTCCTGGGCGCCGAGGCCCAGATACACACAGAGGGCCCTGCCCTGGGGGCGGGTGGTTAGGAGTGATAGGTGCCTGGGAGGTGGTAGAGAGACCCAGGGGGAGAGTGCTGGCAGCATCCTCTCAGCCTCAGACCTGGGAGGGGAGGGGTGCTGCAAGTCCATCCCTATGATGCCAAGAGACCATAGTCCCAGGAGGGGAGGGGGTGGGCTGCCCAAATCCCCAGGGACCACCTGCACAGTGCTCTTTGGACCACACAGCCCACACCATTGCTCCCCCCGCCTGTCCCCCACAGCCAAGCAATGGCCGGGCCTGATGGGTCTCCTCCTCGACCCAAGTCCAAGAAGCCTCTAAGAGAAGCCGGTGTGACTCCAGCCCGCCGTAGTCCCTGCAGCTGCTTTTCAGGGGTGGAACGTGCCACACCTGCCTGGGAGTGGCCGTTCCTCTTAAGGGAAACTTTCAGGGGTCGCTGTGTGAGCTTCCAAAAGGCTCTGGCACTAGTGAGCCCACGAGGGCCAGATACCGCCCGAGCTGATCCTGTGATATCTTCCAACCGACCTTCGCGGGAAGTTTGAGGTAAAGGTGGGCAAACACTCGCACCTGGAGGGAAGGGTGAAGGAACAAGCTTTACGTGTAACTTCATCCCTCTCAGCCAGTCAGGGGCTGGACTCGCGCCCAGGGCCAGGCTCCACAGGCCACGCGGGCTCTAGGCCACGGGGGCAAACTTATTCCTAAAAGGGCCAGGCAGTAAACATTTGTGTTTTGCAGGCCCCATACAGTCTGTGTCATGACCATCCAACTCTGCTGACGTGGTGCGAAAGCAGCGCAGGCAACACATAAACAACCAGTCGAGGCCGCGTGCCAATAAAATTTTAGTTACAGACAATAAAATTTTAATTTCAAATAATGTTCACATGTCACAAAATTTTCTTGGTTCTTTTTCAGTCACTTAAAAGTGTAAAAACTGTTTTTCACTCCAAGACCATATAAAACCAAGTGGCGGGCCAGACGTTGCCCACAGGCCAGAGCTTGCCAACCCTGATCCAGGCTTCAGGAATCTTTGGGACTCCCTGGGCATCCCAAAGAGAACTTTCCTGGGGTATGACCCCTCCAGAGGGAGCCAGGATCCTAAAGTCCCACCACATAGCCTCACTGGTGGAGGCAGGGGGCCAAAAGAGTGGAGGTGCAGACCTGGTTTCACCAGAGAATCAAATGGCCCCATAGGACGGCCCATGAGGGACAGAAAGAGGCTTAGAGGCAGGATGTGAGTGCAGACAGACAAAGAGACACGGGTGGGAGTGATGCAGCCGCTCTCCCGCAGACCAGCTGGTTTGTGGGCGGGGCATTGACAACCCAAAATGGCGGTCGGACCTCAGCGTCTGGAACCCGGACAGCCTCCTGCCCTCACATGGGACTGTGGGTGCCTCTGATGTTCTGGGATGTCAAGGTAAATGAGAGAATAGACTCAGAGGGAGCTGAGAAGTTGTCTTTCTTTCCTCACCCCTATTCACCTCATTCATTCAGTCAACATTTTCTTTGCATCTACTAAGGGTGGCTTGGTTTTCAGTCTGAGACAAAGCCTCCTAGCCTTGCAGCTGTCTTTGGAAATGACGCTGGGCTAGGGGAAGTGTTGTGTTTTGGGTTGCCAAGGACGGTCCTGAGCTGCCTGGGAAGTGAGAGTAAATAGAGGACATCCATGTCAACAGAGCAGGTAAGTAATCTCTTGAGGGAATCCCTGGATGTTGGCAAAGCAAATAATTTATCAAAACCAGTCCTATGTAGAGGCAGTGGGAAGGTGTCCCCGAAGGCTTCATGTTAAAGGCAATACTGATTGATGGGAAAGAGAGAGTGTTAGCTTTGAAAAACCAAGAGGTGACTTTCCCATCTGGCCCCTGTTGGGTGCTCCCCCATTGTCCCTGCCTCAGCTTCCTCAGGGCACTTTGTCGGGCTGGGGACAGGTGGCAGAACCAGAGCTCTGCCATCAAGTCTCGAGCAGCAGGGCCGAGGCCCCAGAGCCGTCGATGGGAGCACTAGGCCACTGGGTGGGGACATGAACTCCTCTCATCCCATACCTTCAACTCAGAAATCCTGCTGCCTCTACTTTGAAAATGTGCCCCAAATCTGACCACTTCTCCCCACGCTGCTGCCACCCTGGATGAGCCTGGAAGAGTGCTGTCGACTCCTCAGGGGTCCCCCTGCCACACAGGGGGCCCTCCACATGCAGCCAGAGAGACCCTCTCTGGTGTCTGTGGTCCCACGGCCCTGCCATCCCTAGAATGCATCCAAATTTTCAGCACTGCTCGAAACCCTACAACCTCGTGGCCACCACTCTCTCCCTACTCAGACACACCCGCTGCACTGGCCTCCCAATCAACTTCTCCCAGGCACCCCCAGGCTCTCTCCCTCGCTTCCTCCAGGTGGCCCCTCACTGACTCGGCTCCTTCCCCCCACCTCCTCCTCATTTGTCTTCCCTGCATTTCACCCTTCCAGCTAGTTTATCTATTTCCAGGTTGTCTTCTGCTACTAGGAATGGCCTGGGGTCTACAGATCCCCAAGGATCCCTGCATAGAATTCTGGGGGTCTGTCAGTGTGGATGGGAAAAAAATCACATTTTTATTTCACTCATCTGTAGTTAAAATTGAGCACCTCCTTCCCTTGTGCATGTCAGCAGGGAACCACAGTAGTTGTCAGAGAATCCGTGGCTCTGTCACACGTAGAAAGTGCAGATCATTTCAAATCATATTATGTTGCAGCAGAAATCTTGAAATATCATTTATACTCAACCCTACTTCAAAAGGATGGTAGTTTTATTAGACCCACTACTCGATCTTATTATTTAGTGCGTTGATAAAGAAGCCCATGTATTACTCCATCACAATTTTTTCTTAATATTTTGATAACTGCATTTTAATGTAATTGGTTTCCTTTGAATCTTAGAAATTTTATTGTGTGGATTTACAAATGTTATTCTGAAAAGGGATCTGTAAGTTTCCCCAGGCGCCAGAGGGGTCCAGGCATCGCATCAGTGAGGAGCCTCTGTTCTAAATGGAAACTCCATGCAAAGAGGGCCTGACACAAAGCAGAAGCAAACTAAAGGTGAGTGGAAGAGAGGCAGGTGGGGAGAGGGAGGGAGGGAAGGAGCCAGCATAGAAGTGAATAAGGCTTAGTGGTGAGACAGCCTGAATCAAACTGCCGTGGGTGAACCCACCTCCACAACATGCTCAGTGTAGAGCCCTGGGTGCATCTTGGAACCGGGCAGAGCCTCAGTTTCCTCATCTATAGGGTGGGGTCAATCACACCTGCTTATATAGTTGTGAAGATAAAATAGTATGCCTGGTATCCGGCCTGCTGCATGGTGAACGCTCAATAAATTATAACTTATTTTGGTCAATGCTGTGGCTTCCCCAGCTCTAGGCTTTTGCCCAAGGATCTGGCTTCCCAGCCAGAAAGGCAAAAGCCTCCCGCAGAGCTCTCCCCCTGCAGAGGTCCAGGGCGTTCTAAGGAAACGGAGCCCCACTCCAGATAGGCTGGCAGGACTGGGCCACGGGCAGGGGCTGGAAACAGGAAGAACTGTCCATCGCAGCTGCGCTGAGGGTTGTGCCTGCGCAGACGTGCTTGTACGGGGGGGTGTGGGTAGAATTCGAATCATGCCCCTAGACGGGAAGTCCTCCAAGACCCTAACTTGTGAGTCTGAGAGCAATTATGAGACTGGCCGTGCCAGGAAGGCATCTGGGACAAACCATTCGGAAGGAGGGCCTGGGGCAAACTTGGCTCTGCTGGCCAGGATCCATCCCCACCGCCCTGTGGTCTGAGTTTCCCTGTCTTACTTACGCTAAGGCTGCATCCCAGGGGCTGGCGCCCTCGTCCTTCCTGCTCAGGGAGCTCAGGTTGGCGTCTTGCCTGAGGCCCTACTTCCTGACCTTTTGACCATCACAACACACAAGGAAAATGACAGCCATTTTCAAGACACACTGTGAACAAGGACAAGGAATCCAGAGGCAACCAGCCTCGCCAGCACCCTGAGGGCCGAAGACGCACCTCGCGGCAGCCTCCTTGGCCCTAAACAGGCCAGGGCCCTCCTGCCTCGGGGTCCTCACCCTTGCCGGCCCCTCTGCCCTATGTCCAAACGTTCACATGTTCTGTCACCGTCACTTCCTCTCACCTCGGCCCAAGTTCCAGCCGTCTCCATGACCTGCCAGAGGTCTGAGGTGGTGGAAAGATCCCGGCTTCGGAACTGTTCATCTGTAAATAGGACAGTACCATTGGCTTCCTGGGGTTGGCCGTGGGGACAGAGATGGTGTCTGGGCACCCCTGAGTGGAGCAGGCACAAGGCGACTGGGGCCCTGGGATGACCAGTGGCCCCGCCCAGGCTCTGCCTGGGTTTCCTGCCTGTTGTTCTGGACTGGGATCTCCATACAGGAAGAGGCTCATCCCTCCTGGACCTCAAGTGGACCTGGCCCATCTACCCACTCTGCCTTATAGCCTCCCCAGCACAAGAGCACGCTTTTGCTCATTGGCTCCCCCTAACGTCTTTGGAGGGAAGTGGGCCGACGTCATTGTGCCCATTTTACAGATGGGGAATTTGAGGCTTTCAGGGACAAGGTGACATGGAGTCCGGGTCTTTGCCCCTGCGCAGGGCTGTATGCTCCTCGCCACGGCCCTTGTGCTGGACTGAGGGGGCATCCGCTTAGACTCACGTGGGTTCTGAGGTTGTCCTGGGGACCCATCACTATGCCGAGAGCGGGGCTGTATGCCTTCGGGGGTCTGCAGTGATGCCAGCCTTCATTTATGAAACCCCGACCACGTGCTGAGCATTTGACTCCGGGACTTGTCAGACCTCACAAGTCCAGGAATAGGTGTCCCAGGCTGGGATGAGGAAGCAGAGCCAGCACCAGGAGTCAAGCCTGGTTCTGGAGATGAGAAAGTCTGTGCCCCTCCCGCAGCACTGCCGGGAGGCGGGGACCAGAGGACAGCTCACGTGGAGAGGAAAGAGAATGCTTGTCTTGAAGAAACTGCGAGTTTGGGGACTGGGGCGCTGGAGGGGAGGCCAGGGCTGGTGGCTGCTGCAGGAGACAGAGCTTTAGCCAGGAAAAGCAAGCCGGCACCCCCCACCCCCGGAGGCACGCGGTAAGTCAAAGGAAGAAGGAAGCTGCCAGAGCATCTGCACCCTCGGGAGCCAACGATGCTTGCGGCAAAGCTGGGGTGAGGAGGGGACTCCTAGGGACCCTGGGATGCTGCTGGGCCATGAGCCCCACCACTCGCTATCCCTCCCCTGCCAGACCTGGCCTCCAGGCATCTCAGCCCCTCCTGCTTTCCAGGGTCCAGAGGACCCAGGGACCATCAGATGCAATGGTTCGTGGGTGTTGCTGTACCGGTGTAAGTTTCTGAGGGCTGGTTTACCAGGGTTGGGTAGCTGGAGTTAGAGCACAAGGCATGAGGGCATCGTGTCACTTTTGGTGGCTAGGTGTTTGTGTGCGCTTATGCATGTGTGTGCATGTGTGTACTAGGTGCGTGGTGTGTGTACACGTCTTCATGCATGCGCCAGTGCGTGTGTGTTTGCATGTACGCGTGGTGTGTGCATGTGTGTATGTGCATGCGTTCTGTGTCATGAGGTGTGTGGGTGCACAGGCCACGTACATGCGCCTGTATGCACGCGTGTGCATGTGTGTGCTGGAAAGCCCTGCAGAGACAGTGCCTGAGTAAGGGGATGGGGGAGGATCCCTGCTGTTCCCATCATCCCCCCTGAGGCTGGCTGGGGAGGCTGTGTGGGGAGCCAAAGGCCTGGGGAGGCTTCTTTTCCCAAAGGTGCCACCACCAGCAGGGAAGGAAGGGCGGGAGGAAGCAGCACCTGATTTAAATGCAAATCACTGAAATACAACTTTCTTTATTAAAATGCAAATTGTACTTCAGTCTCTGACACCTCCCGAGTGCCAAAGCCACAGAACACAATCAGGAATCAAAGCTGCAGGACCCGCCAGTCACCCAGGATGGCGAGAGACCCCACTTGCTGGTATAGGAAGCAATGGAGGACAGAGGATGGGCCCCGGGTGGGCTTGGGATGCTGAGCCGGATGCAGGTCCTGCCTCCAGGGTTTCCCGGAGCGGGAAGCAACCACTGATGCCAGAAGTGGGAGCTGGAGGTCTGGGCTGTCACCTCCATTGGAGACCAGGCTGGATCTTGCCATGGGTGGCCTGCTGGCTTCCTGCCTGGCTAGGGCAACACGCTGTGTGGTTTCCTAATGAGCCTGGTCTCCCTGGTGAGCCTGGAGCCCTCAGCTGGGAGACGGTAAGAATTGTTTGTCTGCCGACATGGTTAAACGGATTGCCTCTTAGGTGGTCAGAACTCGGCTGCTGGGGGCAGAGCATTGGGGTGTCCCGAGAACAGCCCTCAGCTCGGAGCTCAGGCCCAGGGGCAGGCCTGCCCCCCTCAGCCTCTCTTCTAACCATGGGCTCAGGAGCAGGCTGCCAGGCACAGCTGTGCAGGGCATGAGGGCGCTGCCGTCTTTGGGCCCATGCCCTGCTCCCCAAGCTGGGTGACTTGGCCTGGGGCCCAATCCTCTGGGAAGAAGGGAGGCTGTCTTTTTCTTCACACACAGACACAGTTGACTTACCCCTTTTCCTAATTCATCCACCCGCAGAGGGCGCCTCTTCCCAGTTTGCACAGTCACTGTAGAGGTTGGGGGCCCCTCAGACCCCAGACTCCTCTTTCTTCTGCTCTACACCTTCCTTTCAGATCTTACCTCTTCTCCCTGCTCCTGGGTCCCCCACCCCTGTCTCAACACTTTGTTTCCTCCACTCCTTCCTTGCTCCTTTTCTTCTAGTCATGATCCCACCCTCTCCGTACCCCCCTCTATGGGCCCCCCTGGTGTGTGTCCCCAGAATCAGACTGACACAGAGTCCTTACCCCATAGGGTCTGAGGTAGGTGTAGGCAGTCCCGGGAAGGTGGGCCAGGTCCCTGATGGCTCAGGGCCAGGCTGGCACGTGCAGAGAGCCCAGGGGCATGCGGGAGGGTCCCGCCCCTTCCATCTGCCGAGCGCTCCTAATATAGGCAGCAGCAGCCCTGGTGCCAAGCGGGGGAAGCAGGGGAAGCAGAAGGCAACTTGGAGCTGGAGGGTGACAGGGCTGCGCTTCCTCCGTATATATAGTCCCGTCTGTCGCCCTGGGGGTGGGTGGCTTCCTGGGGCACTTCTGATGTCATCAGCTTCCCAGGAGAGTTTTGCTGGGGTGAGATGAGGGCCTATGACAGGGTCTGAGATGGGGAGGCAGCAGTGCTGGGGGCCTAAGCCAGCACTCCTCGGGGACCAATGCCTTGGGCAGTTCTGGCTTCTCCCAGGCATTTTCTTGGCTGCCACAGACCCACACCTGGGCTGTCAGGCGATGGCTTGTGCACCTCTGAGATACCTACAAAGGGACCCTTCCCTGACGTCACCCCCGAATCTGTCAGCTGACCCCACTGAGCCCGGGCGCCTCACTGGCCCTGGAGGCCGCCCTGGGGTACCATGAGGAGATGGTAAGGTCCTTTAGATCCCCACCTCTCGGGAGATGGGTCCAAGTAAGAGCAATGACAAAGATTTTGGTGAGAGATACAAATAGCCCCTGGCTCTTGCCACACTGGCCTCAAGCACCCCGGCAAGGCCCTGTCTGGGTCTCCAGGACCCAGTTCCGTCACCTCCAGAACTGAGAGCACAAAGCTTTCCCCTCACACCCACCCCAGCACCCCGCCCCACGTTCCCAGCTTCTATCTGGTATTTCTGAGTGTCCACGTGGGTTTCTTCAAACCCTGCTACCCTATCAAGAAGGTAGAGGAGACAGAGCTGCCCCGGGGCTGGGGCTGTGCCTCCCCCATCTGACTGGGAGCCCCCAGAGAGGCTGCTCTGCCCATGAAACTGGGGGGGGGGGGCGGCGCGGGATGGTCCTTAAGGGCAGGTGGCTCTGCCCCCTCCTCAAACTGGAGTCTCCCTCCTATGAAGGAGGTCCTGCTGGCCTGCTGGTGGTGCCCTAATCAGGCCCGGGAAGTCCCTGGGGGGTGACGAGAGCTGCTACGGGTTCTCCCAGACCCTGACTGATAAGAATGGCCTGTGACCACAGTGGGCAGGGCTGAGGTTTGAACAGGAGACGGACACTGGGCCGCTGCCGAAGGCCGGAGCCTCCCTCCCGTAGCCTCGGAGCTGAATCAGGCGGACGGGGAGCCTCCCTACCCCTGGGGAGACGGACTCAAATGCCTTCAGAGGAGGGGACTGGAGGACTGTGCGACAGGCAGGGAGGGCTGCCCCCTGCAGACCCCTTCGTGCCTGGTAGGATTTAACAATGAGGCTCACACAGAGCGGCGAGCATGCAACTCTGCCGCTTACTGGCTCTGTGATGCCGGGAAAGGCACTCTCTGAACCTCACTTTCCCCCTGAGGGACCTGCAACACGGGGATGACCTAATACAACAGTGCCTGGCACACAGCAAGGACTGTCCTTAGGACCGGGGCCCTGGGGCCTCCACTTCCAATCCTTCTGCTGGATGGGGACCTCCTGGCCCAGGAGTGATGACTGGAGTCAGCGCCGCCCCCCAGCAGCAGCCCTGGGGCAGCCCCACCCCGTGTAGAGCCCTGGCCTCTCCCAGGGGTCCGCAGAGCCCCCGTGGCCTACGGCGCTGCCCTCCCTCCCTGTCTCCTTCCCCAGCCCGCTCCCAACGTTTCCTGGGATCACCTCCCCATTCAACTTGAGTGCAATTGGACTTGAATCCTCGTCTCCAGGCCCTGGTCTGAGCTCTGCACAGCTGTGAGCGAGCTCTCCCCAAGAGCAGTGACTAAGAGGCTGGAGCCGGGGTGGAGGGAGGGGTCCTCCCGAAGCCTCTCCGAGCACCCCGGGGCCAGGGCTGTGAGGAGACGCTTTGTCATCAGGCTCTGCTGACCCTCTGCTGCCTTCGGTGCAGTGACAGGAGCTGTCTCCTGTCATGTTCTTGGTTCATGTTTCAACATCCTCTTATCAGTCTTTCTGCAGGAGGCTGCCAGCAGTACGTAGGTGGCAGCAAATCATGCCCAGTTCTTGAGGAGGTGGGGTCAGAAAACTGGAAGATTCTAACACATGTTAGGCGCTTACTGTGTTATATCTTTTTTACTCTCATGACAACCCCGTAGGCAGGGCTGCCATGTACAGTTGGGAAGGTTGTTCACTAAACAAGGGCATCTGGCCAAGAGAGCAGTCCATGATCTAACCAAGCAGCATACCCGGCGTATACCTGTGTCTCTTGGAGGGGAGAGGGAAGCTTTTCTTAATTTATGTAAAGACACAGTATGGGCCATTCATGGTTATTGAGGTAAGGCCTATTATTATCTCCATTTTATCATTTGGAAACTGAGACACAGAGAGCTTAAGTCATTTGCTCAAGATCTGACCAAGATGCGGAGCTGAGCTCTGAAGCCAAGAGTTCTGGCTTCAGAGCCCGCACTCCTTGCAACACTGCCTCATACAGCCTTGGCAGGGATGAGCCAGTCACAAGAGCTGGAAGTCTGCTGAGGGCCCTGACTCCTGGGGCCCAGTCAGTTCTGAGACTCAGGGACCCCGAGTCATCTCCCCTCAGCTCATCAGGGCTCTGGGGGCCTGAGCCGCCCTCCACAGGGGGGATACGGCTGTAGCTGGAAGCTCGGAGACTGGGATTCTGTGGCTTCGTGATTCCGAGAAAGTCACCTTGCTTCATAGAGCCTCAGTTTCCCCACCTGTAAAATGGAGTTGACAGGCCCCACCCTGCCTGCCTCACAGGCCAGGATTTAACCATCCGTTTGGAGGATTTGAAAGAGAAGGAGGTCTTCTGCAATGCCTAAAATCACACCTAGAATTGCCTCAGTTAAAGCTTAATAGGTGGGGGACTTCCCTGGCAGTCCAGTGGTTAAGACTCCGTGCTTCCAGTGCAGGGGGTGAGGGTTCCATCCCTGGGTGGGAATTAGGATCCCACATGCCGTGCAGCCAAAAAAAAAATTAAAAGAATAGAGTGTTTAAATTTAAAATAAGCTTAAGAGGTGGGAAGAATAAATTAGGAGTTCGGGATTAACATATACACACTACTATATATAAAATAGATAAACAACACGGACCTGCTGTATAGCACAAGGAACTATACTCAATATTTTATAATAACCTATACGGGAAAAGAATGTGAAATATATATATATATATATATAGCTGAATCACTTTGCTGTACACCTGAAACTAACATTGTAAATCAACTATACTTCAATTAAAAAAAAAAAGCTTAATACGCATCTGTCATCTGCTTAATACGACTGCTATTTCCAGGTCTGTCGGTGGAGGTCCCCCCCGCCCCCCACCTCTTACAGCCTGGGAGCCAGTCCTTCACAGGCTGCCTGCCTTCCTTGTCAGACACAGAACAACACAGCCCAAATGCCAGGGCGCTCCCAGCTAATGAATCAGCCTCCAAAACGAGTCCAAACATCTGGCTGACAAAGGGCATAGCTCGTTGGAAGCAGCTCCTTCTGCACAAATATGTTCTTAATATTCAATTAGTATTTATCCACCACGAACAACAATTACGCCATTGACTCTCAATGAAGTGCCTGGTTAATTAATTAATGCAGTCTTTAACATGCTGGCAGCATTTCTCTATGAGCGCGATAGTTAAAATAATAACACAGTGACGCCAGGATGAGCCAGGGGCTGGCAGGGGCGCCCTGGGTTTCCCGGGCTCCAGATGTGAGTCTGGAGCTGAGCATGTGCCACACAAGCCATCTTCTGCAGTTTAAAAAGAAAAAGATAAAAACACACTGCAATTTTGAGCAAGCCGCTTAAACCCTCCCAGCCAGCTTCTTCCTCAGGAGGGGGCAGGCCAGATGACAGCAAGGTCCCTTGGAGTCCTAAACGCATGGGTTCTGCAAGTGACATTCAGATCTGTATTGACCCCCCTGCCCTGTTAATTGCTGCAGCCAGGGTCCTCCTGGGCTCCACACAGTCCTCTCTTTATAAACCACAAACCCTACATCTCTCTCCCCTCCACTGGCCTCCCTGTCCCCTTGCTGCCAATTATTCCAGCACCTCCTTCTCAGGCCCCATTTCTTTTTTTTTTTTTTTTTTTGCGGTACGCGGGCCTCTCACTGTTGTGGCCTCTCCCGTTGCGGAGCACAGGCTCCGGACAGGCAGGCTCAGCGGCCACGGCTCATGGGCCCAGCCGCTCCGTGGCACGTGGGATCTTCCCGGACCGGGGCACGAACCCGTGTCCCCTGCATCGGCAGGCGGACTCTCAACCACTGCGCCACCAGGGAAGCCCCCAGGCCCCATTTCTTCCTCCTGCTCCTTCCCATGGGGGTTCCCCAGAGCTCAGGTCCAACTTCCGGTTCTGATTCTGACCTCTTGCTTCTCCCAGTCTCCCATTCCAATTCTGTCCACCTCCAGCCCCCAGGTCCTGACTGCCCCTGTCTTTGCTTCCAGCTCCATCAGAGCCTGGGTTCACCCCAGCACTCCACTTACCAGCTGTGTGACCCTGGGCCGGTTACTCGACACCCCCGCCTTAGTTTCCCCACTTCTGTGATGGGGACAGTCACTTGGGGCATAATCATTGCCTCCACTGCCTCAGTCAGGATGGGATAACCTGCCCTAACAAATCCAAAATGCAATGGCTCAAACTCAATAGCGACGTATTTCTCACTCGCCAGCAGGCGGGTCCCTGCAGTGCAATGACTCCAAGGACCCAGGCTCTTTGCCTCTTGTAGCTCCCCCTGCCCCAGGGGGCTCTGTCATTGTCCTGGTGCTCCTGGCTGGGTCCCCATAGCCGGTGTCCCACTGGCAGAAGGGAAGGAGTGTGGGGGAAGCCTGACTGCCTTCCTGAGAGCCCTGGCTAGAAATCATGTCCCTCAGTTCACATGCGTGAGAAGGGGTTACACAGACACACATGGCTGCAAGGGAGGTCAGGAGGTGTAGTCAAGCCGTGTGCCCAGAGAGGAGCGAGGGGACAATGATGGAGCAGTGCAGCCTCTGCCACATGCCCTCAGAAGGTTGTTAGGAAGATCTAATGAGTTAATACATATAAAACCCTTAGCACTTGTCACGTGGTAAATATCCTATAAGCGACTGCAATGATTACTGTGTGTGCCTACACTAGTTCTGTGAATACGATGACTAATTAGACACATTCCCCATGTGTGAGGACCCCGCAGAGGAGGGTGGTAGAGACACATAGCCCACCCACCATCATTCAGAATGTGCCACACGTTCAAGGTGCCGTGGGACAGGCTAGAGGAAGTGAGGGGCTGGGAGGGAACGTGGGGCTGAGTCTCAAGGATTGGTGGCAACTGACCAGGTGGAGAGGGGATTCCAGGTCCTGGCTTCATGGGGGCGTGGCTACCGCCAGACCCATGCATAGTCGTGGTCACACTATCAGGACAGAAAGAGTCAGACTTTCTCCTGGGGGCACAGGGAGCCTCTGGAGGGGTTGGGCTAGCACAAGGAAGTGATGTTAGCTGACCTGAATTTCAGAATGTTCCTTGGGTGCAAAAAGGAGAGTGGGTTAGAACAGAGCAAGGGACTGGCCCTCAGCATCCTTTCTCTCTCCTGTCCTGCATGCCCACCAAGTACTGCAGGGCCTGGGAAGCTGACACTATATTTGCAGAATGGCTTGCAGCTGAGTTTTGGAATATGAATTAGGTTCTGCCAGGTGGAAGCTGTTGCCCATGATCTGGAAAATACAGTGAGGTGAGGCCATCTTCCTCCTTGCCCGTCCTCCCCTGGCAAGCAGGGAGAGAAGACATTGAGTAGTTCTGCATCAGTGACCCAGCATCCAGCTTCCTGGCGAGACCACAGCAGTGGAGACAGTGGCGTCCTCATCCAGGCTTCCTGAGCCCTGGTCTCAGCTGTAGGACTCAGGCTGTTTTATTAACTAACGGCTCTAATGGTGGCCTTGGGATTCCCCACCTTCATGATGGAGCAGAGGCAGCAGCTCCCCTGCTGGGCCAGTTCTGCAGTGTGGTGTGGGCATCATTCTTTCAGGCCCTTCCAAGGACTAGATTAACACCTGGATGGCTGGAAATAGAGGCTAGCTGGGAGGCTTCAGGAGTGGTCTAGGCAAGAGATGGATAAAGGCTTGAAGCAGGGCGGTGGCTTCAGGCTGGGGATCTGAGAATAGATTTGAAAGACAATTCTGTGGAGTTCACTAGGCTCGTCAGTCTATTTGGGTGTAGATGGGAGAGGGATTAAAAAATGCCCCCAAGCTCCTGGCTCACGTGGCTGGTAGACGAAACAAGCCACTGGTGGAGATAAGAGAGAAAGGGGAAGAGCAGGAATAAGGGGGGAGGCGATGATTCCAAATGGGTTCGTTGGTTTGAGGTCTTGGGGGATGTCCAGGTAGAGGCCTCCACAGGCAGGTGCAGACTGGAGTCTGGAGCACAGGAGGAAGACTGGGACGTGCTGGCCCAGAGGTGGGAATTCCAGCCCCGGGGGAGATGGGTAGGAGGATGTAGACAGAGAGGAGAAGGGGGTCCCAGGGTGAACGCTGGGGAACCATGACATTTAAGGGGTGGACAGAGGAAAACAGCCCAAGGAAAGGTGTGAGAAGCAGGAAGGGACAGGGGCAGAACTGTCCCTCAGTGGTGGCAGCAGTGTCACAGAGAGCACTGCAGGGTCAGATAGGGCGAGAGGGTGTCGGATGTCCTTGGGGACGGAGTGCCCTGGGACAAACCCTCCTGTCCTTCTAGGAGGCTACCAGCAGCCCACAGCATCCTTCTGACGCATGTACGGAAATGGAATTTTACCTTCATCTCGATTTCCTCGAGGGCTCCCTTATTCACTGAGCTCCTTGGTGGGCTTCCTGAGTTCACTGTCAGTACAAGGTGGGGTCAGAAGCCACATTGTGAGGAATTGAGGAGTCGAGGAAGTATACTTGGGGAGCTCTTTCCAGGTGTCTGGAGGGGAAGGGGAGGGAAAGGGTGGGAATAGGAAGTGGGGTTGAGGAAATGATTTTCTTTGGGTGGGGAGGCGGGATGGGAGCATGACGGTAACCAGGATTGAGGGAGACTGAAGAGGTGAGACGGCTCCCTCCCCTCCATTTCTACTGCTCAGACTGTGGACCACCATGGCCCGGCTCACTCTCCAACGTGTCCTCTCCACCACACCTTACCTCCCATCCTCTGAATCACTGACTCCCCGTTGCCCAGACGCCTTGTGCTCCCAGGCAGAGCCCTCCCTAATCTCCCGCAGCCTCCCTTCCCAACTATTTGTCTGCTCTTTCCTCCCTGAAAAACCTGCTGCTGCAGCCAACCACTCTGATTTAATTTTCCCCAGATATGCCATAGTCATTCATGACTGGAAAGAAGCCATTTTTGACACTGTTAACCACTTGTTTGTGTTTCCCCCGATGGTTTCAAAAATGCTGGAAACAAAAGGGTTTGACCCTTTGAGAAGGTGAGCTGTGACAGACACCCACCCAACAGACATGCCCCCATCTTCCCATGTGGGGGCTCAGGAAAGAAGCCTCCTCCCCCAGGGCCGCCCACCATTGCCAAAGCCAATCATGCCAAGTCCATTGTTCCCTTTTGCCAGTGATTGGGTTAAAGGTGGGCCCGTGGCCCAATTTTGGCCCATAAATCATAAAAAGAAGTTTTCAGGAAAGATTCTGGGAAAGATTTTACTCCCTGATAAAAAGAGAACCATATGCTAGGAGAGGAGCCCTCGTTACCTGTGGTGTGAGTATGTGATGTGGCAGCCATTTTGTGATCATGAACGAAAACCTGGCTGACACTTGGAGAGTAGCTGAGTGGAACGATGAGCAGAAATTAGGTCCAGGGTAATGTACGGTATCTACCCAAGCTCTTGGCATTTTGTTAAGCAAGCTTGTGACCTTGAGCAAGCTGCTTCTGCCTCCTCATTTGCAAAAAAACCCAATAATAATACCTACCTCATAGGGCAGTTATGAGGATAAAAGTGAGTTACTATTTGTAAGGCTCTTAAAGATATGCCTGCACATATGCCTGGAAATATTGGTGTTAAATAAATAGAAATAATACAAACTCGTATTGGCTAAGCCCCTTTGAGTTGGCTTTTCTGACACTCAGGTGGTGAAGAGGAGGTTCCTTCAGCAGAAGGCAGGGGCTGAAAAACAGGCACGGAGGAGCCTGTGTGGGGCCGGGGTGAATGTGAAGGCCTGGAAGGATCTGGAGCCTCTGGAGGATGGGGTACCATGTTGGCCTCTGGCACAACAGCGGGGTGGTAGGGAGGGGCTGCCGTCTCCATGGTCTGGATGGTAGCGGGGGGAGGGGAGACACCCACCCCTCTTCTTCAGCACAGTCTTGGCTCAGAGGACCAAAGCTACGCCTGCTGCAGGGGGGATTCCAGCATGAACAGGCTGTAAATGGGATGTCCTTCCAGGTGCCCAGGGCAGCATAAGGCCAAGCTCCGTGCATCTCAATCTCGCCTCCAAACCGTCTAAGAGCCATTTCCTCATTTCTACTGTGAAGTTCCATACCTCTCTCCTTAGTAAAAACTGGTGGCTGAGGGTCCCGTGAGCATTTCCATTTCTTGATGCCGGCTGCCTCCAGGCCAGGTAGAACCCTGGACCTCTTGAACTTTGAGTCATCTGCTGGATTCTGTGAGCCAAAGCTTCCCCTTCCCAGGCTGGCTTCACGGGTGTGTCCCCTGTACAGTCACACAGGTTCCCACGCTTCATTGATCACTCTGCTCTTGCCTTCTTGAAATTCTTAATGAGTTTTCAACAAGGGGGCCCACTGGGCCCCGCTGATTGTGTAGCCAGGCCTGCTCTTCACCCAGGCTGCCTGGATGGAGGTTCCTGTTCTCCCCAGCCCAGACCGGAGCACGTGTACATCCCTCCCCTTGTTCCAGCAGGTGCCGCCCTCAGACTTGAACACCTGGACACCTCCCCCACTCGCCCGCCGCAGAGTCTCCCAAGCACCTCTTCCCACGGCCACCTGCTGGGCTCAGATTCCCACCTCAGCCTGGATGACTGACTGTAACAGCTCCTGACCCTCTCCCTCCTCTGCGCGCCAGCCACCAAGATCTTTCTAAATTACAAATCCGATCATGTCTCTCACCTGCTTATAACACTTCAGGGGCTCCTTGCAGCTTAAGTTATAAATTCCAAGCTTCTGTGGCCCAGTGCACAGAACACTTCCTGATCCAGCCTCTGCCTATGTATCTAGAAATCACGCCAAGCCATGCCCTCCCTGCCCCTCTCACTCCCCACCCTCGGCCTCACCACCGATTCTTTTCGTTCCCAGAAAGAGCCTGTTTCGTGCTCTGTGTTTCTGCACACACTGTTTCTGCTGCTGGAGTGCCCTTTCCCCCATTCTTCATCCAGTCAACCCCTGTCATCTTTAGAACTCAGGTGCCACCTCCTCCAGGAAGCCTCCCCCTGTGCCCACAGCCTCGAGGGCGTCTCTCAGAGCGGTGGCTCTGATCGCCCACTTGTCTGCCTCCTGGTCTCCTCAGCATGCAGCACAAAGCCTCCTGGTGCAGCAGGGGGTACACTGACCCCTGGGGCACCAAAGTCACTTCCCCTCTCTGGACCTCAGTCTTATGGCTTATTCGCTCAGCAGCACATATTGGGCTCTTACTCTGTGCCAAGCGCTGAGTAGGCACCTTCCATGCAGCTGGGACCCAGCCAGACACAAACCCTGGCCTCAGGGATTGCAGTGGGCAGAAGGAGGGGATGACAAGCATGCGAACTAATAAGAACGTGTGATAATGTCCAACGGTGATATATGCTATGAAGCAGGTCAGGGGAAAGAGAGTGACGGTGACGTTGGCTTAGATCTTAGATGGGATCATCAGCAGGGCCCCTTTGATAAGGGGACATTGAGCAGAGCCTGGAGGAAGCAGGAGGGAGCCCTGCTGGGGCCCGGGAGGGGGGTGAAGTTCCAAATAGAAGAAATAGTGAGGGCAAAGGCAGGAACGCTTAGTGGGTCCCAGGGACCGTGAGGACACCACTGAGGCTGGAACAGGGTGAGTGAGGGGGCGGATAGAAGGAGATGAGGTCAGGGAGGAACCAGGGCCAGATCCTGGGGGCCTGCAAAGACTGCAGTGGAAGCTCTGCCCAGCCTCACGGTGCCCTCAAAGCCACCTGCTCTGGCCCCTCCCTCTCCTACAATGAACAGGTCCATCCTTCCATGCCCTCTACCCTCTGCCCCTTGACCTCTCCGCCACCTCCTTCCACCCTCAACACAGCACTTCATTCCTCCTACCCCTAAACCAAAGAAGCCAATAGAGGGGAACCCCCCATGGACCTCCACACCTCCCTGCCTGTTCTCCACCCGCCCCATCCCTGTCATAATCCACATCCCGTCGGCCCTCCTGGGATTCCAGGTGCAGCTGTGTCCACAATGCTCCACACTGAAGCATCCCACCTCGGGGCTCATCCACTCTCTGTGTTGGGGATGAGGTGGGACAAGGGTGGGACTCAGGCAGCCTGCAGCTCAGCAGACCAAAGGGCTGGGGGTCAATAGCCCCAGGGGCAGCCTCATCATGGAAGGTGGGAGCAGGCAGATAAATGTCCTTCTGACAGATGATGCTGAGGGGCACCGTGCGGGCTCCTCGGAGGGTCCCGGCAGGACTGACCTCCAGCTGCCCGGAGTGGCAACTAGATCAATAACACTGGCCCCACGTTAGCTTTTCTTCCTTCTTCCTCTTGTTCCTTCTACTCCCTCATTCGTATTTCCTGGGGTCACCACCCAAATAAACTTGTCTCCATGTTAAACGTGGAGTTTAACTTGCACCAAGTCTTTTCTCAGGCTCTGCTTTCAGGGAACCCAAATGAATCCAGTCCCTGTTGTTACACCTGAGAGAGGGGTCCCTCCTCCCCGCCCAGGTCACACGTGTACTCCCACCCCCACCTCCTGGAGAATCCTCCCCAATCCAGCCGCCGCTCTCTCTGCCACGTGCCCATATTCCCTCTCTTCTGGATCGTTTACACTGAAACAGGCTCAAGTCTCTCGGAGCAGAAGGAAAGATGAAACATCCTTCAACCTCACATCCCTTCTGGCTTCTGGGACTCATCTGGCTCCACCTCGCTGGTGCTGGTGCGTCTGGCACCACTGCCTACTCCCTACACCTCGAGACACACTCTCTCTGGTTTCCCTCCACCCGCACTCTCAGGGATGCCTCTTCTCAGACCCCCCCGCCAGGTCCTCCTCCTCAACATGCAGGGACTCCTCAGGCAGGGCCCTGAGTCCTCCTGTCCCCGCAAGGCGTGCTCTCTTTCTGGAGGTCTGCCAGAGCCCTCAGCATCTGCATCTGTGTGTCCAACCCAGACCTCTTCCCCAAGCACACACCCAGATATCCAACCACCTGCCTTTCACCTCTACTTGGATGGGTCAAAGACACAAAATCAGTACATCCAAACATCCCAGCACAGCCTCACCCCGCTCCTCCTGGGTTCCCCATGGCAGCACGGGTACCAGTCTCCATCCAATGAGGGCGCAGGTCCCACACCAGTGCGGGGTCATCCTGGCTCCTATCCCTCACCCCCATGTCCAATCTATCGCGAGTTCTCTAGATTTTGCCTCCAAAACCTTTTCTAGATTAGTCTGCTTGCACTCATCTCATCACCACCAAGCTAGTCCTGGGCACTCAAAATTGGATTTGAACGAGGATTACTGGATCAAATACAGAGTGCCCAATTAAATCTGCATTTCAGATAAACAATGATTTTTTAAAAATATAAGCATATCCCAAATATTACATGAGATATACTTATACTAAATAATTATTTATTTGAAATTCAAGGGTAACTCAACAGCCTGTTTTTTGTTTTTGTTTTTTTTTTCGGTACGCGGGCCTCTCACTGCTGTGGCCTCTCCCGTTGCGGAGCACAGGCTCCGGACGCGCAGGCTCAGCGGCCATGGCTCACGGGCCCAGCCGCTCCACGGCATGTGGGATCCTCCCGGACCGGGGCACGAACCCGCGTCCCCTGCATCGGCAGGCGGACCCCCAACCACTGCGCCACCAGGGAAGCCCCTGTATTTTTTTAATGTCCTTTTCTAGTTAAAATTCCTTGAAATCCTTGAACTATTTCAAGGATCGTCTTGTATTTTTATTTGCAAAAACTGGCAATACAAATCCTAACTGATCTCCCTGCATCTCCACACTGTGGCCTGATGATCTTGTTCAAACAAACTTTGCTAAGTAGACAGTGAAGGGAAGTATGTATATTGTAATCACTAGATTCACCTCTTATCAAAAAGACATGGGGGAACATATGTTTATGTATGACTGATTCACTTTGTTATAAAGCAGAAACTAACACACCATTGTAAAGCAATTATACCCCAATAAAGATGTTAAAAAAAAAAAAAAAAAGACATGGAATGTATAATACAATGACTATAGTTAATAACACTGTATTGTATATTTGAAAGCTGCCAGGAGAGTAGATCTTAAAAGTTCTCATCACAAGAAAAAAATTTGGAAATACGTGTGGTGATGGATGTTAACTAGACTTATTGCAGGTGATCATTTTTAAAAATTTTATTTATTTTTAATTAATTTATTTTTGGCTGCATTGGGTCTTTGTTGCTGCACGCAGGCTTTCTCTAGTTGCCGTGATTGGGGGCTACTTTTCGTTGCGGTGCGCAGGCTTCTCCTTGTGGTGGCTTCTCTTGTTGTGGAGCATGGGCTCTAGGCTCGCGGGCTTCAGTAGTTGTGGCATGCGGGCTCAGTAGTTGTGGCACATGGGCTCAGTAGTTGTGGCTTACAGGCTCTAGAGCACAGGCTCACTAGTTGTGGTGCACGAGCTTAGTTGCTCCGCAGCATGTGGGATCTTCCAGGACTAGGGATCGGACCTGTGTCCTCTGCATTGGCAGGCGGATTCTTAACCACTGCACCACCAAGCAAGTCCCCTAGGTGATCATTTTGCAATAGATACAAATATCAAATCAATATGTTGTACACCTGAAACTAATATGATGTTATATGTCAATTATATCTCAGTTTTTAAAAAATAACAAGTAAAATAAAATTTTTCTTTTTCAGGAAAAAAAAATAAATATTAAAAAATTAAAAGTACAGGGAGGGATGGAGTGGGAGTTTGGGATTAGCAGATGCAAACTATTATATATAGAGTGGATAAACAACAAGGTCCTACTGTATAGCACAGGGAACTATATTCAGTATCTTGTGATAAACTCTAATGGAAAAGAATATTAAAAAAGGATGTATATATATATATATATGTGTGTGTGTGTGTGTATAACTGAATCACTTTGCTGTACAGCAGAAATTAACACAACATTGTAAATCAACTATACTTCAATAAAATAAAATAAATCAAAAGCCAGGGAAAAAACACTCCCCAGTTAAAAAAAAATTAAAAGTACAGAAAATTCGGTTACTAGCAACAACTTAAATCAGTGAATACTATATTAAATGCTTATTGTGTACCAGGCATGCCTAGAAAATGAAATGTTCCATTTAACCAAATATTCCGATGAGCCAAGTTATCATAGGTAATATAGATCACACTTGTGGCATCACTATTCGCAAGGATTATAATATAACAATCTAAGCAGCACTAAGACTGAATTCAGCATTTTGAAACCATAGGATGTGTCAGGGTTACCTGTATAAAGCATCTTAGAGGCGCATAAACATTAATCTAGGATCTGGAAAGCACACAGGGCTGAGTGCCAGGGACACGGAGGTCTGGTCCAGTCTCACTCACGCCTTGTTGTTGGATTGAGGTAAATCACTTCACTTCTCTCCGCTGCAGTTTCCTTGTCTATAGAACAAGGAGCTAGACTAAATGATCTATCTCTAAGGGCTCTTTTGGCTCTGATTCAATTAACTTATAGTGTGATAGATTGAAGAAGTGCTGGCTAATGGTGTTTCTGTTGAGAGAATGCTGAATATACTAGTTTTTACTGTACTTCTATAAAAATAAAAAAGTTCCTAACTTCATATCTCTGAGAGGAAAAGATTTATCATCATTGGACTAGAGAAAATGTGGTCAACTTAGTATGATTCTGTAAGAATGGCAATGGATTCAGAAACTTTCATAGGGACCCCAGAAATCCAAGGACAGAGCAGACATTAGATCCCTAATTCCCAGGACAAAAGTTCTTGTGGAAAATCTTCATGATGTACTGAAGTCAGCATCTGCAAAATGGGATACCAAAGTCTGGAGGAAGTTCACATAGCTTTTTAAGTAGAGCACCTTCCTCCCAGCTCAGGGAAATCCAGGTGGACCCAGTTCCTCAAAGGCATGCAGACAGTAAAATAAAATGGTGTGTTTTCAAGTGGTAGCTTGTGTTTCTCTGAGAAGTCTAAAAAATGAGAATCTAGACAGATTCTTTGATAGACTTAGGAGGCAGTCTGTATTGTCTCAAGAAGCTCTTGTGAAAACTTAGGAAAATAGTTTAGATTCTACTCAGCCTTCCTAAAGTAAAACAAAAAAACCACTGTAATTCAACTATACGTCAATAAAAAATAAATTTTAAAAAACCCCATAATACAGAAAAATAGTCAAATAACCCAAAAGAAAGCAGAAAAGGGGAAACAGGGGAACTGATAACAGAGGTTACAAATAGAAATCAAATCATAAAATGGAAATTCTAACCCAAGCATATCAACAATTACATTAAATATAAATGATCTAAACTTACCAATTAAAAATCAGAGTTATTTAATGAATAAAAATACTAACAAGACAATAATATGTTGTCTACAAAGACATCCACTTTATAACATAATAGTAAAAGGTTGGGAAAAGGTATACCTTGCAAACAGTAATCAAAAGAAAGCTAGAGTGGCTATTTTAATATCGGACAAGGTAGATTTCAGAGTAAGTAAAATTACCATGGATAAAGAGGGACATTTTATAATGATAAAAGGGTCAATTCACCAAGAAGGTAACACCCCTAAAAGTGTATGTACCTAGCAACAGAGCTTCAAAATGCTGAAGCAAAAACTGATAGAAGTGAACAGAGCAATAGATAAGATCTACAATCATAGTTGATTTCAACACTCTTCTTTCAGCAGTTGATAGAAAAAGTAGATCAGTAAGGATATAGAACTGAACAACAACCTTAACAAACTGGGTCTAATTAACATCTATAGAACACTCTACCCATTAACAACAGAATACACATTCTTTTCAAGGGCACATAGAACATTCACTAATATAGACCATATCCTGAGTCATAAAATAGATCTTAACAAATTTTAATAATTGGAGTTATACAATGTATGTTCCCTGACCATAATGGAATTAAATTAAAAGTTAATAATGAACAAGGTAACTGGTAAATCTCCAAACACTAGAACTAAAACAACATATTTATTCAATAGAATACTACTCAGCAATAAAAAGAGACTATTGATTCAGCAACTTGGGTAAATTTCAAAGGCCTTATGCTGAGTGACAGAAGCCAATCTCAAAAGGTTATATATGTAAGATTCCATTCATATGACATTCTGGAGAAGGCAAAACTACAGCAATGGAGAACAGATCAGTGGTTGTAGGGGGAACAGATCAGTGGTTGCAGAAGATGGGGTGACTACAAAGGGTCAACACAAGGGAGTTTGGGGCTGATGGAATTGTTCAGAATCCTGGTTGTGATCATAGTTTCAGAAATTTAATATGTATGAAAACTCACAGAACAGTACACCCCGCCCCAAAGTCCATTTTTTTACCATACATTAATTTTCTTTTTAATGTTTTAATTTGACCCTGTCATTCTCCTGCTGAAAACCTTTCATGGCTTCCCAGTGGTCTTGGACAAAAGCCAAACTCCTCAAAGGCAGGGTCTCCAGCCCATCAGTCAGCGTCCTCTCCCACCTGCAACCCTTCATTCTGCATCCCAGGCACATTAGCCTTTCCTCAGTTCTTTAAAGATGCAGGCTCTCTCTTACCTCAGGGCCTTTGCGCATGCTGGGTCCCCCTGCCTGAGGCTTCCTTCTGCTTCTCTGCAGCCAGCATTTGTGAGCTGCAGGAAGGGAGTGTGTGAAGAGGCACACTCTAACCTCTTCTCCAGCACCCCCAAACTGGTGGGCAGCTTCTCCCCCAGCCTACCCCGTTCACCTCTCCCCTTCTCTGCCCCAATCACCTCTGAACTTGTCAAGGTCCCCAAGGACTATGAGTTTAAAATATAGATTGCAAAGTAAACCTCAGAACATACCCCTCACCAGTGACCTTCAAACATCGGCGGGTTGGGGGTTGGGGGTGATAGGTGGAGAGATACCGAGGAATGCGGATATAGAGCATCTAACCCAGGAGGTTAGATGTGGGGAGTCTGTATTTCAGCCAGACCCCAGAGGCCTCGGGTGGTCTTGGGACCTCTGGTCTGGGAGGCACTGCCCCGTCGCCACACTCCCCTCCTGGTGCGGAGCCCACGTGGGGGCAGCTTCGGAAAGGTGCCCGCAGGAAGCACAGGGCCGAGCCCCCTCTTTAAAAGCAATTTGGAAACCTTTTCATTTCTTTCTTTGTGAGGAAAAAGGAAAACAAGGCTGATTTCTCTCCGTATAATTGTCGGGGCCCCGGAGAGCACGGGAAATGGCAAGTTTGAGCGCACCAGGCAATTTGCTGGCTTTCAGGGCTGGTGGTTGCGATAGTCCCTCCTGGGCCTGCGCCCCGCGGCTCCCGCGTCCCTCCCAAACTGTAGCGGGCTGGGGAGTTGTGGGGGGGGGGCGGGTCCGGGAGCCAGGCTGGGATGTGGGGCCTAGGGTGGTGTCCAGGCTGTGGACAGTCAGGATCGGGGTGCCCCACTGAAGGCTGGGGGTGAGGAGACTGTGGGACCCCAGTAGAGACACTGTCCCCCAAGGCCGCACCTCCTCCCTTACCCCGCCTCAGCCTTAAAGAACCTTCACTACCCCTCACTGCAGGATCGTGGGTAATGAACAGAAGGGAAAGGCCCCAGTGGAAGATTCTCCCAGACCACAGGCTGCCTCCAGAAGGCCCCCGAAGGATCCTGGAAGGGGCAGAGGGGCCAGTGATCCAACTAAGAGTCGAGGTGCTGAGGGAGGTGGACTGTGGGGTGGGAGGCCTGAGGGACACAGACCACCCCTGACTCCACCCTGGGTCTGTGCTTCCAGTCGGTTCTACTCTCAAAACATATCAAGTTGTACATCAACCATATCTCAATTTTTTAAAAAATCCAGAATCCCAGCCCTTCTCTTACCTCCACTGTCCCCACCCTCATCCAGGCCCCATCACCTCCCACCTGGACAGTCCAGGTAGCTTCCTCACTGGTCCCTGGCTTCTTGGTCTGCCCTCTCCACTCAATTTCCACTCAGAAGCCACAGAAACCCGTTGAAACCTTGTCAGATCCTGTCCCTCTCCTGCTCAGAACCCTGCCCTGTTGCCCATTTCTTCTGAGTGAAACAGTGCACACAAGACCTGCACCCTAGTACCCGCCTGACCTCGGCTGCCCGCTGCCATCTCCCCCAAGCACTGCACTCCCACTTCCTCAGTCTCTTTCCTGCTCAAACAGACCGACCTCAGGCTTTGGTGCTGGCTGTACCCTCTGCTGGATGCTCTTCCCCCAGATATCCACAAGGCTCCCCCGCCTGCTTCAGGGCTCTGCTCGAATGTCACCTTCCCAGAGAGGCCGTCCCTAATGGCCCCAACGTGAAAAGTTGCCCCCCTTCCGCCGCTGCACAAAGTCCCCCCGCCATCACTTAAGCCTTTGTTTAACATCAGCCCCACGAGGAGCTGTGGTCACTGCTGTGTTCCCAGCACCCAGAGCAGTGCCTGACACACAGGAGGTGCTCAATCCACATTTGTTAGATGAACACGAGGATCCCAGGTCAGGACTCCCCCTCCCACAGATTCCTCCCCCCATCTTCACACCTCACCCACCACCCACTGAGGAGGGAGGCTGGATGTAGGATAAGGTGCGGAGGGAGGCAGGGGGTGAGCCACTGCCCCCAGACACAAGCCTGGGACTCAGGCCAGGCCCCTGTCCCCCAGAATCACACTCCACATTTCCTTGGCAGTGTGCCTCCCTCTCTCCTGGTCCCCCCCCCCACCCTTTCCAAGCTGCTGCTCTTCCTGGGGGGTTCCCCACATGAGGGCTGACAGAATCACCAGGGCACCTACTGCTATGCCACGTGCTCAGCCTTGTCAACTCACCAAGTCTCACAATAATACTATGTGAAGTTGGTGGCTGTGCCCACATTACAGGTGAGGAAACTGAGGCCCAAGAGGCTTAAGTGACCTACCCAGAGATACACTATGGGAGTGAGATTCCCACCCATACTGCTGGACGTGGGGGCCTTTTTTCCTGATGCCGCAGCCCCAAATTCCAGTCCTCCCACAGACCTGTGAGCCTTTAGGCCGGGTAAGTCAGGACCCACCCGGTTACAAGTGTGGCTATCACGCCCCACTCACTCCTTCCCCCAGCCAGGTGGCCAGAGCTCAGCACAGCAGTGGTGATTATTTGAGGAAAAGGGAAAAACTTCTGTCTATTGAGCTCCTGCCATGGGCTGGTTATCATGCCGAATGTTTTACATACATCACCTCCATGAGCCTTGCCATGACCCCATTACACGGATGAGTGGACTGAGGCCAGAGAGGTTAAGTAACCTGTCCCATGCCGCTCATCTAAAAAGTGGCAGATGGGGCTTCCAGAGCGGCCCCAATACCCCAAGATGATCTGCCAAGTTCCTGAGGCTTTCGTGTCCCTCCTCCCACAAACCCCCGTGCCCTCTGCCTGGAAAAATGTCCCTGCCAGCCCCTCCATGGCAGGGGAGAGAGAGCAGACAGTCCAGGCACAGCCACCAGAGGGCGGTGGGGGCAGCCACCGCGTTTATTAATTTTCTGCCTCGGTGGGTCTGCAGCCCCAGCTGGAGCCCGCAGAGTTGCCATCCAGTCTATCAAATAATTCTATCTGGGAAGAACCTGGCCTGCGAGGGACCAGGCTGATGGGCCTTTAAAATTTAATTGCTGTACTAAGTGAGATTAGAAGTGGGGAGGTGGGCGCGGTGAGCCCAGATGAAAGTATGGCATGTTGGAGGAGGCAAGGGGGGCAGAGGAAACACATTTCTGTCAACCCCTCTGGACCCTGGCATCCCCCACCTCCTGCGCCACCTGGGTGGGCACCCTGGCCTCAGCCCCCTCAACCTCCCCATCACCTGGCAAAGCACTGGCTCCCTCGTGGCCTGCTGTCCCTCTGCTTCTCCTTCCCGACCCCACGGGCTCCTCCAGGCCAGTCACACCAGCTTAGACACCCTTTGCTGATGTTCCCTGCTCAGTCTGACGTCTTCGCCTTTGCCCATGCAGTCTCTTAACTTAGGGTGCTATTCTCCCTTCACTAGCTCAAACTCTCGCCATCTTTCACAAGCCCTCCGGTGTCTTCTGCTCCCGCATCTCTTTTGCTTACACGAGCTCCCTATGTCAGGAAGCAGCACACAGCCTTCTCTGTGGGTGACCAAGCTTCCTCCACCACCACCGCCTCTGTCCTAGCCCTCCTTCCTAGGAAAGCTTGTTCATTCAGCGGCCCCCCCTTCATCCCTGCCCACACAGTGTACCCGTCAAGCTCCTCCCCGGCCACTGGCCATGGGCTCGGGGCTCAGAGTCAGGGGTCCACCACGGGTGCCAAGGGCCAGGCTCGCTGAGGCTGCAGACTGTGTGGAAGGTGAGGCAGGGGCTATAAACCCAAATCCCATTCACCTCACCCCACCTTGCTTGGAAAGGGTGCAGCCTGGTCACTTGGCTATGGTGAAATTCCAGGATTTTCAAAGCCGGGCTCTTTTCCCAAATGAAATCTAAGTAGAATCACCATGTTGCAAAACAGATAAAAGTCAGATTTTGTTAGTACGAATGCACTTGATACGCTCGCACGGATGCCATATTCTGATTGTAATAACAGAGAACAATTACAATACGATTAGATGACAACAAGGCTGTTTGGTTGAACATAAGATAAAACTAAGGGATATTCAGTGATGGTTTCTGTCCTCAGCCTCCAACCTGTTTCCACATTTTGTTTCTGCTGTACATTATTACTTATTCATGCAGATAAGTAATTGCGAGTTAAAAGAAGGTTTGTTTATTATCTCTCCTTGCAATGCTCTTCAGTTAAATACAGATCCACTCACAGCAAGCTTTCTGGTGATTTCGCATGGGTTCAAAGTTGTGTAACATAATTGCCAGCCTATATTTGTTTGGAAATAATGTCTTATCATAAAGAATGGTATTGTAAGTGAACCTGAGTCAAACATTTGTGGAATCTGCAGGGCATCCAGAGTGCCCCAGGGGTCTGCAGACGTGGTTTGTAAGCCACGGACTTTGCAGCCACGTCTCACTTAGCGATCCCTCCTCTTGGGGCCAGGGCCCTGCCCCCCAAATCTAGTTCATTCCTTGCTTCCCTCAAAGTTGGGAAGGACCCTAGGGCTATGTAGTCCAAAACCCACCTTGTGCAGGAATTCCTCCATAGCCCTTCAACAGCTAGTCCTCCAGCCTCTGCTTGAATGCCCGAAGTGTTGGAGAACTCACATTATGAGGCTGCCTGGTCCAGTCCGGTCCATCATGGAGCAGCTCTAATTGGTAAACATCTCTCTGAGCCTGTTTCCTTGTCTGTAGAACGGGCATAATATTTATCAAGCCTGACTGCTATGAAAACCAAATAAGATGATACTGAGTTGGCACGTACTCTTTCCTGTGTCTTTCTCTACTTTCAAAGCAGCTTCATTTTAGAGATGCAGACAGCCTCAGGCCCACAGGACAGGTACATGTTATGGACTATGCCGTGTAGGGTGGGCAGGGGTGGGGATGGGGAGTGAGAGCTCCTCTGGGACGTCCCTAAGGGAGGCGTGCCTGGGGAGGGGGTCCACGGGAGTGAAGGGGGTCCGAGCTCCCAAGGAGGTTCACCAAGTCCATGCGCCCCACCCTCTCCCACGCGGGGCTCCACCCCCCATGCTGGCCTCAGAGCCTCATCGGTCTTCCCTCCTGTCACCAGAGCTGGAGCCTTGTCAAGGAGGCTAGGGGATTAAAGCCCAGGGCCAGCCACGCCCCTGCCAAAGAGCTGGCCCTCCATTACCCACCTGCCCAGCTGTCTGTGGCCATCTATCAGCCCTGGCCCGAGTGACCTCTGATCGATGGGCAACATATTATGTACTGGATATTGTCCTGAGCCAGCTGGGAAGAGGGGAAAGGGGCCACGTTCCTGAGGCAGACAGGCCCAGCCACCAGCAAGCCCTGGGGTGGGAGGGAAAGGAGAGGATGGGGCTGGCAGCGCTCTGCAAAGGGTCAGGGGTCCTGGGCCCGGCCCCCATGGGCACGGCAGCTGACACTGGCAGAGGTCTCTGGGCCTCAGCATCCTCTGTAAGAGAATCAGGTGGAGCCAGCAGGGCTTGGGAACTTAGCTCCCGCAGGGCAGCCAGTCCTGAGGATGAATGAAAGGGTGGCAAAGGCAAGACCACCTTCCCTCAGATTACCTCACTAGTGGTGATCAGGAATTTCCAGACTAGTTGGCTTAAAATCCTACTTCTGGGAGAGGCTGAAACTGCAATCAGGTTAGTTATTAAGTCTTGACGGATCTTAGTGTAAGTGACTCCACTTGGGGCCTGTTGTTTCTTTTTAACGTTTGCAACCAAAATATCTGAACTAGGACTTGAGCAGGAAAGGCATCCTGGCAGTGGGCGCAACACGGGTAAAGATACAAAGGCAAGGAAGTTATAGGAAGTGTCCCCAGAATGGGGATGGTGAGTGGTCCACCCAGGCAAGAGCAGAGAAGGGTCTGTGGGGCGCGTGTGCATACATGTGTGCACAGGTGTGTGCTCACATGTGAGCCTGTGTCCCTAGGGGGTTTGAAGATGTGGAAGGTCAGAATCTGGAGTGGGATAAGAGGCCAGAAGGGTGGACCGTGCCAGACCAGGTGGAACAGCAACATCAGGAAGCACCATGAACAGGTGTCTAGGGTGTCCTAGACAGATCTGGCCCGGTGTGGAGTGGAGAGAGGCTAGAGGCAGCGAGGTGGCATGGGGATCTGGGCTGGAGCAGTGGGAGAGTTGGAACCAGAGCTGACTGCCCTAGGAGGACATCGCCAGGGCAGAAGCATGGCATTGGATGCGGGGGACAGAGAGAAAGTGGGCTGATGTTTCCAATCTGGATGGCCAAGGAACTGAAGGGTTATTGAACTATGAAGAGAAGCTTGTCTTGGTTGGTGGGGTTTGGGGCCTGTGGTTTAAAGGTGAAACTGGACCAGGCAGTTGGAATTACTGATCAGGAGAGAAGCTGGTAGTTCAAACCAACTTAGGAGGCATTGGCTTGGAGGGGCCCACAGGAGAAGACAGGTTCTCCAAGAGAAGATGTCTGTACCCATCAGAGCTAGTTGGCCAACCACTATCCATTCTGTGTCCAGGTACAATTCTAACACCCATCCCAGTATGTGGGATTTTTCTCCATAAACTCAGTACATGCTAATAAAAGTAATATATTTTTGCAAAAGATAAGACAAAACAGAAGAGAGAAGAGTAGCCATGTTTTACATTTTTGCAGATCTCTTTAAATGTCTGGCTTAATAGATGGCAGCTGGGTCCTCGTATCTGCTTCTACGTTCAGTCTCCTGCAATATGTTGTTTTGGTTGATGTAGATAAAGAAAATCTGGCCTCCCCCAGATATGGAGTGGAAAAGGAGGAGAATTCTGGTAGCCTTTTCCGTTGTTGTGGGCATTCTTCTCTGATACTACACCAAACCTTGACATGGAATCTGAAAATTTTCAGTTGCTTAATTCTGTTACATTCAAATCCACTGGTCTATCTTGCACTTTGAATGAATCTTTTACCCATGGATGATTTTGTGACATCACGCATCGGTCATTTAGAGACAAAAGTCTTGAAGTATTGGGAGGCTCATAGTAGTAGATAAAAGTTGTCCAAAATCCAAATTTCTGTTTGAAATCTCAAACTTTACCACTGGCAACAAATACTGTCAGTTGTTTCCCTTGAAGTGACAAGTTCCCTTCATTCATTTTCAAGAACACGTATGTCAAATGCCCGAGACTGAAAATCTATAGTTTGTCTACAGTTGTTTTTTTTTTAAGTAAAATTGGTGCCCCATGGGGAAAAAAATGGCTGTTTCAGCTTACAATTCAGTCACGTACGTGCTATTCTTTGAGACAATTACTGAACAATAATGCCCCCCTTATCTATGGTTTCACTTTTCTCCGTTTGTTACCCACAGTCAACTGCAGTTCAAAAACTATTAAATGGAAAATTCCAGAAATAAACAATTCGTAAGTTTTAACTTGCTCACCATTTTGAGTAGTGTGATGAAACCTCTCGTCATCACACTCTCTCCAGCCGGGTCCTAAATCATCCCTTTGTCCAGCCTTTCCCACCTGTTTGTCACTCAGTAACCGTCTCAGTTATCAGATCGACTGTCAAGGTATCCTTATCGCAGTCTACAGTCCTTGCATTCAAGTGACCTTTATTTTACTTAATAATGGCCCCAAAACACAGGAGCAGTGACGCTGGCAATTCAGATACACCAAAGAGAAGCCGTAAAGTGCTTCCTTAAAGTGAAAAGGTGAAAGTTCTCAACTGGATCAGAAAAGAAAAAAATCGTATGCTAAGGTTGCTAAGATCTACAGTAAGAACAAATCTTCTTTTTGTTTTAAGTTATTTATTTATTTATTTAGGCTGCTTTGGGTCTTCGTTGCTGCGCGCGGGCTTTCTCTAGTTGCAGCGAGCAGGGGCTACTCCTCGTTACGGTGCGTGGGCTCCTCACTGCGATGGCTTCTCTTGTTGCAGAGCATGGGCTCTGGACGTGTGGGCTTCGGTAGTTGTGGCGCTGGGGTTTAGTTGCTCTGGGGCATGTGGGATCTTCCCGGACCAGGAATTAAACCCGTGTCCCCTGCATTGGCAGGCAGATCCTTAACAACTGTGCCACCAGGGAAGTTCCAGAATGAATCTTCTATTGGTGAAATTGTGATGAAGGAAAAAGAACCTCGTGCTAGTTTTACTGTCACACCGCAAACTGCAAACGTTATGGCCACAGTGTGTGCTGAGATGGAAAAGACATTACTTTTATATCATAAGATATTTTGAGAGAGACAGAGACCACATTCACGTAACTCTTATTACAGTATATTGTTCTAATTGCTCTATTTTATTATTGTTAATCTGTTACTGTGCCTAATTTATAAATTAAACTTTATCATAGGTATGTATGCACAGGAAAAAACATACTATACACAGGGTTCAGCACTATCCGTGGTTTCAGGCACCCACTGGGAGTCTTGGGACGTATCCCCCACATAGAAGGGGGGGCTACTGTACTTTAGGATGTGGCAGAAATGCTTTCTATGTGCTTCCCATTCTATCACACAGAATATTAAAAAGATGTGTACTCAGGGGCAAAGATTTAATGGCTCATCAAGGACATTCTTAGTGAAACTGGCTTTTTCCTTTCCTGCCATGCTTGCTGGTAAATGACGCCATGACTCCAGGTGCGGTCTGATGCCACCACCTAGATCTGTGCTAAGGCAACAACATTTTTAAGCACTATAGATTTGCACCATCAGTTCCAAATATCAACACGGTGAAAACGGCGAATAACATGTCTTCGTATCACTACGAAAATAGTTTTGACCTCTCAGCCCCCCGAAAGGGTCTTGGGACCACACCTTGAGGACTGAGCCCCGGAAAGTAGAAGCTATGTCACTTTGTCCCTGGGTCCTCGGCACAGCGACGGTGCAGAGTAACTGTCAGCGGTGCTGAGCACTCGCTGGGAACCTGATTCATCACCCTCACAACAGCTTTTGAGGCGGGTACTTTTAGTATCATGCCCATTTCACAGGTGAGGGGACCGAGGCACAGAGCGACCTCTCTGTTCAAAAGAGAATCGTGCCGACCTCCAAAACGAGGCTGGGAAATGATTACGCTCTGCGTTTCTAGTCAGCTCTTCAAATTCTACAAAACTCCATCAGTACCTGGGAACCTCCCAGGCACACCTCGACAGCTAGCGAACCTTCTTGAATCTTCTCATCCCCACACTGCAGTCAGAGAAACAGAGACGCCGAGAGGTCTGGGACTACAGCCCACGTCTGCCAGGGTCCCGGACACCAAAGCTAGCAAAGCGGGGCTCCGGCAGCAGTGCCCAGCCTGGCCCCAGGTGCCCAGTGGCTAAGCAGCCCCAGCCCCTCACCCAGAAATGCATCCCCTCCACAGTCCTCCTCCCCATCCTGGGACCCGGGCCCCGTGGACAGGTCCAGCTCTGGTGGGCTCAGAGGAGTGACCTCCCCTCTCTGGACCACAGTCTCCTCATCTAGACAGTGGGCTGGTGGATGGTGGCCCGGCCTCACTGATTCCACATTTCCCTCTGGCTCCCCACACCCGCTGTGCATGCCAATCGCCTCCGGGAGCCAGAATCAGTTAACACACAGACGCCTCTCCTCTGTTTGCTGAGGCCCCTCGAGGCCCCGTGCTCATTTTCTCCCCCTCCCAGAATCGCAGAAAAGTAAATAACCACCCTGAGATTCTCCACTGGGTAAACAGCGTAGAGTTTGCTCTCCAAATTGCCACCCGCCCCACCCCGGAGGCCGCACCAAGGGCTGACAGGTTTATCTGTAATTCATGGCCCTGGATTCCCCGTCACCACTGCTCCCCCCTCCCCCACCTCGTGTGCTGTCAGGGTGCAGGGGCGGGAGGAATCCAGGCTGGTGGGGAAGGCTTTCCTGAGGGGGTGGGTTTGCCAGCCAGGGCCAGGGGACCCCATGCTAAACCCCCATGGTGTGGTCCCCTGCATCTTGGCCTGTTCTGTGGCGGCGTGCTACCCAGAGTCACCTCCCCAAGGCTGCCCAGGGCCCTCTGGCCTGAGCTGAAACTCTCCTCTCTCTGCCCCAATTTCTTGCCATCCCAGCTTCTTCAGATCTCTGTCCCGTCCTTCCCCTCAAGACCACACCCTCCCCATGGGGTCCTCCTCCCCATCCCACCCTAAGGAGCCCCTATGACACCCGCTTTCCCCACCCTTGGGTCCCTCCAAGGCGTGTCTATCTATCAAGACGCAGCACCGACTGAGGTTATGGGGATCCAGGCCCTGAGGAAGCCCTGCTCTGAAGAGCCCGGCAGACAGACGGGAGGATCACACCGTGACGGAGGAAGGGCTCTATCACGTCGCTGCGTCCCAGGCATCCTCCCTCCCGCTTTTTCAGGTGAGGAAACCGAGGCTGGCAAGGCAAAGGGCTTGCCTGTGGTGGCACAGCTGGCAAGCAGCTGAGCTGGTCTGGACTCCAGGCCTGTTTCCTCACCTTGGGAAGAACACAGCCGCAGAGCAGCCAAACACTTTGGACCTGGATTTCAACCCTCGGGAGTGTCTGTTAACAGCTTTGAGCCTCAGTTGCTTCATCTGTAAAATAGGAGCAAACCATCCCTGCCTCAGAGAGGCGTCTGCCACCTTGCAGGTACTTTACAAAGCAGTAGCTCTAATAACAATAATGATAATATCCCACTGACACTGGTAATAATAATGTTATTATTATTATTATTGCTAAAATTATTGTTGCCAGTCTGATGACAGTCCCCAATTCCAAGAGTGATTTTTTTTTTTTTTGGCTGTGTTGGGTCTTCGTTTCTGTGCACAGGCTTTCTCTAGTTGCGGCGAGCAGGGGCTACTCTTCGTTGTGGTGTGCGGGCTTCTCATTGTGGTGGCTTCTCTTGTTGCGGAGCACGGGCTCTAGGTGCACGGGCTTCAGTAGTTGTGGCTCATGGGCTCTAGAGCGCAGGCTCAGTAGTTGTGGTGCATGGGCCTAGTTGCTCCGCGGCATGTGTGATCTTCCCAGTCCAGGGCACGAACCCGTGTCCCCTGCATCGGCAGGCGGACTCCCAACCACTGCGCCACCAGGGAAGCCCCTCCAAGAGCGATTTTTAAGGGGTAGTTTTGCCAGACAAACAGCCTCTCTGATGGCTCCAGAACGAGAGCCATTAGCCAAGGCTCAGACTCCCCCAACTTGGTTGGGGGAGTGAGGAGGGAGTGGAACCATCACAGCTGGGATCAGAGGGTAAGTCTGAGAGGGTAGAGGACACGGAATCCGACAGCTGCAAGTGAGGCTGGCCTAAGAATATTAAGATTTGGCGAGTGAACATCACCAAACTTTAGCAAGAGGACGAGAGTCCAGTCGATAACCTGCTGAGGGACTGGATAAGGAAATCTCAACTCCAAATCCCCAAGGCCCCAGAAAGAGGGCCCTGGAAGCCCAAGAGGGTTGTCTGGGGACAGAGATGGCAGCCTGGAGCCAGCCCACAGGCATAAGCTAGGAGCTGGTCCAGACTGAGATGTCCGTGTTAGGAGCCACCCACATTCGCAAGATTCTGCCTCAGGCGGGAAAGTCCGCTGCCCAGGGTCCAGGCAGGTGTCAGAGGGTTTCCCACGGCGTGGACCAGAGGGGGACCTACGTGTCCTGGAAGGTAACAATGCCCTGTGGCCACCTCAGGTGTGAGGCCCAGTGTTCAGAAACTGTGGCCACTGCATGATGTGAAATATGGGTGAGTGGGAGCTGGTCACAAATCCATGGTATTGGCTGGCTCGGGTCTTCACATGCAGAGAAATACATTTCTATCTTGTTTAAGCCCCTCTTCATTTGGGCCTCTGCCACACGACACGCATTCTCAGTAGTAAATAACAGAACCAACTGCCCCTTTATCACTCCTCTGCCTGGGTGGGAGGGACCAGCCACAGTCTCTACAGCAGAATCTCTTTTTATTATTTTCTGTTCAATCTGGTATTATGATTTACTTTTTAAAATAGGTAATAAATGCACATAGTACAACATTTAAAAGACACAAAATTTGCCATTAAGACTAGGTTTGGGGACTTCCATGGCAGTCCAGTGGTTAAGACTCCACGCTCCCAATGCAGGGGGCCTGGGTTCGATCCCTGGTCAGGGAACAGAGATCTCGTACACTGCAAGGCACCGCCAAAAAAATAAGACTAGGTTTGACTGGAACAGAGACCGTCATTTGACAGTGGCTGAGACAAGGTAGATGTTTATTTCTCTCTCACATGAAAGTCTGGAGTAAGCAAGTGATCCAGGACGGTCCTGCACCCCGGAGAGTTCAGGGACCCAGGCTCCTTCTGGCTCGTTGCTCCACCACCGTGGGCGTGTCCCCTCCTCCATGGTCCACTATGGTGGCCATGATAGCTGTGTCCCAGGCAACAGCAAGGAGGCAGAGAAGACAAGGAAAGGGGCCAAGGACACACCAGCTGTCTTTAAGGAAGGTTTTTAGAACCTGCCTCACGATGCTTCTATTTACACTCCACAGACCAGAACTTAATCACAGAACCATGAAGCTACAAGGAAGACTGGGAAACGTGGTCTTCCCCTCCGCAGCCATGTGCTCCCGGGGAGAACAGAGATGGTTGCACATCAGTCATACAGAAGATGTACAGTGAAGAGTCTCTGGTGGAGATTCTCTTGACAGGCATGAGGGAACTTTCTGCAGTGACGTAATGTTCTCTTTCTCGATAAAGGTTGGATTACACAGGTGCATACATTTTTCAAAGCTCAAGGAATGATCTACTTAAGATTTGTGCATTTCACTTTATGTAAGTATTATCTCTAAACATGGCTAACAAACACGAAAAAAGAACTGTAAACAAATACTGAGCTCTAGTTAATGGTGCACAAGCAGAAGTGTAGGGGGTGCAGTATACTGATGTCTGCAACTTACTCTGAAATGCATCAAAAATAAGATGGGTGGGTGAACTGAGAGATGTGGGATAAAGTCAACCTAGTGAGATGTCAACTGCAGAATTCAGGTGGTGGATAGATGGGTGTTCTCTGTCCAACTCTTTCAACCTTTCCGTATGCTTGAAAATTGTTATAATAAAATGTTTGTTAAAAGGTCACCTTGGCCTCCATCCCATGCTCTAGCCACCCAAATCCTCCTAGCAGCTTCTGTGTATCCCACTGACAGTGGTCCAGACAAGTGCAAACGTAACACATACACAACAGTCTTCGTCTTATCCCAAGACCAGTCTGCTCCCTGTACTGCTTTGCTCCTCGATTGAGAGAAACCCCTTGATCAAAACCCCCCTGGGAGCCACTGCCCCCTGGAGCTGACCCAGGCAATCAAAGGAGGTCCCCTCTAGGGAGCTCCCCTCATCACCTCAACATCCCCATAGCTTCCCTGCTGCCCATCAGCCCCTGACGCACACCCCACCTTCTCAGCGAGTCCCATCAGATCTAATGCTCTCCCTCCGCAAACTGCCACCATCTTCTTAGAATCTTCCTCCACCTCAGGGCCTTATGGAGCCTGGCTGGTTCCTTCCCCGTAACTGCTAAGCCCCTCTCCTGCACCACCCCCCAGCTCCTGCATACTTGAGGATAGATGGGGCCAGGAGGTATCCTCCTGGGCTCTCCTTGGTCCTCTTGGTCCAGATCTTTCTTTAGGTTCTTAACCCATGGGCTTCCTTGCCACCCTTTCTAGTCGGCCCTCCTGGTGACTCCAATGTCCTCCTGGTGGCCCTTTCCAGAGGTGAGGCTCTGACTGGGGCTGCAGGAGGTAGCGTCTTGGTGAGGTATTGAAATGGGAGCAGGGTTCTGGCAGGTGGAGAACGGAACAGTTCCCGCAAGGCCGGGGGTGGGAGACAGCAGGCTCAGTCAGGAAACGGTGGTGTGCCTGGGGTGGCCGCAGGGTCAGGAGGAAGCAGCAGAAGGACAGGAGGCCCCAGAGAGAGAGAGGACAGGGCCTTGACGCCGCGTGGGCAGGCAGGCGAGGGCGGTTTTGGGGGGAGGGCGTCCACCCCATCCGAGCCTGAAGAGGACAGAGCCTCCCCAGGCCCTCAGGGAGGTGTGGGATGTGAGGCTGGGAGGGAAAGCCATTTTTAATTTTGAAAGGCATTGCTAAATTCCCCTCCGTGGGGATTGTGGCAGCCTCTGCTCCCTCCCCAGCGAGGTTTGAGAAGCCTGCTTTGTTCCAGAGTTTCTGAACATGGTGCTCAGGCACAGTACCTGGGAACCGACCAGGTATTGGTTTTCCCCCAGCGGGTTTGCAGAGAAGCCTCGTTCAATCCTCTCAATCCTCGGGTCGCCAGGGGCACTGCTCCAAAGCCCCAGTCCCTCTACCTCTCCCTCCCTTCCATCCTCCTCCTGCAGCTTCCCTGCCCATCACCAGGCTCAAAGCTGCAACCTCCGAGCTTCAGCCCAGGCATCACCTCCTCCAGGAAGCCCTACCTGAACCGCCACCAAGGGGTGAGAAGCCCCTTCTCCGTGCACCCACTCTGCGTGGGCTTTGCCCCACCCTAGCCTATCTCTGTGTGTCGCAACTCCTGGCTTAAGGTGGGGCCCCCATTAGCTGTGTCCTCTGTGTGTGGGGGGTGGGGCAGGGGTTGGGAAAGTGGCCTTCCTGCTGCTTGTTGCCTGTCTCTCCTATTAGGCCCTAAGTTCACTGGTAACTATTCAGCCGTCAGCATGGATTTGCCCCTGCTCGTGAAAGGGTCTGTCTCTGCGCTTCCTTTAAAAGAGGACACAGCTGTCAGAAGCCCTGGTGTAAAGACTCAAGTGGGACAAGTGGTTGGATTCAGTTTCTAGCTGTCAGATTTGGGAGGGTAGGGCAATCAGGGGCAATTCCAAGAACTCACAACCTACAGATGTGACTGATCTAGAAAGAACAATGGCATGTCACGGCCCCATTACCCTCTCTCAGCATTTTCTTATCATGAGGAGAGATGAAACACCAAGAAAGATGAGATAGAGGAAAGACCCAGGGAAATCAGAGCTCAGCACCGAGGTACTGGGCTTGTTTGTTACCACAGCATAACTCAACCTATCTTGACAACTGCAGACACGCCCCGGTCAGATAGGAGAACAGCTACTGTCTCACCTTTGTGTAGTCCAGGAGATGCGGGCACAGAGACACAGGGCAGCACACCCAGCCTCTCAGCACTCACCAATCAATCATTCAACACGTATTCATTAAACACATACTATGTCAGACATGTTCCAGGCACTGAGGATACGGTAATGAAGAAGGGTTGAAAGTGCCTACCCTCATGGAGCTTATAGTCTAGTGGGAAAGAGACAGGCAATAAGTAAATAAGCAACAGATGCATATAATGTTTTCACAGCACTTATGAAGAAAAAGCAAAGCCAGAGGATAGAGGCCTGGGGAGTGTGTGCTATTTTAAATGGGGTGGTCGGGGGCTCCTCTCTGAGGAGATGACATTTAAGCAGAGACTAGAAAGAGGTGAAAGGTGAATGATGTGGGTATCTGGGGAAAGAGTGGTCCAGCCAGAAGTGACAGCAAGTGCAAAGGTCCTGAGGTAGGAGTCTGCTTGGCACCTGGTGTGCATCCTGAATCCTGAGTGTGTCCTCGGTCTCCCTCGCTCTCTCGAGCAGCTAGGGAGAAGGACAATGTTGGACGAGGTTCAAAGGGAGTGAATCAGGCAGGCTGCCCTGGGACTTCCTCCCTTTGAGTCCCCCCAACCCACAGCCCTGGACCCCCTCTGCCAGCCCTGCCTGCCATCCCTAATTAATAGGTATCCACATAAGCTGTTTTGTGCCAGGAATCCAGAGCATTGCCTTCTTTGCCTGCCAAGTCCCCTGATTTTTTACTCAACGCCAAACGCCATAATGCCTAACTGCCTCTTATGGGACTCCCCAGCCTGGATCTTGTGGGCCAGGAACCAGACTGCAGCAAGTCCTGTTCCTGAAGAGGGCCTGGAGCTTGGAGCTAAAGGCCCAGTAGAGGGTTACAGGAGGGGAAGCCCCCAAGTGCTCCACTCTGAGGCCAGCTGGCCAAGGGCGATGTTTCCAAGGAGGCCACCAGGGCTAGAGTTGAACCACAAGGCTGTGGAGCCAGGTGGCCTGGGCTTGAATCCCAGCTCTGTCCCCCGCTAGCTGCCCACCATGGGCAGGTTGATTACCCTGTGGGTGCCTCTCACCTAAAAGATGGGGGTGATAATAACAGGGTGAGTGTGAGGTCTAAATGAGATCATATCCGTAAGGTTCTTAGCCCATGACAAGTGCTATAAAAGTGTTTTTTAAGTAAAAAGGAAAGTGCTTAGTGAAGTGTATTTTAAAATCACTCTCTTCCATGTAATTGTATTGAAAATGTTAGGTAGGAAAAGGGTTCACCCCCTTTAAGAATAATCTGGAAGAAACTGCTTCTGTCAGCACAAAGTCAGTGACTAGGAAACAAAGCAAGAGTTGCCAACGGTTTAATTAGTTCCTTTTAGCACTTAAGGCCAAACCCAGAGGCCTGTAGAGGTGGGAGCAGTGACCAGCCTGGGAGGGGTCAGCACACCCTGGTTTAGGGGCACCAGCTGGCAGGGACCCCCCACCCCAGCCTCGGTGAACACGCTGAGTTGAATGGGCAGAGCCGGGGGGCTCAGCCTGTAGGCATCTGACCCTCAACAGCCAAGGAGGCCCAAGGCGAGGGGGACTGTGGGTGCCAGGGCCTGGACGGATGGATGGAACACAACGCAAGTGTATTGAGAGAATGAAAAGTCCAGTAGTAACAAGAGGAACAGAAAGTCAGCAAGCCACTTGCACCAGGCCTCCACTGTCGATTCAAACTTTCTGCCCAGATATCATCTTTCTTTCTCCATCTCTTTGATGACTAAGGCACACTCTCAGTTTGTCCTTAAAAGGGGGAAAAAAGCACGACTGGAGGGTGCTAGTCACGAGCCTGGTGCTTTCCAGTTCTACATCCACGTTGGTGGCATCGGTCTTCCCTTGAGGGCGGAAACAAACACCAATATGATTTATCAAGCACAGATAAGAAAACTGAGGTTAAGAGTTCTGCGAAATTGCTGATCTCAGAGACCTCCCACAGAGTAGACTTTCCACAAGAGGGTTGTTCAGTGGTCAGGACTGAGGCTGGGGTCCCTGGTGTCCCCTTCCCTCTTAGATCTCTCCACCTGCCCCTCTCCCTCTCCCAGGACCTCGTCCCTGGTGTCTCCCTGAAGAGCTGCAAACGGACAACAAACTCCCTTCAAGCAACAGTAGTCACAGGGATGCAAGTTAATTTCCACCAAGTGCCAGAATGCGGTGGGGTTTGAAAGAGAGAGCAGGATGCCGGGAGAAATTAAGGAAGACGTTCATAAATAGAGAGCTACACCATGTTCCTGGACTAGATGACTCAATATCGATGGTGTCAATTCTCCCCAAAATGATCCGTAGATTCAGCAAAATTCCAGTCAAAGTTCCAGCAAGATTCTGGTGGAAATTGACAAGCCTATTCTAAAACATACATGAAAATGCAAAATACCTAAAATAGGCAAGAGGATCATGAAGAACAAAGATGAATGACTTAAACTACCTGATTTTAAAACTTTCTATAAAACTACAGCCATTAAGACACTGTGATATTGGTGTAAGGGTAAATAAATAGACCAGTATAAGAGAAAAGAGAGAACCCAAAAATAGACCCACCCATGTACGGTCAATTGATTTACGACAAAGACACCACTGCAATTCAGTGGAGAAAGGATTTTCTTTGTCCCTCCAACCAGCCTGGTCCCATCATGGGTACCAGAGGGAGGGAGGGGGCTGAGAAAGGAGATGATGGGGGAAGGGGACTCACCCAGCTTTTGGTGAGAGGGGCTGGTCCCGTGTGTGTGTGTGTGTGTGTGTGTGTGTGTGTGTGTGTGTGTGTGTGCGTGTGTGTGTGTGTGTGTGTGTGTGAACAGCTTCCTGAGGCATCAAAGGCAGTTTTTTTTTTCCCCAGAGGGACACTGGGCTGTTGCATTGCTGGGCTGAGCCACACAGAATCAAAGGTGCTTGCTAATGAGGAGCCGCTGCCAGTGGGGGTGTGACCTGGGCAGCCCAGGTCCCTCCAGCTGCAGAATCTGCTTCATCCAAAACCCAGGCCAGGCCAATCATTCCCCCCTCCCAGCCCCACCTGTCCACTAAGGATCTCTCTCTGGAGACCAGAGCAAAGGCAAGGGGCTTCAGAGGCAGCCAGAGGGCTTGAGGGCAAAACTAAGGGAGCACAGGGGCGAGAGGATGACAGTCAGAGAGGCCAGAGACCAGAGAGGGCTGGTGAAATAGTGACGAGAGGTGACCTCTCTGCCCACACAGGTGTCCTATTTCACAAAGATTGGAACACAGATGGAAAGCACTAGAGATTTTGCCCTCCGTGTGCTTCTGGCCAAGGACATCTGGAGAGAGAAGTTGCAGGAGGCCCACGAGCTCCTGGGCTGGGGCTGCTCTGAGAGAACAGAAGGAAAAGGAGATACAGACCTGCACACAGGGACTTCCCCCTCCATAAAAACTGCGGCATGAGCTTTGAGTAATAAGAGCTTACACTTCTTGGAGACTCACTGTGTACCACCCCTGTTCTAAGTACTGTATACTTGAATCATTTAATCCCCATGACAGCGCTATGAGGTCAGTACAAATACTATCTCCACTTTGCAGATGAGATAACTGAGGCACAGAGATGTTAACTAACATGCCCAAGACCACACAGTAGTTAAGTGGCAGAGACAGGTTTCTGACCCAAGTTGCTAAGCTTACCACGACTGCGGGGATGGGGAGTGGAGGAAGGCGCTGGAAGGATGTTGGGGAGCAGAGGGGCCCCCCGGCAGATCCGGGGAGTCGAGTAGGGCGCGGCGGGCTTCCGCGGTCTCCATGGCAACGCGAGGGGTTGCGGGGAAGAGGGGAGACGCAGGGGGAGGAGAGAGGCCTGTGCGCATTGATCTCGCTCCAGACAGATTCAATCCCGAGTGAAAATGGATTTTTTAATGCGTCTATAAGCTGCTTTGAAAACACAAATTGAGTTCAGGAGAGACGGAGGCCGCCATCAGAAAACAATTTGGCGTCTAAGACCCTGGGGGGCAGGGGGCACCCTAGAACGAGGTGCCCATCCCCCAAGCCTGAGCTTAGCCTTGGTGAGGGGGGAGGGAGGAGGTACCCTGGAGCCTTTCCCCCTCCCCAGTCCCCAGGGCAAGGGGATCTAGCCGTGGGGCAGCTCTTTCACAGAAAAGAGCACATTACTGCCCCAGAGGGAAGCCAGTTCTCCTGAAGGGTACAATACTGGAAGTCTTCCTGGACGAGGCCGAATTCTTAGGGGCCTTTGAAAACTCACATTCAGCAAATACTGGGTTCAGGCAAAAATAATGCTCAGTAAGCTTTGGCCCAGCGCTTTACAATTTATAAAAGGCTCCCTCGCTAGCTCTCACTTGAGTCCTCCCGAGGGCTACAGAGAGCGGGTGTGTGAGTTCGTTTTACAGTTAAGGAGCTCAGTGCGGAGGAGGCGTGTTGCCAAGATCACTCAGGCAGGGCCCAGGCTAGAATTCCCAATCTCTGTTTTGTGAGACCCACGTCTCTGGGAGGGAAAGGAGCTGCAGGAGCTGGCCTGGGCCAGAGGGCTTGGTAAGCAGGGAGCCAGATTGGCCTGGCTGAGGGCAGGGAGCAGGGCTGGCCTCTCCACCGGCTTTCAAGAGAGGCTGAGGGGGGGCTGGAGGAGGCAGGAAGTAGAAGGGAGGGATGGAGGGGTTCGGGTCAGATACACAATTACTTCTCTTCATTGTCATTCGCTGTGTGTGGAGCCTTCTTTGCATATGCAGATGAATTCATCCTTCCGCAATTATGCAGTAATCAGGAGGAAATTACCTTCTTGCTGTTTACTTTCAGCGTCCTTAATTAATCTGGTTATTAGATGATTAATGAAGCTTATTTGATGAGAAATTCATGCAAAACTGGAGAAAGGGATGTGTGTGTATGAGGTGTGTGTGTGTGTGAAGGGGGTGGGAGATGATGCACTTATCCAGAAATAGAGGCAGTCCCTGGGCTTCCCCTCAGCCTTCTCAGCCTCTTTCCTGCCCTCCACAGTTTCCAGCACACACCCAGACCCACCTCTCCTTTCCCCCCAACCCACTGTTCCCAGCTTCCTCTTGCAGCCCATCACCTCCTCCAGGAAGCCTTTGGGGATTGGAAAAGTGGCCCCTAGTGTCCTCCAGAGTCCCTTGAAGGCAGTGGCCACAAACAGGGCTGGAGGTCGAGAGTTAGTTCCCTGGCCGTCTCTGTTGACCCCAGGGCCCACTCCAGGCACCCTAATTCTCACACTGCCTCATGTTCACTGCCCACCCTCCAGCTGTGTCCAGGCAGTGTTCCAAAAGTGGCCCTCTACCCTCTACAGGCAAAAGTAACCTCCCACAGCTTGTGGACCAGACCTCTGTCCAGAGGTTATCGAGTGTGCCCACCCTGCACACTCACACACACTGACTGGGCTGTGAAACCACCAGACTCAGCTTGAGAGAACACTAAGATCATATTTCTTTTAATAATTTACCAGTAATAGTCTGAGGCCCAAGCTGCTCAGGCTGGCAATAGTCAGGATTTCTCCTGAGGTACACTTCCCTAGACAATTTCTGGGCCTCCCAAGGACAAGTGTTCATGTCTCCAGTTTTATCCTGGAGTCATTTGTAATCTGACTTTTTTCTATCCAGCTGCTCTTAGGATCTCTTTGGATTTCTGCAGTTTCACTACAGTGTTTCTAGGTCTGGGTTTCTCTTTATTTACTCTGCTTCAATTCTTCATGCTTCCTTCCCAGGATTTGTCTTTTTTATCATTTCTGGAAAATTCCTAATCAATATCATTAAGTGTTACCTCCCCAAATTCCCTCAATTATCTCCTATGGAATTCCTAGATGACATTTGTTAAATTCCTTATTCTATATCCCATGTCTTTTTTTCCTGTTGTTCGTATTTTTCTCTCTGTGCTGTGTTATGGCTAATGATTTCTTCAAATCTGTTTTCCAGTTAAGTAACTATCTCTTCAACTGTACTTAAGCTGGTGTTTAACCTGTGCATTGGGTTTTACATTTCAACATTATCATTTTCATTTCTGAGTCTATGTGTTCACTTTCATATTTGCCTGGTTTTCCTGGTAGCATCTTTATTTCTCTAAACACTTTTAACAAGTTTTTGTTGGTTTGTTTTTATTTTTATAATATTCTGGATCTGATCATTCCAGTATCTTAAGTCTTGAAGGTCTATAATTTGGCCACTTATTGTTTTTACTGACTCACTCATGAGCAGTTGTTTCCTCCTGTGCTTTGTAATTTTGTATTGCAAACTCAAGCTTACACATGGGACTCCTGCACAGCAGGAGATGAGGGTGTGTCCCTCCCAAGAGAATTTGCTTTTGCTTCAACCAGGTGCCCCAGGGGCTACCAATACACTTGGAGTTAATTTCACTACTTGAAGTTTCCTTGAACACAGGTAATGCATATTTTTACCCTAAACCCCTGTGTGGGCAGGCCTGTGGTTACAAACAAAATGCTTTTGTTTCTATCTAGAACACAAGCTGAAATAGACAAAAATTCTAACCATTTCTCTTTGCCACTGGAGACTTTTTTTCTCTATCCTTTCACAAAAGGTGTAGCTTTGAGAGTCCTGGTTTTGTTTTTTGTTTTTTTTGTGTGTGTGTAGAGGTCTCAATTCCAGCTCCCCACCATGAGTGCCCACAACCTGTCTCCTTCTTCCTTGTGGAGCCTTTAACAAGCCTCTAGGCCTTTGTTTCTGGGCCTGGACAATCATGTCCCCCAGAAGACATTGCTGGTTGTCACACTGGAGGAGGGAGTTGCTTTGGTATCTAGTGGGTAGAGGCCAAAGTTGCTGCCAAACAACCTACGATGCACAGGACAGCCCCCCTCAACCAAAAATAATCCGGCCCAAAATGCCAAGAGTGCTACTGTTGAGAAACTCTGATCTAGGTCACGGAAATATACGTGCAAAGGACCTGAGGTCTCCCTGCAGCTTCAGGGCTCCCTAACACTCAGGCTTCCAGCACCCTCTTTATGTTTGACATCCTAAAGATATTCCTTGCATTCATTCATTCTACAAACACAAACAGGCATTTTGAAAAATACTTGTCTATTTTATGGAGCACCTTTGGCTGTTCTGTGGTGGGAGATGGCTCAGCATGTCCACTTGTCACTCCTGCCTGCATCCACCTCTCTAATGTTTGCTGCTCAGGCTCACCTCTCACTGTCTGGTGACCATCTTGTCTATTTCACGCCCTCTGCCTGCATCAGTGCACAGCAGTGCACAGGAAGCCCTGAGAATGTTACTGAAGGTTTGGGAGACAATCAAAAGGGTCCTGAGAGAGTGTGATGTGCCCACCAGCAGCAGTTACTCTTCCACAACCTCCCTCCTCCCCTGAACTCCAGGTCTCTTCAACCCCCTTGCTCACAACCTCAGAGAGAATGTCCTTACCTCCCCCCAGCCCAAGGCCCCAGTAATTCCTGCAGCAAGAATATGCACCCCATCCCACAGAGTCTGTGTCAGGCTTGTCCACTCTGGAATCCAGAGCCTGGCCCGCAAGAGATGCTCAGTATTGACTTGTAAAATGAATGAATGAGGCGCTGCTTCCGGGCCCAGCAAGGCCATTATAATAAGCAAACGTACATTTCCTGGCTTCTGGGTTATTCAACTTCAAAGTGACACCGTGTTGGGACAGCCACAGTGTACATTTAGGGAAAACATTTCTCTAATGCCTCAAGGGCACAACCAGCCGGGCTGGAGGAGCTCCTGATTTCCATAACTAAACAGCGCACTTAACCTCGAAAACTGCCGCATCTGTGCTCCAATTTGTGGTGACTTTACAGTTTCCTCCGAGAACAAATAGGGCGGACTCTTGCTTGTTTGTAACTACAGGGCCCAGCCTGGGATGAAGACAAAGCAAAGGGAGCCCATTCCAAAGACTTGATTCCCCACCTCCAAAAACTCAAACTGCCGCAACCCCCAACACTCTCCCTGGAAAGAGCGAAACAAGGTCTTTGAGGTCAGAGCAGTCCCTGGAATTCCAAGGTCATTCACTCCATTCATTCATTCATTCAATAAATATTGGTAGGGTATCTCCGTGTGCACCGGTTCAAGCATTTGAAGGTTAGTAGAAAATAAAGTCCCTGCCCACTCAGCGCTTTTGTTCTCCTGGGAGAGACACAATCAATATACTGTGGGATGCCAGGTGGGTGATAAGATCTATGGCTGGAGTCATGCGGGGGTGGGAATGCCATTGGAGGGGCATCAGAAAATGCGTCTCTGTGAAGACAGCTTCGTTCAGTGAAATTAAGTGTGCCAGAATTGGTGGAGGGGAGGGAAGTTCAGGAAGAGAAAGGGGAAGAAAGGAAGGAAAGGAGGCTGGGAAAACACTAGGGCCCCACCCCATTGAGCCTCATGGGCCTTGGCTAGAGATCTGAGGTTTATTTTCACCATGGTGGGAAACCTGGAGGGTTTAAAGCAGGGGCATGAAAGAATCCGATTTACATTTTCACAAGGTCCCTCTGGCTGCTGCATAGGACCTGTGTGAGGAAGAAAGAGCTGAAGCAGGGGGCCTAAATAACCCAGGCTAAGTGAAAGACGAGGGGAGGGGGCAGGGCACAACCCTTTAAGAATGACGTAGCCACAGAGCTGCTGTGGATGTGACATAAACTGGTTAGGACTGACTAGGTCCAAGATGCTGGAAGATTCGACTTCCAGTAGACCTTGAGCCTCATTATACGCTCACTGTAGTACATTAGCTAAATGACACACCCACAGGTACCAGGACAGTTCCAAGGCCAACCATAAAAGGCCAAAAAGTGGGCAGTGGCCCAATTCCTGGAAATCCCTGCCCCTTCACCAAAATAGTTAGAATAATCCTCCCACTCAATAGCCTATGCAATTACCCAGCCCATAAAAACTAACCACCCCATATTTGGGGGCCCCTCACCTTCCGAGATGGTCCACACTCTGTCTGCGGAGTGTGTTTCTCCCAGAGCTGCTCTTGGCCTTTTGAGACAGACCACATGCTGCCTATGGAACGTGTATCTCTCTAAATACATCCACTTACCTTTCAGTTTGCCTCTCGCTGAATTTCTTCTGCACTGAGACCTAAAGAACCTGAGCTTCATTAAGTCCTGAGACCAGGTGCGCAATCTTAATGAAAAGACGGGGGGTTCCAGTCCCAGCCAGTGAGTTCAAGTCCCAATCTGAGTATTGGCTGAGTCCCATCTGAACTGTGCAATTTCATAAGGATAGTGGCGGTTTCACCAGATGGGAAGGAGCGGTTGGATTTGGAGTCTCCTCCTAAAGGCAAGCCACCAGGACTCGCTGACACACTGGATGAGGGGTGGGGATTAGGGGTCAAGGTTGATCCTATAGTTTCTGACTATGAGGCTGGTGGGGCCTTTTACTGAGAGGAGAGAAGAGGGAGGAGCAGGTTGAGGGGTAGTGGAAAGTCTGGATCTGCACATGCTAAGGCGGAGGTGCCTGGTGATGGGGTTCAGAACAGGCCACCCCAAAACATGGCACCTTGAATATTTTAAGCTGAGTGTGTTTAAAAATGGCAGAAGCAGGAAGGTCACCCTGACCTACCTCCCACCTTTCTTCCCTGAAACAGGTCATAAAACCTTCATGTGACAGGTGCTCTCCCCCATGAAAGGAGCTTCCTCATCTCTGAAGACAAAGGGGTGACAAGAAGGAACCCAACAAAGAGGCCCTGCTGAGTTCCCCTAAGTTTATTACACTTACCTCTTACTCTCTAACCTGTCATATTTCTTTTTGTTTTTTTTAAAGCTGAGGCTAAAGTGATTTTTTTTAATTAATTAATTTCTATTTTTGGCTGCGTTGGGTCTTCATCGCTGGGCGTGGGCTTTCTTTAGTTGCGGCGAGCGGGGGCTACTCTTTGTTTCGGTGCGCGGGCTTCTCTTGTTGCGGAGCACGGGCTCTAGGCGCGCCGGCTTCAGTAGTTGTGGCTCGCGGGCTCCAGAGCGCAGGCTCAGTAGTTGTGGCGGACGGGCTTAGTTGCTCCGTGGCGTGTGGGATCTTCCTGGACCAGGGCTCGAACCGGTGTCCCCTGCATTGGCAGGTGGATTCTTAACCACTGTGCCATGAGGGAAGTCCCTCTAACCTGTCATATTTCTATGCAGCTGGCTTCTCTTCATCAAATATAGCATAAAAACACTCGGTTCTGTTTCTTCAGCTCTTCTTTCCTTATGAAGGCTCCCATGTCATGTAAAGCTTACATTAAATAAATGTGTATGCTTTTCTCCTGGGAATCTGTCTTTGTCCGTTTAATTTTCAGACCCAGCCAGGGGTCCTAAGAGGCTCAAGGAAAACTTTCCCTCCCCTATGCTGGCAGAACTGGGGAATGGGGAAGGAGCCACACAAGTCAAGTTCAGGTGCAAGAACAGAGAGCTGGAGATGCAAGTCTGGGAGTCAAAGCCACAGGACTAGCCCCTAGGGAGAGGGTACAGCTGGAGAAGGAAAGGAGTCTGTGGCCTGAGCCCTGGACACACAAGCATCCAGAGGTCATTAAAAGTGCATGTCACACCCCATCCTGCTTAAAGCTTTCCAGTGGCTTTCTGGCTGCATGGTGCCGGGTCCTGGGTGATCTCCCCTTGGGGTCTTTGACTAAATGCTGCTCTGGTCCCATCTAATAAGACTTTAAAGCAAGACTTGAAAGGATTGAACCATTTCCAAGTAACCACATTCTGGACAAACCTCAAGAATATTTGTATGTACACAAAAATAACCAGCCCCCTAGGAGGTAACATTTACAGTATCTGGAATCCAGTAAGAAATTACCAGGTATACAAAGACAGAGGAAAATGCAGGCCGTAATGAGAAAAGAAATCAATTGAAACCAACCCAGAAATGACACGATGACAGAATTAGTAGACAAGGATATTCAAAAAGTTATTATAACTGTATTCCATGTGTTCTGGAAGTAGAGGAAAAATTGAACATTTAACTAGAGATATGAAAAATATAAAAAAAAAGACCCAATCAAGGGGACTTCCCTGGTGGTCCAGTGGTTAAGAATCCACCTTCCAATGCAGGGGACACAGGTTCGATCCCTGGTCAGGGAACTAAGATCCCACATGCTGCGGGGCAACTAAGCCTGCATGCTGCAACTAGTGAGCTGGCGCACTGCAACTAGAGAGAAGCCAGTGCACTGCAACAAAGAGTCCGTGCGCTGCAGGGAGAGATCCTGCATGCTACAACGAAGATCCCGTGTGCTGCAACTAAGACCCGAGGCAGTCACATTAATTAATGAATTAATTAATTAAAAGACCCAATCAAGTTTCTAGAGTAAAAGAAAGCTACAACGCTGAGATTAAAAATGTACTGGACACAAACAACAGCAGATTGGATACTGCAGAGGAAAACGTCAGTGGACTTGAAGACACAGCAATAGAAACTATACAATGGAGAGTGTGGTCAAGACGGCAGAGTAGGAAGACCCTGACCTCACCTCCTCCCACAGGCACATCAAAATTACAACTATTTACAGAGCGACTGTCTATGAGAACAACCTGAAGACCAGCAGAAAGGATTTTCCACAATTAACGATGGAAAGAGAGAACCACAATGAGACGGTAGGAGGGTTGGAGACATGGTATAGTCAAGACGCCCACACTCGGGTAGGTGACACATAAACAGGAGTGTAATTACAACTGCACAGGTTGTCCGCAAGGAGTGAGGGGGCGGAGCCCCACACTGGGCTCCTCAGTCTGGCGGTTCTGCATCCGGAAGACGAGCCTCCAGAATGTCTGGCTTTGAAGGCCAGCGGGGCTTGCCTACAGGAGAGGTGGAGGGCTGCAAGAAATAGAGACTCTGCTCTTGAAGGTCACACGCAAAATCTCACCTGCTCCGAGTCCCAGCACAGAGGGACTGTCAGACCCACTTGCTGATCTTGGAGAGCCTCCTGGAGAGGCAGGAGGCAACTGGGACTCTCCCTGGGGACACGGAGGCTGACGGCAGGCATTTGGGAGGCTTGTTCTACCACAAGGACACTAGTGCTGGCACGTACCATTTTGGGGTCCTCCATCTCTCCTGTTAGTGCCTGGGGCTTGCCCGCCAACCAGCAGGCCAAGGACACCCTGGGCCAAGCAGGCAGCCACACCAGACACGGCCCCACACACCAATGGGCTGGCCCCAGCCCTAGGACCTGGCCCCACCCCCCAGCAGGGGGCAGCCAACCAGGCCAGGGATCGGCCCTGCCACCAGTGCACCCACAGTAGCCAGCCCTGCCACAACAGAGGGGCCCGTGCAGCCCACATGGGGGGCACCCTAGACTATATAGCTCTGGTGACCGGATGGGAGCATGCTGGTGGGCTCCATTGGACAGCTCCTGCCTAAGGCCACTTTCCCAAGATTAGGAGATGTAACCAACCTACCTAATACCTAATACATAAAATAAACACAGAGAATTAGGCAAAATGAGGAGACAGAGGAATATGTTACAAATGAAGAAACAAGACAAAATCTTAGAGGAATTAAGCTAAGTGGAGATAAGCAATCTACTCAATAAAGAGTTCAAGGTGCTCTCACCTTCTGAGATGGCCACGTCTGTGGAGTGTGTTTCTCCCAGGGCTATTCGCACATTTTGAGATGAACCACATTCTGTCTATGGAATGTGTATCTCTAACTGAATCCACTTTTTACCTACCAAAAAAAAAAAACAGAGTTCAAGGTAATGATCATGAAGATGTTTAAAGAACTCAGGAGAAGAATGGATGAATCCGGGGGAAACTTAACAAAGAGTTGAAAAATATAAAGAAGAACCAAACAGAGGTGAAGAATACAATAACGGAAATAAAAAATATATTAGAAGGAATCAACAGTAGATTAGATGATACAGAGGAATGGGTCCGTGAACTGAAAGACGGAGAGGCGGAAATCACCCAAGCTGAACAAAAAAAAAATTATTTTTAATGAGGATAGTTTACGAGACCTCTGGGACAATATCAAGCATACTAACATTTGAATTATAGGGGTCCCAGAAGGAGAAGAGAGAGAGAAAGGGGCAGAGAATGTATTTGAAGAAATAAGAGCTGAAAACATCCAGGTCCAGGGATCACAGAGAGTCACAAACTAGATTAGCCTTCAGAAGTCCACACCAAGACACATGGTCATTAAAATGGCAAAAATTAAAGAATAAGAGAGAAAAGCAGCGAGAGAAAAGGGAACCTTCGTGCGCTATTGGCGAGTATGTAAATCGGTGCAGCACTGGGAAAACGGTATGGAGGTTCCTCAAAAAATTAAAAATAGAACTACCATTCAATCTAGTAATTCCACTTCTGGGCATTTTTCCAAAGAAAACAAAAACTTTAATTCAAAAATAGAGGGGCTTCCCTGGTGGTGCAGTGGTTAAGAATCCGCCTGCCAATGCAGGGGACACCGGTTCGAGCCCTGGTCCGGGAAGATTCCACATGCGGCCAATCAACTAACCCCATACGCCACAGCTGCTGAGCCTGCGCTCTGGAGCCCGCGAGCCACAACTACTGAAGCCCGCGCATGTAGAGCCCGTGCTCCGCAACAGGAGAAGCCACTGCAATGAGAAACCTGCACACCAGAACGCAGAGTAGCCCCCACTCGCTGCAACTAGAGAAAGGCCATGCACAGCAATGAAGACCCAATGCAGCCAAAAATAATAAAATAAATAAATTTTTAAAAACCCAAAAATATATATGCACCTCTATATCACTGCAGCATTATTTACTAAAGTCAAGACATGGAAGCAACCTAAGTGCCTATCCATAGATGAATGGATAAAGAAGATGTGGTATACATATACAGTGGAATATTACTTAGTCATATAAAGGAATGAAATCTTGCCATTTGAGACAACGTGGATGGACCTAGAGCACATTAAACTAAAATAGATAAGTCAGACAGAGAAAGACAAATACTGTATGATTTCACTTGTATGTGGAATCTAAAAAACAAAACAAACAAATGCACAGAACAAAACAGAAACACACTCATAGATACAGAGAACAACCTGGTGGTTGCCAGAGGGGAGAGGAGTTGGGGGGTGAGTAAAATAGGTGAGGAAGGTTAAGAGGAACAAACGTCCAGTTATAAAATAACTAAGCCACAGGGATATAATGTGCCGCATGTGGAGTATAGTCAATAATATCGTAATAACTTTGTATGGTAACAGATGGTAGCTAGACATATCATGGTGGTCATTCTGTAATGTATAAAAATATCGAATCACTATGTTGTATGCCTGAAACTAATATAATATTGTAAATAAATTTTACTTAAATAATTTTTAAGTTAAAAAATAGAAACTATACAAAATGAAACACAACGAGAAAAAAGATTGAAGAAAAAAAAAGAACACAGCATCCCTGAGTTATTGGAACAAGGTCTAATATACATGTGATAGAAGTCCCCCAAGGAGAGAAGATAGAGGGAGGACAGAAACAGTTCTGAAGTAACGATGACCAAATTTTTTCCAAATATAACAAAGACTATTAACCTACAGATCCAAGAAGCTCAGCAAAATGCAAGTACAAGAAACGTGAAGAAAACTACACCAAGGCACGTCACAATCAAACTGCTTAAAACCAGTGATAAAGAGAAAAACGTAAAAGCAGCCAGAGGAAAGTGACATTATACACAAAGGGACAAAGAGAAGGATGATGGCACATTTCTCCTTGGAAACAAACTGGAAGACAGGGAGCAACGTCTTTAAAGAACCGAGATAAAGGCTAGAAGCTGGGAGAGGCACTGTGAGACTGTGCCCACCACCCAGGGGCAAGAGGTGGTGGGAGCGTGAGGTGCAGAGGTGGCAGTGGGCATGGAGGAGAGGACAGAGAAGATGGTGGGGACTTAGCCATGGGAAGGGGCGGTCTAGGGGAAGGTTCAGGTTTCTGGTTTTCATGGCTGTTGATCACCAAAATGGGAAGCAAGGAAGCGGGCCACATTTAGGGGAAGACAGTTCCACCGTCGGCCATTCACAGAGAAAGAGCCCTGGAGAATTGTAGCTAGCGGGGTGCTCAGAAGGAGGTTTGGAAGCTGGAAGAGAGATAAATTTGGCATTTATTTGATGATCTATTAGCCAGGATAGGAAAAACTGTAACTTAGAAACCAATCCTGAAATCTCAGCATCCTAGCAAAAAAAGAGATTTATTTCCTGTGTGTACAAAGTTCATCATGGGTTGGCAGAAGCTCTCCTCCAATCGGTGATTCAGGGAGCCAGGTGACCTCCATCTTACGTGCCACCATCTCAACACGTGACTTCCAAGGTTGCCGCAGCAAGAGAAGAAAAGCCTGGAGGAAGTACACCTGTGCACTTCCGGAAGTGATGGACATTGTCGCTGCCCACAGCTCATTGGCCAGAACTGGTCACATGGCCTCAACCCAGCTGCAAGGGAGGCTGGGACATGTAGGGGGAGGACATGGAATATTGGGAAAGTACTGAGGTGGAAGAAGAAAAGAGCAAATGGACACCGGCCTGGAGCCCCAGAGGGAGCCCTAGCATTTGAGGAGTGGTTGGAAGAAAAGAAGCCCCAAACCACAGAGGAGGGTGGGTGGGTGGGCAGAGAAGGAGAGGAGGGCACATTGTCCTGGAGGGTAAGGCAGCCAGGGCTCCAGGGTGGGCTCGTGTCCCCTTCCGACCTCCTGTGTTTTCACGATGCTTTTGTAATCATCTTCAGTAGCTATTTATCTCCATTTCGCAGATGCAGAAACTAAAGTTGGGAGAGCTGTGTGACTTTGGCGCCCAAGTAACAGAGACCAAAGCCTGGGTTCTAGCCCCAGACCCGCCAGTGGCTCTGTGTCCCCTCCCCCACCTATGCACAGCCAGGACCAGGCACAGCTGTCCACCTCCCTGGTCAGCGTGCACAGGTGGCTCCTGCCCTCCAAGCTTGGCCCCCTGCTTTCCCAAGTACAAGCTCAGAAAGGACAGTGTTTACCGGGAAGATGGTTTGCGGGGCTCCCTGAAAAGCACTGCTCCCCTAACTTCCTAGGTTGACCAGGATGGTGGTGGGGAGGGTCATTCTGGGGCCTCTCACATCTTGACAAACCCCTTGACTCTCTGGGCTCAATTTCCTCCTCGGCTACTGTACATGTGAGGGGGTAGAGTGCACGGTCATTGGGGTCCTGCCCAGCTTAGACATCTAGTTCTATACCTACTTCGCGAGCGAGTCCATCTCCCACACTGTGGTGGAGGGCAGGGCTGGCAGGCCCACCCTAGACTGGTCCCCAGCTCCCCAACAACCCCCATCATTTCTCCATCCTCTTCCACTGCCCACAACGTTAATAAAGGCTCTTCCTCCAATCACAGACAGACCACCAGGGCTGGGGAAGCCAAACGAAGGGCCTGATTTGCAGGCCTTAGTGTGTGCACAGTTGCCGTAGCAACTGACCCCAAAAGACTCTTCTTTGCAGTTGCCTCACCTTTCTGTACCGCTGGAACACTGGCTGCTTACCCAGCCTCTGACGGCTCAGAGCACAATACCTCATTTAATGGATGAAGAAACTGGGGCCCAGAAAGGGAAAGCAAGTTGCCCAATGGCACACGTTGAGTTAGCCGCCGAGCCTTACTTAGAATCCAGGTCTCCTGATTCCAACTCCAGGCTGCCTGTCATCCTGGGGTGGGGGTGAGGGGGCAGATGGGGGCCAGTTCCCTATCCAGCGACCAGAGTGGTACAACCATGCTCCGCTCAGGCCTCTGGGGAAAACCTTGGGAAGCTACAAGGAAGAAATGAACCATTGGACTTTGGGCAGGAACTCAGTGATAGAGCTGAGTGCTGGGGGATGGGGGTGGGGGCGGTGGAGGTGGGGATACAGCTGAATAGGTTCCTCTGGGTCTCCAGTCCCACCCCGTCCCCCCAATCCATTCATTCAACTAATATTCATTATATGCCTGCTGTGTGCCAGGGACTGTTCTAGATTCAGCTGTGATCAAATTGACATTTGTGATTTATGATCAAACCGACAAAAAATCCCTGCCCTGGTGGGGCTGACCTTCTGGTGGGAGGATGAAGATAAGAAACAAACCACATGAACGTAAGATGATGTCTGGGGTGAAGCGGTCTCCAGAAAATGGTGGAGGGAAAGCTTGCTACTTGAGTTAAGGTGATCTGGGAAGTTCTTTCAAAATCAAGTCTTTCCTAGTGGGAAGCAGCTGCATAGCACAGGGAGATCAGCTCGGTGCTTTGTGACCACCTGGAGGGGTGGGATAGGGAAGGTGGGAGGGAGGGAGACGCAACAGGGAAGAGATATGGGAACATATGTATATGTATAACTGATTCACTTTGTTATAGAGCAGAAACTAACACACCATTGTAGGGCAATTGTACTCCAATAAAGATGTAAAAATATATATATATGCTAAAATAGTAGCAAATAAAAAAAAAAAAAAAACAACTTACCTGTCGTCCCCACCACCACCACCCCGTTCCACGCCTTCAGAGCAGCTGGTGTCTTGAAACCTGATGCCTATATGATTGCCAACCATTGCCGTGTTTTAGGAGAACATGCCTCGACCCAGAAGCCTGAGGCTTTAGCGGTAGAATTTGAGGTAGCATAGATGGCAGGTGGGAAGATGTTTGGGGGCAGTGGCCTCCCTGAAACGACATGGGCAGCTGCCCTGTTTGTTCCCAGCACGGCCTACAGGCTCCAAGAGGATCGCCCACCACCAGTCACCGGCACCAAAATAATGACTGAAATGCAGTTCCTGGTGCATAAAGAGCTCAGAGTTAGAGAGAACACCAAGTCACAAGTGCTCCTGAGAGCAGATACCAGGTGCCAGCTCCGGTTAGCAGACACCTGGTGAAGGGATTTTATTTATTTATTAAGGAAATTTTCAAACATCTGTAGCAGGAGAGTAGTGTCAAGAATTCTCAGATGCCCAAGCGCAGCTCAAGAATCATCAACTCAGGGCTACTCTGGTTTCAACTCCACACCCTTTCTGCCCACTGGAATCCTCTGGTTTTCTGGAATACTGGAATACTGGGGCTGGTTTTATAAGGAAAGAACTGGAAGAACAGGAAGCTCGTCTCCCCCAAACCTAACCTGGAAGAGGAAGACTCCAGAAGTACAAGCAAGGGCAGCCAACAAGGGGGGAGTCTTGGGCAGGAAGTACCTGGGGCAGCCCCTGAGGTTAGGGAGGTCCCAGGGGTACGTGCTCCCAGAATGGGGCTCCTGGTCCTGCTGATGGAGCAGAGGATCCTGGCTGGGGTAGCCAAGCCCCGTTTCCTGCCCCAACTCAATCTCTCTTTGTTTTCTTTCCCTCCTCTTTTTGGCATTTTCCCCTCTAATTATGGGCTTTATAAAAAAAAAAAAAGGCAAATTACGGTGACATGCTTTAATTATCTGCCGAGCAATGGCGGGCTGAATTACACAGGCAGGGCCTTGGAGGTTAACCTAAAAATAAAGCAAGACGCCTCATTAGATGCTAACTGCTGCTTTTGCCAACTGAAGTGAGATTTTGGCACCGTGTACCACTTGGTGCTGGGGTGTCTGCAGGGAAGTCGAAGCCCTGGGAAGCTCAGAGTGCCAGGGCCAAGGCCCGTGGGGCAGTGGGGCAGGGCAGGGCAGGCACAGGGGTAGAGAGGGGGCTCTCGTGCCAGGGAGAGCCCCTCAGTCTCCCCTCAGTGTTCAGGGGCTGGATGGAAACCCCAGGCTTGGGGGGAGGGAGCAGCATCAAAAAAAGTGAGAGCATCAAAAAATGGGGTCCATGGTCTGACCTCTGGCCAGGGAGGGGCACAGCCTCCTAAAAGCGCTGCCTCCTCCTGCGGACTCCCAAGGACCCCTCCCTGGGCCTGGAGGCTGAAGCGGTGCAGGGGACCTGGCGTGGTGCTAACAGGCCCCTCCCTGGCCACCTTGCCTCTGCCTCTAGGGCCCAAGAAGACAGGATGGGAGAAACTGACCATAGGACACTGGAACTCAGAACCAGCCCACCTGAGCTGGAAGGTATCCAAGCTTGGATACTGCTTCCGAAGCTGAGTCCCCAGGACCCTGGGAGTTCCACAGAGGTGTCCCGTGTGCCCAGCAGCCTGGGAGCTCAGTGAGCTCCTGCTCGGGGCAGCTAGCAGCCTGGTCTTGGTTTTGAGCCTCAAAAGGCCTTGAGTGGCCTTCTTCTCTACTGGCTGCAGAAACCCCCAGCTCTGGTACCACACCTGGCTCATCCACCACTGCATACCCGGGGCCTGGCTCACAGTACGTACTTGATATCTGTTGAATGAATAAGGAAAGGGGTCTTATCAGATTTGTCTAGATTTTTCCAGGACTCTCTTGGTTTTAGCACTGAAAGTCCTGCATCCCAGGAACTCCCCAGACCCCAGGAACCCTAGGCCTGAACTCCACCCTCCCCCTGCCCTCCCACAAACATATTGCAATCTCACACATTGGCCTTTTAACACGCAGTTAGCCTTAGGCAGTGGTTCTCAAGCTTGGTTTTGCACAGAAGTGATCTGCAGGGCCTATAAAATGGACTTAAGGACCCACCCCCAGAGCTTCCAGTTCAGCCCACCTGGGGTGGGGGCGGGGAGGAAGCCCATAATTTAATTTTCTAACAAGTTCCCGGGGATGCTGATGCTGATTTAAGGTTCTGTTGTGGGAATGTTCATTCACCTGGCCCACTAGACTGCCCCCGTTCTCCCGGGGAGCTGGTAAAGCACACTTGTGCCCACCCACCCACAGGGCCTCAGATCCAGTCCTTCTGGGGAGGGCCCAGCATCTGCATAGTCTAAAAGTTCTGGTGGGGGTAAAAATCTCACTAGCCTAATCCTTTCATCCTGCCCCGAGGAGAGCAGCCATGGGGTCTGGGCCTCTCACTTGGAGAATGAGGCCCCAGGGGAGGGGTAAGAGCAGAGCCTGTGGAGACCGCATCACCTCTCTTGCAGAGCAAAGGTTTCTGGGGGCCGCCGGCTTGGTCCAGGGAGCCAGGGACACTGCAAAGCCCCCATCTCATTGAAATAGAAAATCCTGAAGATACAAATATCTGTCCACCTTTCCCAGGTGTCCCATGAGCCTGGTGAATTAAGAATATGGGATGGGGCTTCCCTGGTGGCGCAGTGGTTGAGAGTCCACCTGCCGATGCAGGGGACACGGGTTCGTGCCCCAGTCCGGGAGGATCCCACAGGCCGCGGAGCGGCTGGGCCTGTGAGCCATGGCCGCTGAGCCTGCGCGTCCGGAGCCTGTGCTCCGCAACGGGAGAGGCCACAACAGCGAGAGGTCTGCGTACCACAAAAAAAAAAAAAAAAAAAAAAAGAATATGGGATGGAGAGCAAAGAGGGGCAGCCAACTAGCCCGGGAAGGTCTTCCCCACCGTGTGCATCCGGGCAGGCCCCACCTGGGCCCACCTGTGGAATCCCAGCCCTGGCCTCACGGGCCTGGATGTCTTCCGTCCCACACTGCTGCTGCAGGCCTGACTTCCACAAGTCCTGCTGGGGACTTGTCCCTCCTCTCCAGCTCTGGACCACGGAGCCTGCACGCCTCTCCTCTGTACCAGACCCAGTGGCTCAGCATTCACACCCCACCCGAGCCCTCCCCGCTTAACCCACTCATTCCCATAATTATGTTTCTTTGGGACCATCAGCATTTCTGGGCTGTTTGGCTCCCTGAGGGCTGTCTCCCCCATCCAACTGGTGGCCTCCTGAGGGCAGGGCCCGGATGCGCCCCCTCCCACCTGCCCCTTCTCAGAGCCCCAGGCAGGCTGGACTAGGCCAAGTCTCAGGGATGCCCGAGGGGCCTAAGCCCCACCGAGAGCCCACCCTGGCCTGACCCTCAGCCTCCTCCTCCCCCTAGGAGGCCTTGAAGGGAGGGGAGCAGAGGGGGCAGCACCGCCTTGGAAGGAAGGTGATTCTCCCTGGAACCTAGAAGGGGGCTCCACAGATGTGGAGGACATGGGAAAGTCCTGGGCTGAGCGTCAAACCCTTGAGTTCCAGGCCAGACCCTCAGTCTAGACTTGGGCCCCAGTATGGCGATCACTGTAGAGGGACATGGACCAGAGAGGGAACAAGGTGCCCAGGCCGGGGGTGCTGTCAGAGGCCCCACTCCACTTCTACATCCAGCTTCTCCCCACCCCACCCCCACATATACTGCCCTGGAAGCTTCTGGAGGACGCTCTTGGACTGACACCCTAGTTTTGCCTGATTACCCTGGGGCACTGGGTAGAGTCTATGCCAGGTGGCAGTCTCAGGGACCATTCTTCGAAAGCAAGATGATCAGCGTGACACCGCCTTCGCTGCCCCTTCCCTTACACACATATTTACTGAGCATACAGTAGGCACTGCACAAAAGCGCAGTGTGTGTCACACAGACCCTCGGGAAGAACGGACCCCCAAGTGCAGCCCCCCCCCCAGGAGTAGATGGGCTGACAGAGGGGCACTAACACGTGGCGTGACTGAATGCCCCAACCTCACCTCTCACACACGCCCACACCTAGTCCCCTCCTGCCCCACCGGGTCCCTCCAAGCCCCGCCCCCCTGTCAGTTAGCGGAGGAGGTGGAAGGGGGTACAGGCCTGGGGGTGCAGCAGGAAGGGGCGGCACAGGCAGCCCGGGCTCTAGCTGCTGCCTGTGGTCTCATTGTGTTACTGGCTCTATAATTTACCCCTGGCAGGGCCCAGCCCCTGAGCGGCTCTCGCTCCCTATCTCCCAATCTGCCACGGAAGCCAGCTGCTGTGAACGCGCTCTCACACTTGCCCAGGACAGGCATCCTCACGACATGGGTGTGATGTGGACTCACATCCACGTGCGCCTGAACAGACAGACGGTCCCACAAGACAAACAAGCTCGAATATGGAGGTGCAGGAGCACACACACACACAGATAAAACAGACACGCGAAGGGCTGGGGGAAGACACACACACACACACACACCTGTGCCGTGCACCTGGCCCACCTGGCCACGTACCACACACTCATCACCAAGACAGTCACACATCATCCCAGCACCTGTGACCTGAAGACAGGACAGGCAGGAGGGGAGGGCTGTGGATGCTGGCAGCCCCGGAAGGCGATTTCTCAAGAGGTGAGTTTCCTGGCTGGAAGGGGAGGAGCGGCTCAGGTTATGGGATGGGGGGGTGGGGCTCAGGCATGAGGGATGTGAGCCAGAGGAGAGGCAGGGCAGAAATGGTACCCTCCTTAGGGGCTGCAGGACAGAGGACAGGGACAGAACATCCCCCTTACTTAGGGGAGTACCAGGGGCTGATTTCTGGAACCCCCCACAGTGTCCTGGCCCCTCCCTGCCCAAGGACTCTCCAAGACCCCACCCGATGCCAGCCCAGGGAGCAGCCTCCACTGCCCCCAAGCCCTACGTCCCTATCAGCCATTTCCTCCTTCCCGCTAACTCCAGGCTCTCCAGCTTTAGGCTGAGCCGGGGGTCGCACCGCAGGACCCTCAGTGGATGTGGAGCCAGGGTGCAAAACCATGTGTTTACTTTTATTAGAAATGTTCTTGGTATAAAAACAATCATGCGCTACACATTGTCATCAATAACCATCACCAAACACCCAGGCACTGAACTCCGTGTCATCGGCAGGAAGGGCAGGCGGGCAGGACACGTGGCAGACGGGCGGGGGTAGGTGGGCAAGCTGCGGGCCATAGGGACACACACAGAGGCCACCAGGAGGACGCAGCACTTTGCAAGACACTCGAGATTTGTTTTAGTTTTGGCTTTTTTGTGTTTTGATTTTTTTTTTTTCCTTTTTTCTCTTTTGTGACATGTGAGATTTGGTGAATTAGGAAAAGATGGCAGGGAGAGAGAACAAAGGTTGGATGTAAATGAAGGTGAGGAGGGGGCTGAGGACAGGAAACAAAAATGCACAAGAGGAGAGACCCGGGTGGAGCACAAGAGAAAAGACAGGAGAAAGCTGGAGACGGCAGAGAAAAGGCAGAGACAGAAAGAAAGAAGATACAGAAAAAGAAGACAGACACAGAGAGAACAGGTGATACAAAGAGAGAAGAGAAAATAAAGACAGTGATGGAGACAGACTGAGAAGGTCACCAATAGGATGGAGAGAGACGAGGGAGAGAGAAAACCAGCGCGGCGGGGGGCCTCCTGTGGTTTGGGGCTGGGAGGGGCTTTGGTCCAGGACACAGGGTCTTGGGGTGGCCTGAAGCTTCCCCGGCCCCTCATCCTCCTCCTGTCACCAGCCCAGCTTGCCCAGGCAGCCCAACAGTGACCGCTGGGGGCTGTGCTATCTTCAGCACCAAGCCACGTCCGTGGGTGCCCACGGGCAGTTAGGACATCAGCTGGGCCCCCCTGCAGCGGTGGGGGGCCCTGGCCCGATGCACCATCCACAAGGGTCTGTTCTGCTCCTCCTGTGCAGCTCCGGTGGCCTAGCTAGATTGCATGGTTGGTGTAGGCGACGTAGGTCTGTTTGGTGGCCAGCGCTGGAAGGAGAGAGACGGGGGGAGAAGGAGTCAGGAACTGTCTTCTTCCAACGCCCCTTCCACAGGGGTGTGGCCCTGCCCACGCATCAAGTTCGGACCCCTGAACTGTGTGCATCCCCATGGCCCGCAGCTTGCCCACCTACCCATCGCCAGACCGGAGCAGGGTCCCACCCCGCCCCTCCCATCGCTTCCCCCAGACTCATCCCACCCACACCCACACCTGGGCTGCTGGCCGGGAGGGCCCTTCCCTCTAGGAGCACTGCCTCCCGACCCCAACCCTCTGTGAGTGTCACACCCCACAGAGTCCCTGACTCCACCACACTTTAAAAGAATCGTTTTTATTTGTGATATACGGTCTTCAAGTATAATCAAGGGGGAGTTTTTCAGAAGTTCAACACACACTCTGGAAGAGCACGTGTGAAGAATATACGTAGATGGCAGCCTAGCGGAAGTGAGTGGAAAATAGGGACAGAGGAGATAAATAATGGAAGCAGAGAGGGGTCTTGCGAGGCTAGAAACTGAGGCGTATGACTGATTCGGCCCTCTCCCCATGCCCAAGGGAAACGGAAGTCCTCCAGGGCCCCTCAGGCCTCCGTGCAGCCACGTTTCCCATTTCTGGGTGTCCTGACTCGCCTCAGTCTTGAGCCTCTCTTATCTGCACCCAACACCCTGGCCCCTGCTCATCCCCACTGGGACCAGGGTTGCCTCTCTGGGTGTCTCCCTTCCCCACCACAGCCAGGTGACAACGTCAGCTCCCCTGGGCAGCACGAGTGCCCCCACCTCCACCCCGCCGGGGTTCACGCCTCACGGCAGCCTTGCAAGGAGGCCAGATAAGCAGCACCCCCATTTAACAATTGAGGAGCTGAGGCCAGAGGGGTGAGGAGTCCAGCCAGGTCCTGGTTTTTGTCCTGTCCTGCCAGGGTTCAGGGTCTCCCTCTGTGGCCTGGGGGCAGCTCAGTGAGAGTAACTGAGGCTAGTCTGCTGGTGCTGAGAGAGAAGACTAGACGGGGGAAAGCCCTGGTGCCCTTGGCCATAAAACTGCCTTGACTCCATCAGGATCCTGACAGCTCAGAAAAGAGGGTACATCTGCCAGGTGCAGCCAGGGGTGTCTGCCTGGAGAAGGTGACACGGAGGGGAGCAGTGTGGTGGGCTGCACGCTGAACACCCCCAACCCCCTTTCCCCATTTTTCACTGCCAAGTTAAGGACCGCATTTCCCAGACTCCCTTGCAGCCCCACGTGCCCCTGTGTGACTACATTCCTGTTAGTGACAAGTGTCAAGGGCTGTGTGCAGCTCCCATGTCATCTGATTAAAATAGACTGTTTCCCCTGTACTTCCTCTCTTTTCCCTTCCAGGGCCAGAACAGACATATGAGGTCAACCAGCCTCGGCCACGATGATGAGGACAACCCTCTCGGAGCTGATGAAATGACAAAATGGAAGGAACCCGGGTCCCTGCACCTGCCCATCCCCCATGCACTACGCTATCAGAAAGAAACAAACATCTGTCTGATTTGAGCCACTCTGTCCTGGGGCCTCTTTGTCACACCAGTGTAACTAGAAGCCCACTCATACAGGTAGGACTGCTGTGTCACCCTCTCAGAGGGTCCCCCGATTGTGGGAAGAAGCAAAGTTGCCGGGGTGGGGTGAGCAGAGGGGACACCATGGGACCAGTGCGGAGGCATGAGGGTCAGAGTGCAGCTCAGCTAAAGGAAGAACTCTCTCCTGGCCTGAGCTGAGAGTGGAGTGGGTCGCTCTGTGCGGTAGGTGAGCTGAAATGTTCCCTGTCAGCAGAAATATTCAAGCGGAAGATGAACAGTCACTGGGCAGGGAAGTTTCACATTTTAGGTGCCATCTGGACAGGTGCTACTGGAAGGAAATGGTGCCCACGACACACAAGACAACATTAAGGACACAGCACAGCGCCTTACAGTTTGTGAAGAATGCCCACCTTCATTTCTAAAATGGCCCAGGTGCCTCCAGGATGCTGGAGGACCAAGAGGGGAGAAGGAGCACAGACCGGGCACCATTAAGGAGGGGCCTGGGCTGGGGGGCACCAGGGGAAGAGAGCTGAGCGACAGGAGGCTGGGACCTGGGGGTGGCAGAAGGTGCTGAAAAGGAGGCGGAAGGTGGGAGACCAGGGCCTCAGCCTCCCTCTGTGACTTCAAGCAGCTCCTCCCCTGCCCTGCGAGGCTGTGGTCTCCCTGCCAGTAGCAGGAGGGGAGTAGTCCTTTGTGCCTAGACTTCTTTTCCTGTGGGGCTTTGGCCACCCCCACCTCTCCACCCCACTCTCTCCTGCACCACCAGCAAAAGAGCCGGCAGCTGGCTCTGAATCACGGGCCCGCAGGCCAGGCTGGTGAGAATCAATTCCCCAGGGCTCCATCACCCCTTGGGTGAACTGATAATTATTGAGTTTCTAAACCTGTAAACCTGTCAGCAGCTCCTGGCTCAGAGGTGAAGGAAAACCTCAGCAGCAGCAGCGGCAAAATCTCCACTGACTGCAGGGAAACGGGAGCCTGAGGGTGGCCGTAGCGGCACCGAGAGCGCTAGGGACGAGAGAAAGTGGCGGGGAGGTGAGGGACAGCTGGGCCCCTCTTCTCCCTGAAACGCCAGAGCTGCCTCCTCTAAAAAACCCAAGCTGTAGGTTTCAGAACCTAGAAGCACACTGGGCCCTCAGCTATAAGCGAGGAGCCCCAGAGTCCTTCAGCAGAGCCTCAGTCTGACCGTCTGGAAAATGGGAGCAATGATTCTGCCTGGGGCCCCCAGGAGCTGTGAGGCTCAGAAGGAAGAGTTCTGGCCAAGAGTCAGGGCACTTGAGGTCCAGCCCTGCCCTCACTGGCGTAGGGGATCTCAGCACCTGCCACGCGGCGTTTCTAACAAATTGAACCTCTCGGAGCCTCAGCTCGCTCATGTAAGATGGGGTGATCGTAAACCCTTAGCTGCTCTCAGCCGCGGCATGGCTAGAAATACTCTCTAAGCCCTGCAGAATGGTAGGCGAAGGGGCAGGGCTGAATAACCAGTGATGAGGACAGGATGGGGACAGCGACACCCCAGGGGCAGCCTCAGCATGCGGGGAGGGGGGAGGGTGTCGGCAGAGGGCCCCAATCCATCCCTCACCGACGACAGGCCCTGGCTGCTGGCTTTCAGTCCCCGCCGCCTCAGATAACAATTAGCTGGGCAGCGGCAGGCACGAGCTGTCAGCCCCCATTTGTCGGCCCCATGTTTCCTTGCCTAATCTGCCTGCAATCGCGTCCCTGAATTATTTATTCTGTTGTTTGTTTAAAGATACGTGGCCTGCCAGGGACAGAGTGAAAAATGTCCCTGCTCCACGGGAGTGACACCTCCCTGCACCTCCCGCTCACACCCCCTCCATCTGGCTGTTCCCAGAATTAATCACCCAGCTCCTGCCCAGCGCATCCACGGCCCCTGTTGTCACCGAGCTGAGACGGTGGGGGCAAGGGGCACTGGCCTCTGGTCCTCAGTGCAGGGGGCCATGGGGAGGGGCAGCTCTCACCCTTCCCTCACAGGAAGCAGGTGCTGGGAAGGCTGGGTCTCCCCTCGCCTGCACACCCCTCCTTGTCCCCTGTCCCCAGGTGACCAGTCTGAGCAGAGGCAGAGGCAACAGTGTCAGTGAGGCGACATCAGCACTCTCTGTGACAGCCCTGTCCCTGTGGTACCCTCTGGCCTGTCACAGCACCATGAGGGCCACCCTCTGGGGTCAGGGTGGTATCTCCTGTTAGATACCCATGGTCTCCAGAGGGCTGATGTCCCACTCAGTCTCATGAGCCCTGGAGCAGAGTAGGGCCTCGAGGGATGGGACCCAGCAAGGGCCAGTCTCCGTGGGAAGGAGGAAATCTAAGTCAGGAGCTTGGGGCAGGGAGTGGCGAGGGGTCCGTGCCTAGGACAGAAGGGCCTGGTCAGGGGCGGCAGTGGGGGTTTCTGCACATCTGCGTGGACGAGAAAGGCCAGAGATGGGGAGGCCCACAAAGACACTGTCCCTTCCCGTCGCAAGTAGAGGGCCCACCTGGCATCTGAAGGGAGCCCCAGGCTGTAGGTACAGGGAAGCTGGTGCTCTGGGAGGAAGAGCAGGACTGGAGAGAACCAGATGTCATCTGGTGGAGGGTGTGGCCAACAGAGTCATCAGGGGTGTCCATCAAAGGGGGGGTGGTGGTGCTGGAAGCCAGGTACACTGCTCAGCACAGAGAGAGAGGGAGGCCATATGAAGTCAGGGTCAAGGGAAAGACACTGGGTGGGGCCAGCCAGTCACCACCTTGCTATGTGACTTCAGGAGAGTCACTCACCCTCTCTGGGCCTCAGCTGGGGATCCAGCCCAATCTGGGCCTCACAGGACTGCTGTGAAGATCACTCACAGGGGAGGGAGCTCTGGGAAGTGAAAAATCCTGCTTGGATGTGGGAAGCTACTTTCCTCCTTTGCACGGCTGATATTCCTTCTACACGTGGGAATGATGTTGAGAATGGAAGATGCTTCACCCAGAGCCCCAGCGCGGGGAGCCTGTAAGAGGGGCTGTCCCAGTCCAAACACACCTGCGAGGGGAGGTCTCCTGTTTCTCCTGATCTCTTGGTGGGTGACAAAGGGGCTCCTCTCTGGAGCCTATGTTCACCAATGTCCCTCCTGCTGCCACCAACAATGTCCACTTCTGGCCTTTCCCCCAGTACTAGAGGGAGAAAGCAGAGTGCTAACCCCAGGTGCCACCAGGATCTGAAACTCTCCTGGGGAGAGGGGCTCTTCTCCTCCTCCCCCACCAACGGAAGCCCCCCAAGACTATCAGAGAGCGGGGAGGCAGCAGGAGCTGCCATGTTAACCATTTGGACACTTACAGGGTGTCCAGGGAGGGAGTCAGGTGTGCAGTGGGGCAGGGTGACCATAGCAACCCCTCAACCCTGTCCACCTGGGAGCAACCAGAGGCCCATGGAGGCTGGAGGCCTCGGTCTCTGCTCAGAGGCAGCGGGGATACCACCTGCTGCTGTGTGGCCTGGGTGAGTCCCTCATTTTTCTGAGCCTCCCTTTCCTCACCTGTAGCAGCAAAAAATTAAAAATCACTGCTTTCAAGGTTGCTGTGAAAATGAAAACTGGTTCCTGGCAGGTGTGGCCCACAGTTGGGGTTCAAGAAATGGTCACCACCGTTACTGGTCTCCCAAGGCCTAACCTGCCCCTCACATGCCCTGCCCCTCTCTCCTCTCTGTCCCTTCTCGTCACACTGTGGGCTGGCTCCAGGGGGCACAGGAAGGTAAGCAAAGATGGTGGCCCTGCTCCCTCCTGTACATATCCCTCCACCACTGAGGGACCAAGTCCTGCACAGGCTTTGGGTCTGCCCCTCAGATGCTAAGGGTCCCACATCCTCCCCCAACCCTCTCAAAGCACAACCCTCTACAGCTGAGGTCTCCTTGGACACCCCCCTGAGAACCACAGCTCTGCGGGCCCTCCTCCCGGCCCCAGCCCTTACTTACCCATCCCAGGGCCCGTATCCTGAGTCCCCATCTCTCAGGGCCCTGCCAGGGGGCGGCTGGGCAAAGCCAGCCGAGGGGTTTCAACTGCTCTGGCACCAGGGCCACAGCTCCCAGGTTACCAAAGGGCCCCAGAGCAGTGGCCCTCCAGACGATCCCTTCCCCAGGGAGACTGAAAGGGCACAGGCCCAGATGCGGACTCCAGGGCAGAGAAATCCCGAAGTCTCAGGTCACTGTGCCTGAACCGAGGGCCCCCCCACCCCCCCGCCCCCCCCCCCCCCCGCCTCTCCCTAGGTAGGCAGGGATCCCTGGAAAGGAGAGGCTAGAGCGAGCGGGGGTGTGTGGAGCGGGACCTGGAGAGACCCCACTACCCAGACAGAGTGGGGCAGAGGGGGCCAAGCTAGAGCCTCAAGCCTCGCCTCTGGGTGGGGACGGCTCACCCGCGGCCTCAGGGCTCTCCCAGTGCCCTCATTGGTCCAGACTTGGGGGGGGGCTGACCTTCTCCAGGAAGGGGACGGGGCCTGGGCGGGCTCAGGGGGAGAGGAGCGGGGCCAGGCACTCACCTGGAGCTTCCAGGTTCTCGCAGAGCTCGGACTTGGCCTCGCCGTTGGGCCGGAAGCTGCCCTTCTGCGTGAACTTGTTGGACATGGTGGCGGCGGTGACGACGGCTTTGAGGCTGCGCTTGCGCTTGGGCACGTTCTGCTCCGGGTGGAAGAGGATGATGTAGACCTTGGGCATGTAGAGCATCCCCA